>NC_089140.1:152371534-152671534 GCF_009819655.1 Sylvia atricapilla
CTTTCTCTCTCTTTGCTTCTTCTCCGCCGCCTGTCACCGTTTTCCCCTCTCTTTCTTCTCCTTCACTTCTCCTTCCCTTTTCTTTCCGGATTTCCTTTATTTCTTGTTTTCTTGTTTTCTTGTTTCTTGTTTTCTTGTTTCGCTTTTCTTCTCTCTTTTTCCTGTCATTTCCTCTTTTTGGAGGGGCTGGAAAATCCCTCCCGGTGCCCCTCACATCCTCCCCCTTCCCCTGCAGCTGCTGCACCGGGAATTGCACCAGGAATTGCACCGGGAATTTCCCTGGGAATTTTCCCGGGAATCGCTCCGGGAGGAGGATGAAGCTGCTGGAGAATTCCAGTTTCGAGGCCATCAACTCGCAGCTGACCGTGGAGACGGGCGACGCCCACATCATCGGCAGGTGGGAATTTGGGAATTCTGTCCCAAAAAAGCTCCAGGAAATCTGGGAATTCTGCCCCAAAAAGCTCCAGGAAATCTGGGAATTCTGCCCCAAAAAGCTCCAGGAAATCTGGGAATTCTGCCCCAAAAAAGCTCCAGGAAATCCGGGAATTCTGCCCCAAAAAAGCTCCAGGAAATCCGGGAATTCTGTCCCCAAAAAGCTCCAGGAAATCCGGGAATTCTGTCCCCAAAAAAGCTCCAGGAAATCTGGGAATTCTGTCCCAGAAAAAGCTCCAGGAAATCTGGGAATTCTGTCCCCAAAAAGCTCCAGGAAATCTGGGAATTTTGTCCCAGAAAAAGGCCTGGGAATCTGGGAATTCTGGCCTGGGAACAAGCTCTAGGAATTTGGGAATTCTGTCCCAAAAAAAGCTCTGGGAAATCGGTGATTTCTGCCCCTGAAAAAGGTCTGGGAAATCCGGGAATTCTGCCCCCCAAAAGGTCCAGGAAATCTGGGAATTCTGCCTCATGAAAAACTGGGAACGTGGAAATTCTGGCCCAAAAAAGCTCCTGGAATCGGAGAATTCTGTGCTGGGAAAGCTCCAGGGAACCCGGGAATTCTGTCCCAGTTTGTGCTTGTTTATATCAGGTTTTATTCAGGTTTTATCCCAGTTTTCATCCCAGTTCTTATCTCATTTTATCCCACTTTTTGTCCCAGTTTTTATCCCAGTTTATGCTTGGGGGATTCAATCCCAGCCCGTCATTCTTCTCAAAATGAGGAGTTTTGTCCCAAAATCCCATAAAACCAGTGAGAAGCCATTCCCTGCATCCCAGATCGTTTCTGATTTCCCTAAAAACCCTTAGAAAAAAACCTGGAAAAATTTCTGTGAAGGATCTGGGATCTCCTGGAATATTCCTGGTCATTCCCTGGATGGTTTTTCCTGGATTTCTCCCCAAAAAGACGCTGGAAAAGGACTTGTAGGGGCTCTGGGATCTCCTGGGATCCACCTGTTCGTTCTCTGGATCTCAAATCCTTTTTGCTCTCCCCCCAAAAAAATCCCTGGGAAAGGCTCTGGGATCTCCTGGGATCCTCCTCGTCATTCCCTGGGTTGTTATTCCTGGTTTTTCTGTCTAAAAATTCCTTGGAAAAACTCCTGGAACAAGTTCTGTGAGGGCTCTGGGATCTCCTGGGATCTCCCTGTCCGTGCCCTGGATCCCAAATCCTTCCTGTTTTCCAAAAAAAAAAAAACCTGGGAAAGGCTCAGGGAGGGCTCTGGGATATTCCTGGTCATTCCCTGGATGGCTTTTCCTGCTTTTCTCCCCAAAAAAACCCCTGGAGAAACCCCTCTGAGGGCTCAGGGATCCCCTGGGATATTCCTGGTCATTCCCTGGATCCCAAATCCTTCCTGTTTTCCCCAAAAAGACCCTGGGAAAGGCTCAGGGAGGGCTCTGGGATATTCCTGGGATATTCCTGGTCATTCCCTGGATGGTTTTCCCCCCCAATAAACCCCTGGAGAAACCCCTCTGAGGGCTCAGGGATCCCCTGGGATATTCCTGGTCATTCCCTGGGTGGTTTTTCCTGGTTTTCTCCCCAAAAGATCCCCTGTAAGGGCTGAGGGGTCCCCTGGGATATTCCTGATGATTCCCTGGATCCCAAATCCTTCCTGTTTTCCCCAAAAAGACCCTGGGAAAAGCTCAGGGAGGGCTCTGGGATATTCCTGGGATATTCCTGGTCATTCCCTGGATGGTTTTCCCCCCCAATAAACCCCTGGAGAAACCCCTGTGAGGGCTGAGGGATCCTGGTGTGAGCGCTCAGGGGTCACCTGGCATATTCCTGGTCATTCCCTGGATGGTTTTCCCCCCGATAAACCCCTGGAGGATCCCGTGTGAGGGCTGAGGGATCCCCTGGGATATTCCTGATGATTCCCTGGATCCCAAATCCTTCCTGTTTTCCCCCCAAAAAACCCTGGGAAAGGCTCAGGGAGGGCTGAGGGATCCCCTGGGATATTCCTGGTCATTCCCTGGATGGTTTTTTCTGGTTTTCTCCCCAAAAGATCCCCGTGGGAGGGCTGAGGGATCCCCTGGGACATTCCTGGTCATTCCCTGGATGGTTTTCCCCCCGATAAACCCCTGGAGGATCCCCTGGGATCTGGGGGATCCCGGTGTGAGCGCTCAGGGATCCCCTGGGATATTCCTGATGGTTCCCTGGATGGTTTTTCTTGGTTTTCTCCCAAAAAAACCCCATGGGAGGGCTGAGGGATCCCCTGGGATATTCCTGGTCATTCCCTGGGTGGTTTTTTCTGGTTTTCTCCCCCAAAAAACCCCTGGAGAAACCCCTGTGAGGGCTCAGGGATCCCGGTGTGAGCACTCAGGGATCCCCTGGGATATTCCTGGTGATTCCCTGGATGTTTTTCCCCCCGATAAACCCCTGGAGGATCCCGTGGGATCTGTGGGATCCGGTGTGATCCGGGGATCCCTCGGTGACGCCCCGGCGTCCCGCAGGATCGAGAGCTACTCGTGTAAGCTGGCGGGGATCGACAAGCAGCTCTTCAAGCAGTTCTGCCAGGAGGGGCAGCCCCACGCCCTGGAGGCGCTGTCCCCGCCGCAGACCGCCGGCATCAGCCCCGGCAGGTACCTCGGGACGCCGGGACACCGGGATCGGGACGCCGGGACACCGGGATCGGGACACCGGGATACGCAGCGGGATCGCACTGGGATCGTGCCGGGATACACACCGGGATCACAGCGGGATCGGGACACCGGGATACACAGCGGGATACTGGGATACGCAACGGGATCACAACGGGATTGGGACACCGGGATACACAGCGGGATCGCACCGGGATCGTGCCGGGATACACACCGGGATCGGGATACCAGGATACACAGTGGGATCACAGCGGGATTGGGATTGGGGGATCCACACCGGGATACACAGCGGGATCAGGACAGCGGGATACACAGCGGGATACACAGCGGGATCGCACCGGGATACCGGGATACACAGCGGGATACACAGTGGGATCGCACCGGGATACACAGCGGGATCACAGCAGGATACACAGCGGGATACACAGCGGGATCACAGCAGGATACGCAGTAGGATCACAGCGGGATACACAGCGGGATCACACCAGGATACACAGCGGGATACACAGCGGGATTGGGACACCAGGATACACACTGGGATACACAGCGGGATACTGGGATACACAGCGGGATCGCACCGGGATCGCACCAGGATCGCACCGGGATACACAGCGGGATACACAGCGGGATCACACCGGGATACGCAGCGGGATACTGGGATACACAGCGGGATACGCAGCGGGATCACACCGGGATACACAACGGGGTACCGGGATACACAGCGGGATACACAGCGGGATACTGGGATACACAGCGGGATACACACCGGGATACCGGGATACACAGCGGGATCACAGCAGGATACACAGCGGGATACACAGCGGGATCACAGCAGGGTACACAGCAGGATCACACCAGGATACACAACGGGATCGCACCAGGATACACAGCGGGCTACACAGCGGGATTGGGATTGGGGGATCCACACCGGGATACACAGCGGGATACACACTGGGATTGGGACACCAGGATACACAGCGGGATACTGGGATACACAGCGGGATCGCACCAGGATACACAGCGGGATCACACCGGGATACGCAGCGGGATACTGGGATACACAGCGGGATACGCAGCGGGATCACACCAGGATACACAGCGGGATACACAGCGGGATACTGGGATACACAGCGGGATACGCACCGGGATACCAGGATACACAGCGGGATCACAGCAGGATACACAGCAGGATCACAGCGGGATACCGAGATACACAGCGGGATCACAGCAGGATACACAGCGGGATACACAGCGGGATCACAGCAGGGTACACAGCAGGATCACACCAGGATACACAACGGGATTGCACCAGGATACACAGCGGGATACACAGCGGGATCGGGACACCAGGATACACACCGGGATACTGGGATACTGGGATACACAGCGGAATACTGGGATACACAGCGGGATCGCACCAGGATCGCACCGGGATACACAGCGGGATACACAGTGGGATCGCACCAGGATACACAGCGGGATACTGGGATACACAGCGGGATACGCAGCGGGATCACACCAGGATACACAACGGGGTACCGGGATACACAGCGGGATACACAGCGGGATACACAGCGGGATACCGGGATACACAGCGGGATCACAGCAGGATACACAGCGGGATACACAGCGGGATACCGGGATCACAGCAGGATACACAGCGGGATACACAGCGGGATACACAGCGGGATACCGGGATACACAGCGGGATCACAGCAGGATACACAGCGGGATACACAGCGGGATACTGGGATACACAGCGGGATACACAGCGGGATACACACCGGGATACCGGGATACACAGCGGGATCACAGCAGGATACACAGCGGGATACACAGCGGGATACCGGGATACACAGCGGGATCACAGCAGGATACACAGCGGGATACACAGCGGGATACCGGGATACACAGCGGGATCACAGCAGGATACACAGCGGGATACACAGCGGGATACACAGCGGGATACACAGCGGGATACACAGCGGGATCAGGACACCGGGATACGCAGCGGGATACTGGGATACACACCGGGATACGCAGCGGGATCACAGCAGGATACACAGCGGGATACACAGCGGGATCAGGACACCGGGATACGCAGCGGGATACTGGGATACGCAGCGGGATACTGGGATACACACCGGGATACGCAGCGGGATGCACAGCGGGATCAGGACACCGGGATATGCAGCGGGATACTGGGATACACACCGGGATACGCAGTGGGATGCACACCGGGACACACACTGGGATACACACCGGGATCGGGACACTGGGATACGCAGCGGAATCCACACCGGGATACACAGCAGGATCACACTGGGATACTGGGATACACAGCGGGATTGGGATTGGGGGATCCACACCAGGGTACACAGTGGGATACCGGGACCACAGCGGGATACACAGCGGGATTGGGATTGGGGGATACACAGTGGGATACCGGGATACACAGCGGGATCGCACCAGGATACACAGCGGGATCACACCGGGATACACAGCGGGATCACACTGGGATACACAGTGGGATACACACTGGGATACCGGGATACACAGCGGGATTGGGATTGGGGGATCCACACCAGGATACACAGTGGGATACCGGGATACACAGCGGGATACTGGGATACACACCGGGATCGGGGCATTGGGATACGCAGTGGGATACTGGGATACACAGCGGGATCACACCGGGATACACAGCGGGATCACACCGGGATACACAGCGGGATCACACTGGGATACCGGGATACACAGCGGGATCGCACCAGGATACACAGCGGGATCGCACCAGGATACACAGCGGGATCACACCGGGATACACAGCGGGATACACAGCGGGATTGGGACACCAGGATACACACTGGGATACACAGCGGGATACACAGCGGGATCGCACCGGGATACACAGCGGGATACACAGCGGGATCGCACCGGGATACACAGCGGGATACACAGCGGGATCACAGCGGGATACACAGCGGGATTGGGATTGGGGGATCCACACCAGGATACACAGTGGGATACTGGGATACACAGCGGGATACTGGGATACACACCGGGATCGGGGCATTGGGATACGCAGTGGGATACTGGGATACACAGCGGGATACTGGGATACACAGCGGGATCACACCGGGATACTGGGACACCGGGATCACACCGGGATCTACACCGGGATACCCGGATACACAGCGGGATACACAGCGGGATACCCGGATACACAGCGGGATACGCACCAGGATACTGGGATACACAGCGGGACACCGGGTTCACACCGAGATACCGGGATACACACTGGGATCACACTGGGATACACACCGAGATTAGGACACTGGGACACCGGGATCACACCGGGGTCCCGGGATACACACTGGGATTGGGACAG
Organism: Sylvia atricapilla; assembly: GCF_009819655.1. Lineage (NCBI taxonomy): Eukaryota > Metazoa > Chordata > Aves > Passeriformes > Sylviidae > Sylvia > Sylvia atricapilla. Next base: position 152,377,947 of record NC_089140.1, read on the forward strand.
CGGGATGCGATTGGGGGATCCACACTGGGACACCGGGATCTGCACCGGGATTGGGACACTGGGACACCAGGATACGCACCGGGACACCGGGATACACAGCGGGATACACACCAGGATACACACTGGGACACCGGGATACACAGCGGGACACTGGGATACACACGGGGATACACACCGGGACACTGGGATCGGGACACCGGGATCCGCACCGGGATTGGGACACTGGGACATCGGGATCCACACCGGGACACTGGGACATCGGGATCCACACCGGGACACTGGGACACCAGGACACCGGGATCCACACCGGGACACTGGGACATTGGAACACTGGGACACCGGGATCCACACCGGGATTGGGGGATCCGCACTGGGATGGGCACAGGGACTGTGGATTGGCACCAGGATTGTGGGATTGGCACCAGGATCAACACCTGGACTGTGGGATTTGCACCAGGATCAGCCCCAGCATTGTGGGATCGTTACCAGGATCAGGGAATGGCACCAGGATGGGCACAGGGATTGTGGGGTTGGCACCAGGATCCACACCGGGATTAGGGGATTGGCACCAGGATTGTGGGATCGGCACCAGGATCCACACCGGGATCGTGGGTGCACCGGGATCAGGGGATTGGCACCGGGATCAGCCCCAGAATTGTGGGATTAGCCCCAGGACTGTGGGATTGGCACCAGGACTGTGGGATTGGCACCAGGACTGTGGGATTGGCACCAGGACTGTGGGATTGGTACTGGGATCAGCCCCAGAATTGTGGGATCAGCCCCAGAATTGTGGGATCAGCCCCAGAATTGTGGGATCGGCACCAGGACTGTGGGATTGGCACCAGGACTGTGGGATTGGCACCAGCATCGGCGGATCAGAATCCAGGATCAACACTGGGCTTGGGGTGGCAGCAGGATTGGGATCCTGGCATCAGCACCGGGATCACGGGATGGGCACCGGGATTGTGGATGCACTGGGATCTGGGGATGGGCACCGGGATTGGGATCAGGGGATCGGGATTTGGGGGGGTCTGCACTGGGATCAGAGGATTGGGATTACGATTGGGGATGGTGGGATTCAGCCTGGGGATTGTGGGATGGGCACCAGGACTGGGGTCGGGGATGTCCCCTGGTGTCCATGTGTCCCCTGGTGACACTTGAGTGCCATTCCCAGGCCACGGTGTGCCTGCGGTGACAGTGACACTCTGGTGGCATTGGTGACACTGTGGTGACCCCGGTGTTCCCCCAGGCTCAGGGACAGTCCCCTCAGTGACACGGTGTCCCTGTGACACTGGTGACATTCCGTGACACTGTGGTGACCCTGGTGTCCCCGCAGGCTGGGTGACAGTCCCCTCAGTGACACGGTGTCCCTGTGACACTGGTGACACTCAGTGACACTCTGGTGACATTGATGTTCCCCCAGGCTCAGGGACAGTCCCCTCAGTGACACGGTGTCCCTGTGACACTGGTGACACTCTGCTGACACTGGTGACTCTCTGGTGACACTCTGGTAGCGTTGGTGACATTCCCAGGCTTGGGGACAGTCCCCTCAGTGACACTGTGGTGACCCCGGTGTCCCCGCAGGCCGGGGGACAGTCCCCTCAGTGACACTGTGGTGACCCTGGTGACACTGTGGTGACCCTGGTGTCCCCGCAGGCTGGGTGACAGTCCCCTCAGTGACACGGTGTCCCTGTGACACTGGTGACTCTCTGCTGACACTGGTGACACTCTGGTGACACTGTGCTGACACTGGTGACACTGGTGTCCCCCCAGGCTGGGTGACAGTCCCTTCGGCGACACTGTGTCCCTGTGACATGGATGGCACTCTGCTGACACTAGTGACTCTGTGGTGACACTGTGGTGACCCTGGTGACACCAGTGTCCCCACAGGCCGGGTGACAGTCCCCTCAGTGACACTGTGGTGACCCCGGTGTCCCCGCGGGCCGGGTGACAGTCCCCTCAGTGACACTGTGGTGACCCTGGTGACTCTCTGGTGACCCCGGTGTCCCCGTAGGCCGGGGGACAGTCCCCTCAGTGACACTGTGGTGACCCTGGTGACACTGTGGTGACCCTGGTGTCCCCCCAGGCCGGGTGACAGTCCCCTCAGTGACACGGTGTCCCTGTGACATTGATGACACTGTGCTGACACTGGTGACTCTCTGCTGACACCAGTGATTCTGTGGTGACCCTGATGACACTGTGGTGACCCTGGTGTCCCCCCAGGCCGGGTGACAGTCCCCTCAGTGACTCTGTGGTGACACTGGTGACACTGTGGTGACTCTCTGCTGACACCAGTGACACTGTGGTGACCCTGGTGACTCTGTGCTGACCCCGGTGACACTGTGGTGACCCCGGTGTCCCCGCAGGCCGGGGGACAGTCCCCTCAGTGACACGTGCAGCCGTAAGACGCTGTTCTATCTGATCGCCACCCTGAACGAGGCTTTCCGGCCCGACTACGACTTCAGCGCCGCCAAGAGCCACGAGTTCAGCCGCGAGCCCAGCCTCAACTGGGTGCGACTGGGGGCACTGGGAGGGACTGGGGGGGACTGGGAGGGCACTGGGATGGGACTGGGGGGGACTGGGATGGGACTGGGTGCCACTGGGATGGGACTGGGGGGGACTGGGATGGGACTGGGATGGGACTGGGGGGGACTGGGGGGGACTGGGATGGGAGTGGGAGGGACTGGGATGGGACTGGGAGGGGACTGGGGGGGACTGGGATGGACTGGGGGGGACTGGGAGGGACTGGGAGGGGACTGGGAGGGACTGGGAGGGACTGGGAGGGGACTGGGAGGGACTGGGAGGGGACTGGGAGGGACTGGGATGGGACTGGGATGGGACTGGGATGGACTGGGATGGGACTGGGAGGGACTGGGAGGGGACTGGGGGGGACTGGGATGGGACTGGGTGCCACTGGGATGGGACTGGGAGGGACTGGGAGGGGACTGGGAGGGGACTGGGATGGGAGAGCTGTGAGCCCAGCCTCAACTGGGTGCAGACTGGGGGGGACTGGGATGGGCTAGGGGGGACGGGGAGGGACGGGGAGGGGACTGGGATGGGACTGGGATGGGACTGGGATGGGACTGGGGGGGTCTGGGATGGGATTGGGAGGGGACTGGGATGGACTGGGAGGGGACAGGGGGGGACTGGGAGGGGACTGGGAGGGGACTGGGATGGGAGTGCTGTGAGCCCTGTGAGCCCAGCCTCAACTGGGTACGGACTGGGAGAGACTGGGAGGGACTGGGATAGAAGAGCCACAAGTTCAGCCCACACCCCCAGTCCCATGTCCCTGTGTCTCCATGTCCCTGTGTCTCCATGTCCCTGTGTCCCCATGTCGCTCAGCCCCATGTCCCTTGTCCCCGTGCCCCTGTCCCTAGGTCCCCATCTGTGGGGGACACGTCCCCATTCCTTGTCCCACAAACCCCCATGTCCCTGTCCCATGTCCCTGTGTCCCTTGTCCCATGTCCCTGTCCTCGTGTCCCTCATGCCCATGTCCCCTGTCCCCATGTCCCCTGTCCCCATGTCCCCCTGTTCCCATGTCTCCTGACCCTGTGTCACTTGTCCCGTGTCCCCCTGTCCCCGTGTCCCTGTCCCACATCCCCATTCCTGCATCGCACATCCCTGTGTCCCCACGTCCCACATCTCCATTCCTGTGTCACTCATCTCCGTGTCCCCGTGTCCCTCTGTCCCTGTGTCACTCATCCTCCTGTCCTTGTCCTCCTGTTGCTGTGTCACTTACTGCTGTCCCTGTCCCCCTGTTCCTGTGTCACTCATCCCCGTGTCCCCAGTCCCCTGTCCCTGTCCCCATGTCACTCATGTCCCTGTCCCTGTGTCACCCGTGTCCCTGTCCCCGTGTCACCCGTGTCCCTGTCCCTGTGTCCCCTGTCCCCGTGTCACCCGTGTCCCTGTCCCCGTGTCACCTGTGTCCCTGTGTCACGCGTGTCCCTGTCCCCGTGTCACCGTGTCCCTGTCCCCGGCAGGTGGTGAACGCTGTGAACTGCAGCCTGTTCTCGGCCGTGCGCGAGGATTTCACAGCTCCCTGTCCCTGTGTCACCCGTGTCCCCTGTGTCCCCTGTCCCCGTGTCCCCTGTCCCCGTGTCCCTGTCCCCGTGTCACCGTGTCCCTGTGTCCCTGTCCCTGTGTCACCGTGTCCCTGTCCCTGGCAGGTGGTGAACGCTGTGAACTGCAGCCTGTTCTCGGCCGTGCGCGAGGATTTCACAGTGCCCTGTCCCTGTCCCCATGTCACCTGTGTCCCCTGTGTCCCCGTGTCACCCGTGTCCCTGTGCCCGTGTCACCGTGTCACCGTGTCCCTGTCCCCGTGTCACCGTGTCCCTCTGTCACCCGTGTCCCCGTGTCACCGTGTCCCTGTCCCCTGTCCCCGTGTCCCTGTCCCCGTGTCACCGTGTCCCTGTCCCCGGCAGGTGGTGAACGCTGTGAACTGCAGCCTGTTCTCGGCCGTGCGCGAGGATTTCACAGCGCCCTGTCCCCGTGTCCCTGTGTCACCCGTGTCCCTGTCCCCGTGTCCCCGTGTCACTGTGTCCCTGTCCCCGGCAGGTGGTGAACGCTGTGAACTGCAGCCTGTTCTCGGCCGTGCGCGAGGATTTCAAGGCGCTGAAGCCGCTGCTGTGGGACGCTGTGGACGAGGAGATCTGCCTGGCCGAGTGTGACATCTACAGGTACCGGGGCCTTTCCCGGGGAATTCCGGCTTTTTTTCGTGGAATTATGGGCTTTTTCATGGAATTCTGGGCTTTTTCATGGAATTCTGAGTTTTCTCAGGGAATTCTGGCCTTTTTCATGGAATTCTGGTCTTTTTTCCATGGAATTATGGCCTTTTTCATGGAATTCCGGTCTTTTTCCCATGGAATTATGGCCTTTTCCAGGGAATTCTGGCCTTTTTCATGGAATTCTGGGTTTTCTCAGGGAATTCTGGCCTTTTCCAGGGAATTCTGGCTTTTTTTCATTGGAATTCTGACTTTTCCAGGGAATTCCAGCCTTTTTCATGGAATTATGACTTTTCTCAGGGAATTCTGACCTTTCCTGAGGAATTCTGATGTTTTCTGAGGGATTCTGGCCTTTCCCATGGGATTCTGGCCTTTCTCATGGAATTCCGGCCTTTTTCATGGAATTACGACTTTTCTCAGGGAATTCTGACCTTTCCTGAGGAATTCTGACGTTTCCTGAGGGATTCTGGCCTTTCCCATGGAATACCGGCCTTGTCCATGGGATTCTGGCTTTTCCCATGGAATTCTGACCTTTCCCGTGGGATTCTGGCCTTTCCCATGGGATTCTGGCCTTTCTCAGGGAATTCTGACTTTTCTCCTAGAATTCTGGCCTTTCCCAGGGAATTCTGGCCTTTTCCAGGGAATTCTGGCCTTTTTCATGGAATTCTGGGTTTTCTCAGGGAATTCTGGCCTTTCCCATGGAATCCTGGCTTTTCCCATGGGATTCTGGCCTTTTCCCATGGAATTTTGGCCTTTCCCATGGAATTCTGGCCTTTCCCATGGAATTCTGGCCTTTCCTGTGGGATTCCAGCCTTTCCCAAGGAATTTCGTTCTTTTCTATGGAGTTTTGGTCTTTTTTGAGGGATTTCAGCCCTTTCCTGTGGAGTTTTGGGAATTCCCAATCCCTGAAATTCCCACCTCGCCCCCCCACCACCAACCAGGAATTTCCGACCTCCCTGGGATTCCCAGCCCCTCAGAATTCCTGACCCATGGAATTCCCAACTGGGATTCCCAACCCCTCAGAACTGGTGACCCATGGAGTTCCCAGCCCCCAGAATTCCCGTTTTTCCCAGCTACAATCCCGACCTGGACTCGGATCCCTTCGGGGAGGACGGCAGCCTCTGGTCCTTCAACTACTTCTTCTACAACAAGAGGCTGAAGAGGATCGTCTTCTTCACCTGCCGCTCCATCAGGTATTCCCGGGATTCCCGGGGGATTCTCCCGGAATTCCAAAGGGCATTTCCAAGGGAATTCCCTGGAATCCCAGGGGCTGATCCCAAGGGAATTCCTCACAATTCTGGGGGGATGTTCCCGAGGGGATTCCCCAGAATCCCAGGGGCTGTGCTCGAGGGGATTCCACGGAATTCCAGGGGTTGTTCCCAAGGGGATTCCTCACAGTCGCAGGGGCCCTTCCCGAGGGGATTTCCTGGGATTCCAGGGGCCATTCCCGAGGAGGTTCCCTGGAATTCTGAGAGGCCGCTTCTAAGGGGATTTCCCCAGAGTTCCTGGAAGCATTCCCAAGGGAATTCCCGAGAATTCCAAGGGGATTCCCCAGGATTCCAGAGACCATTCCCGAGGGGATTCCCCAGAATTCTGGGGGGATGTTCCTAAGAGGTTTTGCCCACAATCCCAGGGGCCATTCCCGAGGGGATTCCCTGGAATTCCAGGGGGTGTTCCCGAGGGGATGTTCCTGAGGGGATTCCCCAGAATTCCCATGAGAATTCCCTGGAATTCCACGCCCTTTCCCTGGCAGTGGCTACACCTACACCCGCCCGGACACCGGGAACGAGCTGGACATGGACCTGGGCGAGGGGGACACGGGCAAAGGTGACAGCGGTGACCCCGAGGGCGGCGGCATCGAGGAGGACAGGTGGGCGTGGCCGGGTGGGCGTGGCCGGGGCGGGGTGGGCGTGGCCCAGGTGAGGCAGGTGACCCTCCGTGTCCTCGCTGCAGGCTGCAGGCGATGTGCGTGTGAGATTCCCGACGGGATCCGAGACATCGGAACCAGGAACGGGAACGGAACCGGGAACGGAACCAGGAACGGACTGGGAATGGACTGGGAACGGAACCAGGAATGGACTGGGAATGGAACCAGGAATGGACTGGGAATGGACTGGGAACGGAACCAGCACTGGAAATGAGACTGGGAATGAAACCAGTAATGGACTGGGAATGGAACCAGTAATGGACTGGGAATGGAACTGGGAATGGACTGGGAATGGAACTGGGAATGGACTGGGAATGGAACTGGGAATGGACTGGGAATGGACTGGGAATGGAACTGGGAATGGACTGGGAATGGAACCAGCAATGGATTGGGAATGGAACCAGTAATGGACTGGGAATGGAACCAGGAATGGACTGGGAATGGAACCAGGAATGGACTGGGAATGGAACCAGGAATGGACTGGGAATGGAACCAGGAATGGACTGGGAATGGAACCAGCACTGGAAATGGGACTGGGAACGGAACCAGGACTGGGAACAGAACCAGTCCCAGGAATGGGACTGGAAACGGACTGGGAACGGAACCAGCACTGAGACTGGCCCCAGGGAAGGAACCGGGAACGGAACCGGCACCAGGACTGGCAACCAGACCGGCGTTGGAACCGGGAATGGCGCCGGGACAGAACGGGGAAAGGACCTGGCCCTGTCCCAGCACTGCTGGTCCCTCCTGAGCCGTGTCTCCCCCCCGGTGTCACCGTGTCCCCGTGTCCCCCCCTCGGACACTGGAGCCCCCCCAGGAATCCCGGAGCTCCGGGAAGCTTTGCTGCACTTTATGGCTCCTGCCCTCGGCTGCACTGATCCCCGTCCTGTCCGGGCTCCGTCCGTCCGTGCCGGGGGAAAATCCCAAATCCCGCCCCCAAAACCCGCCCCCCTTTGCCCCCCTCCCCATCCCAACTCCGTGTGTTTCAAGAGTTTGGCTTTCGCTCTCCGCCTGCTCCGGCTCGGCTTTTCCTGCTGGGATTGAGCTCACCTGCGCCAGGTGAGCCTCAGGGGGCCCAACTGCGCCGCCCTTGGGAGCTGCATCCGGAAGATTCCACCTGCTCCTCCCTTGGGGTCTGGGGGATCCCGCCTGGGTCCTCTGTGGGAAGCAAATTCTGGTGGAATTCTGAAGCAGGGGGGGTCCCACCTGCCTTGGGATCTGGGAGCTGGATCTAGGAGATTCCACCGGCTCCTCCCTTGGGATTTGGGATCTGGGGGATCCCAGCAGAACCTCCCTTGGGATCTGGAGCAGGGGGATCCCTTCTGCACTTCCCTTGGGATTTGGGATTTGGGGGGATCCCAGCTGCCCATCCCTTGGGATCTGGATCCAGAAAATTCCATCTGCACTTCCCTTGGGATCTGGAGCAGGGGGATCCCTTCTGCGCTTCCCTTGGGGTTTGGGATCTGGGGGGATCCTGCAAGCACTTCCCTTGGGATCTGGATCCAGAAAATTTCATCTGCACTTCCCCTGGGATCTGGGATCTGGAGCAGGGGGATCCCTTCTGCGCTCCCCTTGGGATCTGGGATCTGGGGGATCCCACCAGCATCTCCCTGGGAATTTAATTCCAATGGAATTCAGGAGCGGGGAGCTCCACCCTCACCCTGAGGGGGATCCTGGGCTCTCATCCGGGGTCTGATTCTGGTCTCACTCTGGATCCGGGCTCCGCTTGGCCACGCACAGGGAGGGGCCCCTGAGCCCCCCAAAGCCCCCCCAGGTTGGGGGCAGTTCTCTGGGGGTCCCGCTGTTCCCACCAGCAGGAGAAATCGGTTTCGATTTCACCTTTCAAACCCCAGGAAATCCCCCAAAGCCCCGCCCCGGGAAGTCGGAGCTCCGCCCCATTGCAGTGTCCTGCCAATAAAGGATTTCTGGGATTTGCCCCCCAATTCCTGGGAATCCCCCCTGGGATGTCACCATTAACCACCAGGGGGGTGCTGGCCTGGGGTCCCTGGGGTGCCTCCTCTGCTTTATCCCTTTATCCTCTGCTTTAATATCGATTTTCTCCTCTTAATGATGGCTTCGTTTTCCGTTCTTGTGGAATCCCGGGCTGGTTTGGGTTTGGAGGGACGATCAGAATTTAAGGTTAAGGATTGTGGTGTTCATCAGCCCACGGGCAGAGACGCCTTCCACTAATCCCAGGCTGCTCCAAGCCCCGAAGTCCAGCCTGGCCTTGGACACTGCTGCTCTGGGAAATCCATCCCAGCCTCTGCCAGCTGGACTGGGCTGGGCCACACGGTGACCCCTGGTGGGGTTTGTGTGCCCACGACACACACGGGTCACCCCAGAGCTGGTACTCTCCTCTTGGGAACCAGGAAACAGGTTTAAGGAGCAGGAGTCTGCCCAGGAAGGCGGGAACCTTCCCGGAGTGGAGCGGCTCTTTCCTCCAGATGACTGTGACTCCGGGATTAACGTGGCTTTCGGGCAGAAAGGTGGGAAAAGGAAGAAAGGTGGGAAAAGGAAGAACAGTTCTTTGTTAGAAAAGAAAAAACAGAAGGGAACAATCAGGAGAAGAACGGGCGTTTCCCACGCACCCAGCACCGGGCGCGCTGCTGGAGGGGGGGTGGCCACGGCCAGCAGGGGGCGCTGTGGTGGCTGTTTCCGGCCAGCAGGGGGCGCTGTAGTGACACCCACGGCCAGCAGGGGGCGCTGTGCTGACACACCCTGGCCAGCAGGGGGCGCTGTAGTGACACACCCACGGCCAGCAGGGGGCGCTGCGGTGGCTGTTTCCGGCCAGCAGGGGGCGCTGTGGTGGCTATTTCTGGCCAGCAGGGGGCGCTGCAGTGACACCCTGGCCAGCAGGGGGCGCTGTGGTGGCTATTTCTGGCCAGCAGGGGGCGCTGCAGTGACACACCCAGGCCAGCAGGGGGCGCTGCAGTGACACACCCGGGCCAGCAGGGGGCGCTGCAGTGACACACCCGGGCCAGCAGGGGGCGCTGTGATGACACCCACGGCCAGCAGGGGTCGCTGCAGTGACACACCCACGGCCAGTAGGGGCGCTGTGGTGACACACCCATGGCCAGCAGGGGGCGCTGTGGTGACACACCCACGGCCAGCAGGGGTCGCTGCAGTGACACACCCTGGCCAGCAGGGGGCGCTGTGGTGACACACCCACGGCCAGCAGGGGGCGCTGCAGTGACACACCCGGGCCAGCAGGGGGCGCTGCAGTGACACACCCTGGCCAGCAGGGGGCGCTGCAGTGACACACCCACGGCCAGCAGGGGGCGCTGCAGTGACACACCCGGGCCAGCAGGGGGCGCTGCAGTGACACACCATGGCCAGCAGGGGGCGCTGTGATGACACCCACGGCCAGCAGGGGGCGCTGCGGTGACACACCCTGGCCAGCAGGGGGCGCTGCGGTGACACACCCTGGCCAGCAGGGGGCGCTGTGATGACACCCACGGCCAGCAGGGGGCGCTGTGGTGACACACCCACGGCCAGCAGGGGGCGCTGCAGTGACACACCCTGGCCAGCAGGGGGCGCTGCAGTGACACACCCACGGCCAGCAGGGGGCGCTGTGGTGACACACCCACGGCCAGCAGGGGGCGCTGCAGTGACACACCATGGCCAGCAGGGGGCGCTGCAGTGACACACCCACGGCCAGCAGGGGGCGCTGTGGGGACACACCCACGGCCAGCAGGGGTCGCTGCAGTGACACACCCGGGCCAGCAGGGGGCGCTGCAGTGACACACCATGGCCAGCAGGGGGCGCTGCAGTGACACACCCTGGCCAGCAGGGGGCGCTGTGGGGACACACCCACGGCCAGCAGGGGGCGCTGTGGGGACACACCCACGGCCAGCAGGGGGCGCTGTGGGGACACACCCACGGCCAGCAGGGGGCGCTGCAGTGACACACCCACGGCCAGCAGGGGGCGCTGCGGTGACACACCCAGGCCAGCAGGGGGCGCTGTAGTTGTTGCCTGTGACTGAGGCAGAGGCCGGTCAGGGTTAAAGTTAAGGTGCATTTTATTTTGGCCTTCAAGGCCCCACTCGCCGTCCAATCAACACTCCAAATGACGGCGTTCCATCCCCCACGCCGTCCATCCCTGGGGCCTGGAGCCCAGGGAGAGAACGTTCCCGAAGCTGCGAATCCTGCGCCGAAACCCAAAACCTGAGGCTTCATGTTTCATTAATTGTTTTACTAGGGTTGGGTTCATTCCAATTGGTGTGGATAACAATTGGTGATAGTCCGTATAATTAGACCTGATCAATTGATGGGATGTTATTGGCACCAAAGATGAACAGTCACACCCAACAATTCTAATGAAATTGCAGTTAAGAAAATTAGAATGGTCCTTAGCAGGCAGGGATATAGTGTTTCCATTTATCTCCAGAAATGTAGAAGCAGTTCTTGAGCACATACAACCATGGCCTATGTAAATGATTACAGTCTTTTGATCAGTATTTGGGTGAATCTCAAAATGGCAAAGGTTTTGGTGTGTCAAGACATATATCTTGAGCGTTGTGTTGCTGTCACATGTAAATCCTTGCTGCCCTCGAGTAATGCAAGATTTTAAATTTACAGTTTGCCACTTTTGGTTCACCATCTGGGCCCACAATCTATGTTCAATGGGATAAAGTACTGTGCTTTAATCCTAAGGGTTTAATCCTAATGAAATAATGGAATAATGGGGTGTATTACATAGGTGGTGGCATTAATATAGTGAGCACAAAGGCAGTGGCTGTGTTGGTGGTGAGATTACAGATAAAATTTACCAGGGTGCACCAGGACTGAAGTTTCCTTTCGAAATCTCTAGCATTATCCCAAACAGCATTTCGGATTTCAGTTGGGAAGATACCTTCACCTCCTTCCCTAATGATTAGGACAGCAGTTGATTGCATCCAGAATTGTGCTTGCACAACTGACAGCCAGAGATGCATTGTCTTGAGCTACATTAAGTGCTTCTGTTATTAGTTTATAGTCTAGGTTCTCAGCCTCTCCCCATTTTGGTAATACCTTGGAAACTTGCCATTGATTAGTTCCTAATGCCAGTAGAGATGATTGTAAGGGCTGTTTTAATTTTGATAAATTATTTGCTGCAGAGGTTATCTTATTCATTACTATTTCTGGATTGATTCCGTTTAGGACTCCCCGTCCTGTCCCCAGTATTTCGGTTAGATCCCTCTGCTGTCTGTCTCCAAGATGTGTTTGCTTTTGCAACCATGTGTTCCAACCTTTGAAAGATGTTTTCAGAAATGGAGCACCAGCTGGCTGGACCTCTGAAATATTAATTTACATTAGTATTTCAACCCACTTTGGGGACCACTCTGGATTAAACAACAGTTGTTGCTGGCCTGAGTTTCTAATTACTTATGGGCCAGCTTCATAAATTTTAGGCTCGAGTTTTAGTGGCAGGACTTGAGTTTGGGCTTGAGTGCTGGTGTATGCTGTAACAGGCTCGGTTTTGGTGTTTATTCTAAATTTGAATGAAAGCTCAATAGTATCCTGCATCCAAAGATCAACCACTTCTACTGTCTGTTTCAAAGTAAAGTTATACCAACAGTCTTCATCTTTTAAATTATTTCAAATTTCCCAGTCTTTGTCTCTGGGAGAGGATGAGACACTACTTTCGATGGCTTTCTTATGGATAGTCCCATTAATCATCAGGCATCCTACCCTAATTACTTCACCTAAGGTCCCTTGGAGTGACCAGAACCCTTGGGTTTGCATTTTTGTTCTTCATATACCTGGTTTCCAAGCATAACCACTGTTGATAAGTTTAGATCTACTAAATTAGAATCCTTTCCCATGGATCCAGTGTACCGGATAAAAGCCTGGGACCATGGCCACTCAGTGTTGCTCAAGTTAGATACACCTTCTGATTCTTGAAATAGAATTATGATTACAAACAGAACAGTTTTCTGAACACACTTGCTGTGGGTTGAGTTAATAGGTGTCCCTAGCCACAATGCATTCATTTTGTTCGGGCAAATTTTAGTTCCCGTTCACCATCATCCAGTGTCACCCTCCGAGAATCTTCTGGAACCTTCTTCTTAGCTCAGCTGTGGTGCATTCAAGCACTCTGTTCCTTAATTTTAATTGCAGTGAAAGCAGTAAGGAGCACCCTGGTATAGTCCTTCCCATTGTGCTTCCAAGGTTTCCTCTGCAAGAGACTTAACAGACACGTAGTCTCCAGGTTGTATGTCATGTATTGGTGCATCAAGCCCTGTGCTCTGAGTTCCAGCAACATGTTTTTTGATTTCTCAGATTTGTTTACTCAAGGCCACCATGTAAGTGGTCAATGTTTCTTCCCCAGCTTGAGCAGACAACCCGTTTTGTACCCTTTATGGTCTCCCATACACCATTTCAAAGGGCCTAAGTTTTCCTTAGCTCTAGGTTTGGTTCAAATTCTCAGCACTGCTAACGGGACGGATTGGGACCAGGGAAAATTAACTTCTTGACCCAATTTACAATTTGTTGCTTAATTAAATGATTCATCTTCTCCACTTGACTGCGGGAGGTATTGAATGTGGAGTTCCCAATCTATGCCTAAATGGCAATTGATCTGCTGCACTGTCTTTGAAATGAAGTGTGGTCCTGTGTCTGAGGATATTGTGGCTGGAACTCCAAAGCCTAGAACTATTTCTTGTAACAATACTTTAGTTACCTCTCGGGCTTTTGCAGTCCTTGTGAGGAAGGCTTCTGGCCATCCGGAAATGGGATCTGTTAATACAAATAAACACGTGTACACTCCTTTTCTTGGTAATTCAGTAAAATCTATTTCCCACACGGATTTGGCAATCCCCAAGCTGCTGTGCCCTGGACTGCAGTACGGCCACTACTTTGGGCAGCTGGGTGGTATCAAGGAGGGTATCAGTATTTCTTGTTTATATTCAATCCACCCTCGGGATCTAGAATGGTTTGGGTTGGAGCAACATTAAAGCTCATCTGGTGCCAGCCCTGTCATGGGCAGGGACATCTTCCCCTGGGCCACGCTGCTCCAGGAACGCCCCAAACCTGGCCTTGGACACGGACAGGGACCAGGTGGCCACAGCTTCTCTGGGCACCTTTTGCCAAGGCCTCACCACCCCACAGGGAAGAATTATATTGGAAAGGTGGGTGGTGATGTTTTTGATAAACAATTCAGTGGGTTGGGGTCTTTAGGAGAAATGGTTGTCAATGTCTTGCAAAATGGGCCTTGATGGCTCCACAGACATGAAATTTGTCACAGAACCCTCGTGGTTTGAACAGAAAGTTTGAACTCCTAGACTTTAGGTGATAAGAGAAATGGGTCCCCACGAAGTCTCTCATAACCCAGACAGCCTGAACCTAGGAACTTCAGGAGAAAATGACAGGTTCATTTGTGATATGGGATAGGTGGTTTGGGAAGGCTACACGTTCCCAGCAGCCCCATTCAAAGCATGAGGAAAGGAAGAGGACAGCGTGTGGCTGAGAGTTTGGGATAAAAGGAGGAGTTTGGGACACGGGCAGGGACCGGCCAGCCACAGCTTTTCCTGCCAACCTGTGCCACAGCCCCAACACCCTCACAGGGAAGGATTTTATTGGAAGATGGGTGGTGACATTATTGAAAAACAGCTCAGTGAGTTTGAGTCTTTAGGAGAAATGGTTGTCGATGTCTGCAAAATGGGTCTTGGTGACTCCAGAGACATGAAGTTTGTCACAGAATCCTCGTGGTTTGACCAGAAAGTTTGAGCTCCTGAAGGTTAAGGTAATAGGAGAAATGAGTCCCCACAAAGTCTATTCCATAACCCAGACAGCCTGAAATTGGGAACTTTAGGGGAAAATGACCAGTTCAAGGGTGATATGGGGTAGGTGGTTTGGGAAGGCTGCACCTTCCCAGCAGACCCAGTCAGCTGATGGGGAAAGGAAGAGGGTAACGTGTGCAGCAGAGCATTTGGGATAAAAGGAGTCTGTGTCCTCTGAAACCTCGAGAGAGAAACCCCATCGCAGTCTGGCTGTGGAAACTCTGTCCCTTTATTCGAATAAGGTTTCAAAGCTGCTTTGTGGACACTTGGCTTTTCATAGTGTGGATTTTCCTCACACACTGAAGGTGCTGGGTAGGGCTTAAAGACTTATCAGCAAAAATGATAAAATGTTATAAAAGTATTTACACAGGACAATAAACACGGCTCAAACCAGTGCAGAAAGAGATAAAGGAAACTCCAGTGCGGTTTTTGACAAGTTCTGTAACAGATAAGGAGCAGCTCCAGCCCAAAGCAAAAAGTTTGAGGGGAGGTCACCTGAGCTATTGGGGTATCCAGTGAAAATGACCCCCAGAAACTCCATTTTAATGACTCTCCAGGTCAACAAAAATTATTTCCTGGAAAAGGCAGTGCCTTGCAAATTATTTATGGGGAAAGTGCTGCTTTTGAATTAGCTAAGAAGTCCACATTAAAGATCTGTATAATTAGGATGGATAGATTCCCCTGTCACTCTCCCTGACCACCAATCCACCCCCTGCAGCCCCGGCCACCCCAATTCCCAATCCCAATCCAGTGTTTACCATTCCAGTTTCCCCCCAGTGCTCCCCAGGATCTCAATCCTGCTCCCACATCTCAGTAGCCCTCTTGTGACCCCAAATTCCTCAAGAACCTCAGCCAAACTCCTAAAGCCACTCCCTCAGCCCCCCCAGTGTCCCTCAAGGCCCTATCCCAGACTCCAATCTCACTCCCAGGATGGGATGCCTCCAAGAGACAGGGATTGAAATGCCGAGACTCTTTCCTCATGCCTTCACAAACTTTATTAGAAAATACAGGAATTCTTGAGTAATTTGAACACTCCTCTGCATTGATTTGGTAATTTCCTGGGAAACTGCATGGACACAAGGGGCAAGAGTGTAACCGAACTCACATTCTATCCTCAGGAAAGACTCTAGGTCATCCTGCAATAACCAGCATTTCATCTTTTCACCTGAGCCCTCCTCCTTTGCTCTCTTGTACTGCCAGCACTGACCCTGCCGCTGTCTCCTCTCAGTAGCCCCTGAGAGTTTGGGGTCTCAGACAGCTGGGCAAGGACCTGGGTGGCCAGGAATTGGGGTTTGCCTTGTCCTCATCCATCACTGTCATCCTCTGCTGCAGAGGGATCCAGGGACCTACATCCTCCTGAGAGAGCAGTCCCCCTGGAGAGGTATCGGGACTGCTTGTGTGCAATGGGACACCAGAGAAACAGGGTTCAGTCTCTTTGGGAGAAATAAATGAGATTTTCAGTTTATTTGAGAGAAAACTAGTTTTGATGCCACTTGTCTCGTGTATGTGGCAATGCTGCCACAGCTGAGCCCAGCCCTTGGGGCCGCTGTCCCGATGCATTTGGACGGGCAGGGACACAGTGTGGAGCGCCGTGTGTCTTTGTGCTCTGTGTCTGTGTTGCCCCTGAGGGTGACAGCGATGGTGTCACCACTCCCTCAGCAATGGCCTGGCAGGTGGGGAGCCCTCGGCAGCTCCCTGGTGGCAGCAGGGCCGGAGCCCCAGGGCTGGGCTCTGTGCCCGTGGTGCCACAGAGGCCCAGGGAGAGCTGCGAGAGTCGATTCCTTGGGCACTGCCCTGAGCTGGGTGCAGCAGCCGGCCCCTGGCCTTATGGAAGCGCACAGGGCTCTGGTGGTGTCACTTGTGCAGCTTGTGCAGATCCCTGTGGATGGCCCCGACCTTGCATGGTGGCCCTGTGTAGCCAAGAGACATGTTTTTGTAACCATAAATTTATTCACAGAAAATTCCCTGGGAAAAGAATTTCAGAAAACCAAAACATCTGAGGCACGAGACCTGGGCTACAGCCCTGCCCCGCTCAGCTTCCTGTCCCCGGCAAAGGCGCCCAGGCTGCGCTCGGTGGCTCTGGGTGTCATTGCTGAGGGCAGTGAGGAGCCCCGGGGCCGGGCAGAGCCCTGAGGGACAGCCCTGGTCCCCGGCCTCCCATGGATCGTGGAGCACCTGCCCACGAGTCCCTGGATCATCCATGTGGCCAATTCCTCGTGGGCTGGGCAGCGCAGCCTGCAAACCCAGGGCTGTGCCTGGTGGGGCTGGGGCTGCCGTGTGGGAGCGTGGCTGTGGTAAATGTAACGTATAAATTTGTGTATCAAAGATTTGGATTATTAAAAGTTACACAACGGCATCTCCGAGATTCCAAGACCTGTGGTGCAAGCCACGAAACCACAAAATTTGCAACAGAAATGACATAGCGGGACTGGAGATGGCCCATTCATCAAGGATGGGCCTCCACTTCACAGCTGCTTGGCATCTGATGTCCATCTCAGTGGGAGATCCGGAGGATGATCAAATCAGCACCCCAAAGACAAGATCTGGGAAGACTATCAGCATCTTCTCACACTTAAGGGAACTTCTGTCTAGACCTTGCTTGGAAATAAAGATACACATCAATATTTCAATGGACTTAGCCTCAGGACAAATAAACCATATAAAAACCCTTACACCAGGACATAGGGTGTGTGGTTGAGGTTGGACGGTACCGTTGTTACTGTCACTCTGCCCACCCAGCATTCCATCAGTGTTGTCCGATTTTATTGTGGCTTTTTAATTGTTTTTTTAATTATTTTTTAAATTGTCTTTTTAATTTGTTAAATAAATTCTGTTATTTTTAATTGACTTCGCCTCATTTATAACAGTGGCCAAAGCCCCTCAGGGCTCTGGGCACAGCAGGGGCCACCAGGCCACAAGTGCGGGCGCTGCTCCGTGCCAGCTCCTGCCTGCTCCGCTGGGGATGGGGGCCGGGGGTGGCCCTTTGTGACAGGGGCACTCGGTGTCACAGCCCTTTGTGATGCGGGACATGGTGGTGGCCACAGCCCCCTGTGACATCAGGGAGCCCTGCCCTGGCTCGGAGGGTATCTAAGGGACACAGAGCCCTGGGGAGCCCAGTCCCAGGAGAGCCGCGCTCTGAGCAGGAAGCAGCTCCCTGGATTTGTCTGCGGTAGCGGAAGACGGAAATTGTTGACACGATGAACATGGACAAGAAGAAGCCCAACTCCCAGCCCGTGCAGATGCCACTGCTGAGCCTGCGGAGGAGGCCAAGGAGGAGTGATGAAGCAGGAGGGAGAGGCCAGTGGACGGGCAGGGCCAGGATCTTTGCCCTGCAAAAGGAGCCGTCTCCATCCCACTCCTCCTCCACCTGCTCCTGCTCTTCAGGGACGACCCTCAAGCTGCCGCCAGTGCAGCTCGGGCAGCCAAAGGTGGGACCCAAAAGCCTTGAACATGTCACACTCCCACAGGTGCAGCTTGCACAGCCTCAGGCAGCACTGCAGGGCAGCCGGAGCCAGGCCCTGTCCCTCCATGGGGACAGGCTGCCACTGCTGCCACCACTGCCACGGTGGCCATGGCTGACAGCACTGCCCAGCCTGGTGAGCCCCAGGGACACTGAGAGCCGGGGCACAGAGCTGGGCAGCGCAGGGGAGAAGGGGCCACAGCCCTGCAGCCCCTGTCCTGGGCAGCCCTACAGCCCTGTGCCCAGGGTGCTCCTGCCCCGGCGCAGGGTGGCCCAGGAGGGCACAGCCCGTGTGTCCCCAACCTGGCAGCTGCTGCCTGTGCCACCCATCCCCTCAGGGGCTCGTGCTGTGGGGCACAGCCTCAGGGATGTGGCACTGCAGAAAGAGGATGATGACATCGAGCTCTTTGGAAGGGACAGCAGGAGTGACCAGGAGCTGTCCCCAGTGCATGACATTGACCTCATGCCAGTGGACAGCACAAGTGATGAGGAGCTGTCCCAAATAGATGAAGCCATCGAACTCGCTCTGGATGACAGCAATAGTGAGCCAGAGATGTCCCGTGTAGAAGAGGCCATTGAGGTCCCTTCAGGGGACAGCAGGAGTGGCCAGGAACTGTCCCCAGTAGAAGATGACATTGACCTCATTTCAGTGGACAGCACAAGTGATGAGGAGCTGTCCCAAACAGATGAAGCCATCGAACTCGCTCCGGGTGACAGCAACAGTGAGCCAGAGATGTCCCCTGTAGAAGAGGCCATTGAGGTCCCTTCAGGGGAAGGCAGGAGTGGCCAGGAGCTGTCCCCAGTTCCAGAGGATATCAAGGTCATTGCAGGGGACAGCAGAAGTGACAAGGAGCTGTCCTCAGTTGAAGAGGACCTTGAGGTCCCTTCAGGGGACAGCCCGAGTTACGATGAGCTGTCGTCATGTGAAGAGGACATCGAGGTGGTGGCAGGGGACAGCCCAAGTGACGAGGAGCTGTCTTCAGTAGAAGAGGCCCTTGAGGTCATTCCAGGTGACAGCACATGTGAAGAGGAGATGTCTCCACTGCAGAAGGCCATCATGGCCATTGCAGGACGCAGCCCAAGAGTTGAGGAGCTGTCGGAAGTGGAAGAGGACATCAGAGTCACTTCAGCGGACAGCACGAGGGAAGAGGAGCTGTCTCCAGTGGCAGAGGCCATCATGGTCATAGCAAGGGGCAGCCCAAGAGTTGAGCAGCTGTCCGAAGTGGAAGAAGCCATCGAGGCCGATGCAGAGGACAGCTCCAGTGACTGGGAGCTGTCAGAATTGGGACAGGCCATCAAGCTCTTCCCAGGGTTAAACAGCATTGACAAGGAGCTGTCCCCAAGGGAAGATGACAATCAGCTCTCCCCAGGGGACAGCAAAGATGACAAGGAGCTGTCCCCAGATGAAGAGAAGCAGGAGGAAGCGCCATCCCAAGGGGAGAGCGTCAGTGTCCAAGAGCTGTCCCAAGGGGAAAACAGTGAGGATCAGGAGCTTTCCCCAGAAGACATCAGAGATGATGCAGAGCTGGAGTCTGGGGAAGGCTGCGATGTTGAAGAGATGTCCCCTTGTGATGAAGACGACCACAAACAGCTTTCCCATTGGGAGGATGAGGATGAAGAGCTCTCCCATTGGGAAGAACATGAGGCTGAAGAGCTCTCCCAGTGGGAAGAGGATGAAAATGAAGAGCTCTCCCTCTGGGAAAACGATGAGAATGAAGAGCTGAAAAGGATGGGCCTTCTCGGTGGCATGGAGAGCGATTCCAGCTCCTCACCTGAACTGCCAGATCTGCAGCAAGTGTCAAGGCACCAGAAGGTGCAGGCATGGCTGGAAGCTCATTTCCCCCACCATTATGGTGTGGAGGAGGAGGAGGAGGAGGAGAACACAGCCCTCAGACACCAAAGACTGTCCCAAGTGAAACGCTGCCAGGACAAGGTGGGGAACCAATGGCAGAAGCTGTTGGCTGCCATGTCATCCCTTGTGTCCAGTGACAAGGACAAGGTGCTTTCCAAAGGGAAGCACCGTGGACCTGAAGAGGTGTCCCAAGGGGAAGTTGCTGCCCAGGACAACATCTGGCATAAACCCTTGGGTTTGGTGGATGATGAGGACCCCCTGGAGGGACCCAGCTGTCGCAGGCGTGTGGGCGCAGAGGTGAGAGCAGAGTCAGTCTGTGCCCTGACCCGCTCCTCTCCTGCCCTGTGGAGTCCTGCGGGCACCGAGCTGGCAGCTGTGACCCCAACCAGCGCTGCTGAGGAGGAGCAGTCCCCTGAGCCTCTGACTCTGGTGGGCAAAAGGTCAGCAGCTCCCTCTGTCCTCAGTGAGGAGAGGACGTCACCAGGGACACCGAGCCCGCTGCCGGCGCTGTTCAATACTCCGGCCAGCAGCCAGGCTCAGCTGTACATGGGCAGCGTGACCAGCGGGACCCTGAGCAGGGCTGTGCTGGAGCTCCAGGCCCTGAGGCAGCGTCAGGAGGCACGGGGGGCCCTGGGGCAATGGATTGCTGCAGAAAGGGAAGCAGCAGTCCGAGGCCAGCGGGAAGGGAGCCCGTCGCCTGCCCCGCACAGCCCCCCCAGCCCCCGGCCTGCCCAGCTGGGAGCCCAGGCCCTCCGCGGGCAGCCGGCTGCCCCCAGGAAACGTCCCTCCCGCTTCAGGCAGGCGCTGCGGGCGCTGCGGGGGCTGTTCCGGTGTCCCTGCCTGAGGCCACGGCCCGAGGAGTGACAGTCAGGGCACCCAGAGCAGGGATTGCTCCCAGAGCCTCCCTCCCTGCAGGACCGCGGCTCACACGGCACTGCCAAAACTCCTGGGAGTTGGGACACAAACAGGAAGAGGAAGATGAAGATAAAGACTATGAAGAAGAGGAAGAAGATGCTGAAGAAATCAAAGAAGATCAAGAAGACAATACTCAAAACATGACTACGACGAAGATGAAGATGATGGAGATGAGGAAGACAAGCAGAAAGACCAAGACAACAACGATGAAGACGAAGACAAAATAATGGTAAAGACAAAGAATAAAATGATGATGAAGATGAAGGAGACTAAGAAGGACAGAAAGAAGAGGAAGAAGAAGCAGATGAAGACAAAATTTTCTTTAGAAATGCATAGAAGAATAGTAATAAGAATAGGAATTTTAAAACTGCTTAGAAGTAGAAGAAGAGGAATAAGAATAAGAATAGGAGTAAGACTTCAAGATATAGAAGTAGAAGAGCAATAGGAATATAATAGGATTGTACAATAGGAATTTGAACTTAAATATACATAGAAGAAGAAGAAGAAGAAGAAGAAGAAGAAGAAGAAGAAGAAGAAGAAGAAGAAGTCTTCGAATTTTAAGTTGCATTGAAGAAAAGAAGAAGGAGTATAGGAGTGATTATGAATCCATAAATGAAGACCCAATCTAATGAATAAACAAAATTCCCAAATAATTTGTATTTAGCACATCTTGTACATTTACCTTACAGTCTATGATATAAAAACATGAATACATAAACTATTGTAATTAAACAAAATAAAATAAATAAATAAATAAAACACATCACTTTCTCTGGAAATAGTTTGCGTGGCTCTGCCTCTTTTTGAATGTCTTTTTCTGGTACTGCAGGGTCATCCAGAGGGGTTTCTGGGTGTGGTTTTCACTGGGTGTCCCAATATCCCAGATGACCTTTCCTGGAACTTCTGCTTTGTGTATTTGCTGCAACTTTTGTGGTCCAGAACGTGCAAAAAACGCTCACTGCAGTTCCCTTTATCTGCTTCTCCATGGATTCCAGCCAAGTTTACCGAGCATCCACACTTTTAAAACTCATTCTTCTTTTTACCAGGGAGTGTATAATCTGTACCCTGTGCCTTTATGTGAACTGAAACTTTCTGTTCTCTCTCATATTTCTCACATCCCAGCACCCCAATCCCACTGTCCCATGTCCCGCTAGTGCCCCCAGCCCCACTCCCCACTGCTCACTCAGTTGCTGTCACACCTCACACACCAAATGGGGTCCCCCATCAGATGACATCCCTGTGGGCACCCCGAACCTGGGGATGATCTCCTTGGGGAATGCCTGGGTTACTTCCCCGGCCTGGGGGATTCCTTGGCCAGTGAATTTCACTGCTGGAGGTGAGGCCTGGATAGAGTTGGGCAGATTGAAATTTGGCTGCTTATCTAAAAGCCCACAATAAAGAGGGTGGGTGGGTGGATGTTATCTCCCAATAACCAGGTCAGGCCCACGCCAAGTGATGCTGTCATTTGTAAAGGAGAAAAGCCCTAGCACACCTCTGGGGAATGGATGGGATGGGGACTGGTCTGCGGCCTCAGATACTCAGTGTCTAGGAGTTTAAATTTTCTGGTCAAACCACGAGGGTTCTGTGACAAACGTCATGTCTCTGCGGACACCAAGACCCATTTTGAAGACAACGACAACCATTTCTCCTAATGACCCCAACCCACTGAGCTGTTTTTCAAAGACATCATCAACCAATAAAATCCTTCCAAGAAAATCCTTCCCTGTGAGGGTGGTGAGGCCTTGGCAAAAGGTGCCCAGAGAAGCTGTGGCCACCTGGTCCTTGCCCGTGTCCAAGGCCAGGTTTGGGGCGTTCCTGGAGCAGCCTGGCCCAGGGGAAGATGTCCCTGGCCATGACAGGCTGGCACCAGATGGGCTTTAATGTTGCTCCAACCCAAACCATTCTAGATCCTGAGGGTGGATTGAATATAAACAAGAAATACTGATACCCTCCTTGATACCACCCACCTGCCCAAAGTAGTGGCCGTACAGCAATCCAGGGCACAGAAGCTTGGGAATTGCCAAATCCGTGTGGGAAATAGATTTTACTGAATATCCAGGAAAAGGAGCATACACGTGTTTATTGGTATTAAGAGATCCCTCTTCCAGATGGCCAGAAGCCTTCCTCACAAGGACTGCAAAAGCCCGAGAGGTAACTAAGGTATTGTTACAAGAAATAATACTAGGCTTCGGAGTTCCAACCACAATATCCACAGACAGCACAGTACTTTATCCCATTGAACATAGATTGTGGGCCCAGATGGTGAACCAAAAGTGGCAAACTGTAAATTTAAAATCTTGCATTACTCGAAGGCAGCACAGATTTACATGTGCAGCAACACGACGCTCAAGATATATGTCTTGACACACCAAAACCTTTGCCATTTTGAGATTCACCCAAATATTGATCAAAAGACTGTTATCACTTACATAGGCCATGGTTGTATATGCTTAAGAACTGCTTCTACATTTCTAGAGATAAATGGAAACACTATATCCCTGCCTGCTAAGGACCATTCTGATTTTTGTATCTGCAATTTCATTAGAACTGTTGGGTGTGACTGTTCATATTTGGTGCCCATAGTATCCCATCAATTGATCAGGTCTAATTATACGGACTATCACCAATTGTTATCCACACCAATTGGAATGAACCCAACCCTAGTAAAACAATTAATGAAACATGAAGACCTGCTGAAAATTAAAAAAAGAAATTCAAGACAATAGACAGAAAACATTAATAACTATCCAACATGACACAAAGGAAATAAGTAGAGTCCTGCAAAGGGTAAAACAGGACACAAGCCACAAGTGGTGGGATGCTCTCTTTGGATGGTCACCAACAGCAATTGGAATCTTAAACACTCTTTGTCACCCCATCATTGTTTTTCTGATAATAGTGGGATAAGCTTAATAATGTCTATTGCAATAATTACATGGAACTGGAGAATGCTGGAGCGGGTAGCAGCTTTGACCTCATTGTCTAGAATTCATGTGATAATATTAAAAATTGAATTATTGGAATAATTGACTAAAGACTAGAAGCCCCAATAGTAGTAAAAGAATTTATTAAGTTTATAGAAAACAGAGGAGTGACTGAGACATAGAATTGAAATATCCTGGCTGATCCCTTATAGTAGATTAATGAACATATACTGTGTGTTAGAATGTATTCCAAGTAGTATTTTGGAATATAAGAGATGGCATTCGGTGAACACCAAATGCTGTGTCTGTCACCCTTTTACATATTTTTAAGCACCACAACTATGGGGAGCCGTCAGCATGATCAGAAGAAGAACTAGCCTAAACAGCAGAATAATAGGGCTAAGGGCACAGATAGAGAAAAGAACACAGACTCTAAGATGGTGTGTTCCCTTGAAAATGTGCCAAGAGGGCCAAAGCATGCATGGGAAAGATAAAGGTGAAGAGGTGAACACCTGAAGACCACCACTACAGCCTGAAGACCACCACAACAACAGACTGAGCACGCTCAGAAGGGCGTGGGGTTAATTACCATACCAAGCAAGGATGGGCGGGGTCAGGGAATGAATATGTATGAAGGGGGACCGTGAAATGTCATGTATATGTAAGACCTCAGGGAATAATAAGAGGGGCAAGTTCCCTGGTGGGTATGTGTGTCTGTGGTGAAATTATTCCCCACAGATCTCAACGTTGATAAACACATACTGCTCTAACAACTGTCATTAGTTGTGGAGTTCTTTCCGCTGCGTTTCAGTGACCTCGAGCTCTGCTTAAGAATTGTCTCTTTTTGCTGGTTTTGACAGAATTCTTTCGTGGAATTGTTTTGTTAGAATTTTTATTGGAATGTCTTTGTACAATGGCCTTGGTGGCCACAGTGGTCACAGTGGCTGTGGTAGCCTTGTGGCTCAAGGAGTCTTGGTGATGATGGTGGTCAGAGTGGCCTTGGTGATTCTAGTGACCATGGTGGCCAGAGGTGGCCACAGCGGCCACCACAGCAGTGGCAGCTCCAGTGACCTCATGGTGGCAACAGCTGCCAAGATGACTGCAATGGCACTGGTGGCTTTGAAGGCTTTTGTGCCCTCATTTCTCTGGAGGTCCAGGTGGTCTTGCTTAACATGGTGGCCAACATGGCTGTAGTGACCTTGGTGGCCATGGTGGCTGTGATTGCCACAGTGTCCACATTGACCTCGGTGACATTGGTGGCCTTGTGTCTCAGAGGTTCCCAGAGGCCACTGCTATCGCTGTGGTGGCCAGGAGGAATCCGCCAAGGTGGAAGGGGGTCCTGAGGATGCTCCCACCTGGGAGACAAAGAGGAGTGTCAGGGAGACCGTGGGGTGAGTCAGGGGGTCAGGGACAGCCATAATATGGGGTGACAGGTTACAGGGGTGATAGATGCCAATGAGGTGACAGGTGATAGGGTGTAAGGGTGGGGCATGAGGGGGTGCAGGGGCCAGGGAGGTCAGGGGGGTCATGGTGGGCTTAGGGGTGACAGGGGTCAGGGGATGCAATGGCAGTGCCATGGAGGTGCCAGGTTTCAGGGAGTGCCATGAGAAGTCCCAGCCCACCCACATTCAGCCTTTAGCAAGGAGGGACAGGGTCATAACAGAGGCCTCCATGTCCCCCTCCCTGTCCTTCCCTGGCAAGACTGTCCCTGTTCCCTCCCAGATGTGTGAGTCCCCATCTCTGTGCCCTCTCATGGGTGTTCCTGTACCTCTGCTCACAATGAGCAGACTTGGTGTCCCAAGCACTGGGTGTCCATGCCCTTGTCCCCAGTACTGGGTGTCCTTGTGCCCCCACTCAGAGTGGGTGTCCCTGTCCCCCATTCCCAGTAAGTGTCATTGTGTCCCCTGTGCCCTGTCGTGGGTGTCCCCATAGCCACAGTGGGTGTCCCCATCCCCCCAGATTGCCCCTGTGGTGTCACCTTTCAGCCACTCGCAGTTGTAATTGCTGGAGGTCCCATTGGATTGGAGATGGATCCATGACGTCCGCCCATCGTTGGTGACATTTGTGACCTTGAAGATCTCAAAGGGTGGGATCAGCACCTCCTCCTCCTCTGGATACATGGAGAATTGCTGGATGTCTGCGCCGTGGCACGTGTGCACCTGGAATACCATGTTTCCCCCAAAGCACTTGGCAGTTTTGTTGCTCAGTGAGGTTGAAGTGAATCGACCAAAGCGGACGGTGTCCCCACTTTTTGCCTTGAACAGGAACCTGTGCACACCCCGGAACACGTCCCGACACTCCGGCCCCTGAGTTTCCCTCAACGTTGCCAGGGCCTGGGTCAGCAGGAAATGAAATGTTTTGTAGTGGAAGTTGTCCCGGTATTCCTGGGGGGAGCGCCCGGCCACGTGCACGGCATTGTTGAAGTCCTTGTGCAGGTCCAGCATGGTGTAGGCCAGGATGGCGATGGCCTGGTCTTGGGATGATAGAGGGGACAGAGGGGACCCCTTCCTCTGCCACTCAGCCTTGGCCTTCACCCAGACCTGGGCAAAGAGACGATTCTTCTGGAACTCGGAGCTGTTGAGGGCCGGCAATGCCTCGATCATGGCAGGGCCACAGCCCCGGTACTGGTCATCAAAGGTGTCCTTGGACATGTCCAGGGGAAACACCTCAATGGCCACGGTGGCCAAGGTCATTGCCAGCAGTGCCAGGATGAGAGCCAGGGGGGCCATGGCAGGGAGAGAGCACCAGGAGCAGGGTGGGACACTGTGGGACACAGAGGGGACACAGAGGGGACACAGGGAAGGTTCCTCATTGGGGCATTGGGGTGGGGAGTGAGGTCAGCCCAGGGGGAAGGGAGGCACTCCTGGCCAGGAGACCTCTGGACATGCCTGGTGTCCCTGATCTGGAATCCTGGGGTTAATAATGCCTCCCCAATGTCCCCACTCTGCCAGAGACCCCAACCCAAATCCCACAGTACCATGTTCATCTGACTGCCTCAGAACCCCAATCCTACTCACATGGTTACAAGTCTCTTCAGCCTCCTGAGACCCTGACCCAAACCCTGGGCTCACTCCCTGAGCCCACCAGTGTCCCCCATTCACCCATCCCCAGACCCCAATCCCACTCCCACCATCTGGTGTTCCCCTTCTCTTTCCCATGACCCCAGTCCTGTGACTCCACAGGGTCCCCTAGGAGCGCAATCCCAATCCCACAGTCCCCTGTTCCCCTCAAGTGTCCCCAGTGTCCCCCGAGCCCTTTATACCGACATGAGCTGGAGTGAACTCCCAGACAGAACTGGAGGGATCACAAAGCCGGAATTGTTGTTCAGCTTAGACTCACAGTGGATCTCCCCGGGTCCTGCAGCTCAGGGGGACTTTGCCACAGGGAATTTATCCATCCTAATAAAAAATATTCATTAAAATTGGCCTCCTATCTAATACAAACACAGCACTTTTCTGGGAAATAATTTGCTGTAATGGTTTCGCATTCACCAATTCCTAATTCCCAAATTTAGTGTAGTAGTTTGAGTGTTTGTTGAAATCATCTACTCCTTCTCCTAGTGTGATATAGGATTAGGAGGAAAGCAAAGCAGGCTCAAGTAATAAAAGTTGTAAAAATAAATTCATTAACAAACACAAACAGAAAAGAATGAGAATCAAAACGAAACTTTCACAGCACTTCCCCTTCCCCCACAACTGTTCTCTTTCCCACTGACAACAAAAGGAGACAAAACCTGGGATTTTCAGTCCGTTTCACCACTCTAAAATAATATTTCATCCATTCTTAAAAAGAGCAGCCTCTCTTAGAAACTCCCATGGAGACATCACCACAAGAAAACAGTTCTCTGGTGGCTCCCATGTCACAAATCTGCAGCCGCCCGGAAACTCTGCAAACTGTGAGGCCCCTGCCATTAGCACCTTTTTCCCACAACTGCATATGGGCCACATCTGCTTCTTTTAGGGTACCATTTAAGGCTGCCTCTTCCAGTATGAAACAAACGGTCTCTTCCTCTGTCTGCAAAATCATCTTCTTCTCAAGAAACAGAGGAGTCTTTTTCCCTGGGAGCAAAGGGCTCCATATTGCTTTGTCTTTATCTTCCTCTGTTCAAAATTCTCTATTCAATCTCAGTTATATCAGTCCAAGGCTATGACTAGAACTCTGAATCCCCCTGAAAGCATTCTAAATGTTCCGGGGAAAGTTGAGTCCATTCTCTTGGCCTGCTAACAGAAATCCAGCCCAAAGGAGGCAACTCCTCAATCTCCCTTCACCCTAAGGCTTTTACTCTCTCTTCACTGACCTCCATTTCATGCTGTGTCTCCTTACACCTCAATCACTTTGTTCTCACTCAGAGAATGGCCAGTGCTTTTGTAAGCCCCATCTGACATGAAAAACGTTAATATCTCCCAGGTCTGCGGACAGAATGATGGTTCTTGTGGGAACCCTAAAAAACCCCCTCAGGGAAAATTCCATCTTTGCCCTGGGAAGATTGACCAAAAAGTTCCCTGCCCAGGCTGAAAGAGAAGACTTCCTTCATGGTGCCTTGCAAAACTACTGCCAATCTAGCCTGGATTTCTCCCTTCATTGGTCACTTACCCCTGCCCTCCCCAGCTGTTCATCCCTCACACCCTTTGTACCTCCCCTGTGCCCTCAGACCTTTGGCCACTGACCCCGTACTCAACCCCTGAGCAGCACATGGTCGTGGTCTTCTGTCCCAGATCCCTTCAGCATGCTGGAATAAACTTGGCTGGGAAATATATAGGAGACCCTTCCTGTCTTTCCTTCACTGAGGTGTGTGTGTGCATGGACCTGAAATGGCTGTTCCTACGGCCCGCTCCGAGCGGCTTCAGAAGGAGACGCTTCGAGAAGGTATAGCAGCATTTTACAGTCCTGCCACAATGCTGCGGTTCTTCCCCAGGAAGTGGCTGAAGATGGTGAGGCCAGGCTGCACCAAAGCTAGGTCAAAATCTCAGGGTTCTGGCTGCTGAAGCCGCTTTGTGGTCTCATGATCTCACCCAGTGGGGTTTCTACCCCCAACCTTTTCCTCTGCCTGGGAGTCCCCAGAAGAGTGAGGAGCAGCCCCCACAACGTAGCGGTGGGATGTTTTAACAGCCACTGAAAACCCCATCCTGGCTACAACAGAACATATTCTCCTCCCCTCCCCCTGCGCAAAACCCACCAGGAAAGGCTTGGCCGGGCTGGGTCTGGCCGGCCCTGCCTGACCCCGGCAGAAGCTGGGCTGTCACCTTACCTCTTCTGAGGATGGAGGGAAAAGGAAGTTCTCAGCCGCATCTCAACATTAGATGTTTATTCACAAAGGCACATGCAGCTTCCTCTGTGGTTATATGAGGTGTCAGCATCTAAAAATTGGCCTCTGATTGGTCTCTGTCTTTTCCACAGAAAATTAACAGGTGCTTATATAAAAACTGTTTCTTCTTCAACTAAAAACCAAGTTGTGTTAACCCATTACTTTTGCATGGCCCTGCCTCTCTCAGGAAATGCTTTTCTTGTCCTGAACATTTCCTAAACAGGGATCTGAGTGGTTATTTTTACAGTGTGCCTCAATATCTCAGGTGACCTCCCCTCAAACTTTCAGTTTCGGCAAGTGCTGCTTCTTCTGAGTCAGAGAACATGTCAAAAACACACTGGAGTTCCCCTTAACTCTTTCTCCACTGGTTTGAGCCAAATTCATTGTCCTGTGGAAATACTTTTACATCCTTTGATAATTTTGAAGTCAGCCTTTAAGCCCTACCCAGCACCTTCGCTGTGGTGTGAAAAGCCACTCTATGGAGAGTCAAGTGTCCACACAGTAGTTTTTAATCTGTATTTGAATAAAGGGAGAGAGTTTCCACAACAATAGCCTTGCAGGGCTTCTCTCTCCAGGTTTCACAGGACGCAGCCTTATTTTATCTCAAAGTCTCAGCCGCATTGCCCTCTTCCTTTCCCCATTGGCTGAGGCCCAGAGAAGGTGCAATAAATTTTTATATTTATAGCATGTCTTAGAGTGGCAATGCGGAACAGAAGCTAGACATGATTACAAGAATATAAGCAGGGGTTTATTCAAAGCCTTCAATAGACACACCTGGGGCAGGCAGAAGCCTCCAAGAAGCAACACCCAGGATCGAAAACGGTCAGGAGTTTTTCATACAGTTATAGGCCTGGTCTGTTTGTGTATCAGGGGTTAATCCTCCAATTACAGCTTTAGGTAATGAAGTCATATTCCCCCTATTTGCTAACAGACCAATTTACTTTTATTTGTACTTTTCAGGGTCTCGGACCGTGAGTGTCCCTGAGTTTCATCCCTGGAGAGGAATTGTTTTGTCTGAATAAAATGGGAGAACAGCAGCTGACAGGCTGTGGAGTTCTAAATCCACACTAAAGCAGTACAGGATCTGAAAAATATAAAAGCCAAATCCTCAGGCATCACATACACAGGGATGAGGTCTCCTGTCAGCTGTGTTCCCTCTTGAGGCTGAACAGCCACAGCTCCTGTGGCCTTGCCTGGTGAGAGAGATGATCCCGTCCCTTTGTCATCCTCACGGCCTCTGCTGGGACTGCTGCAGGATCTCCATGACCCTCCTGTCCTGAGGAATGCAGAGCTGGACATGACACTGGACAGAGCTGGTCACAGCACTGGACAGAGCTGGACATGGCACTGGGCAGAACTGTGGAGCAGAACTTGTTGTCCTGGGTTGTAGTTTAGGATGTATTCTATCACCATCTTCAGTTCATGGCCCATCAATGCCTTGTGCATGACTCATAGATAACTCCCTCCGGGAGTTATCTCTCTTTAATGGGCCACCAAGGACCTCCTGTATGACCCATCATCCCATTGTGAGATGCTCCGCCCATGGCTGGGATGGGGCGGGGCGGGCGCTCGGCAGCTCGTGCTGCCATCCGGTGATTGCAGCCGGAACTGCGGCTGAGGGGGCGGCGCATGCGCAGTGCCGCTGTTTAACCCTGCCCGCTGCTGCCCTCCGGTGGGCACTTCCCGAAACACAACCACGGCGAGTCCAGGAGCTGTGAGGGCTGAAGAGGGAAAATCCCTTGATTGTAAAGAAAAAAGGGTTTCCTGGTAAAACGTCAGGTTTTTTACATTATTGGATGGGTGGTGGTGCCTCTTTTCTGTATATTTTTTTTCATTCTTTTTCTTTCTGTTTGATTTTCTCCTTTTCTTCCCAATACTTTTTCTGTTGCATTCCCTCAACTCATGAACTTTAGAAGTGGCTCCAAACTGATCATTCATCCTTTTCTAATTGCTCTGAGCAGGCTCCCCCTCCAGCACCATCAGCCACTTCTGGTGCTCCAGACCCTTCCCCAGCTCCATCCCTTCCCTGGACATGCTCCAGTCCCTCCAGGTCCTTCCTGAGGGGCTGCAGTGAAAAGGGAGTGCAGAGGAAAAAGGGAGAAACATTTCTCCTGTGCCTCTATGAAGAATGAGATTGAAAAAATAAAGCTTAAACTTGCCACTAATAAAAACATCAGGAATTGTTTTATTTTAGGAAATGAGGCACCCAGCAGGAAAGGCGTTAAAACAGCTGTAGCAGATACCTCAGGTGAGCAAGCAGAAAATTTTGCTAAATTTTTTGATAGGCTTGGCCAGCAATAATCAAATTTCTGATGAACGTTATATACAACAGGCAAACAAGCATCAAGTTTTTCCACTCCAGATGAGTAAACTACAATTTTTTTTGACACATCAGGCGAGGCAGCCAAGGAGCTTTAGGAGGTGGCCGTGACATTGGCACTCCCAAACCCCTCAACCCCTCTGTCAGGAAGTGCCCAACCAGCCCCAGGCACTTCCCAATCTCTGCTGTCCGTGCTGTCCAGGGCTGTCCTGGGAGCTCCAGCCCTGCCCTCGCTGGTCCTGCTGGCTTTGTGCTTCCCCCTCCTGGATAGCTCTCAGAGGGCCTTCTGTCCTGGTTTCGGGCAAATTTGGGAGGAAACCTCTGAATGGGGTTCCTGTGGGAAGCAAACCCAAATGACTCCTCCCCCCAGCTGGTCTGGGAAAAAAATTTCCACAGAGAAAAGTGGAAAAAACTATTTATTTAACAAGCAAAATGCCGACGAGCATGAGAAAAGAAAAAAAAAAAAATTTAAACAATAAAGCCTCTCGCTGCTCCGAAAAGAGATGGCAAAACTGAGGAAGTTTTTGCCAGGAGTTAGCTCGGCTCTCTATCAGTCTTTTATCAGTCCCAGTCCCTCTGATGGTGGAAAATGCCGAGGTCCAGGCCCTGGTGGGCCACAGATGTCAGATCCCAGTCCTTCACTGGGTTTTCAGTCCAGAGCAGATTTAAACAATCCCAAGAAAAAAAGGAAAAAAAACAACAGTCCAGGAAGTCTCTTTGCCTCAGCTCGCTAAAGTAACTAAAAGAATAAAAACCTTCTCCTTGGTCACTGTGAACACTTTTCAAGACAAACTGTGCACATCTTCTTCCCTGTTCACCCTCAGAACCACTCTCAAAGGTACAGAACACAACACACAGCACACACAGAACAGATGATTGGGGATACAGAGGCAGCACGGTCACCCCAGGACACCTCCCCAGGATGGACCCCATGTTATTGTGACCTTGGTCACCTCAGCAACCATGGTGGCCATGGTGGCCTCAGTAGTTACAGTGACCATGGTGGCCACAGTGGTCACAGGGGCCTCACGGGTCACGGTGGCCACAATGGCCATGGTGACCATGGTGATTCCAATGCCCAGAGTGGTCACAGTGCCCAAAGTGACCATAGTGGCCACACAGGCCTTGGTAGCCCTGGTAGCCTCAATTCTCTGCAGGTCCTGGTGGCCTTCCTGGTCATGGTGGCCACCATGGCCTCCAAGGCCACAGTGACCGTGGTGGCCTCCGGGCTCAGAGAATGACCACTGCCATGGCCACAGTGGTCAGGAGAAGCCCCCCAAGGTGGAGGGAGTTCCTGGAGAGGCTCCTACCTGGGGACATAAAGAGGGGGTCAAGGGATCCCGTGGGTGAAGGGGGTCAGGAGGCATCAGGATGACCATGGCAGGAGGGAAAGGGGTGAAAGGGGGGGCCCTGAGGGTGTAGAGGCCAGAGGGGGGCCATAACAAGGTCCCTGTCCCCTGTGCCCAGCCATGGGTGGCCTTGTCCCTCCAAGCCCAGTGGGTGTCCCCAGCACTGGATATCCCTGTCCCCATCAACTGGCACTGCATGTCCCATCCTCTGTGCCCAGCAATTGCTGTCCCTGTCCTTGCATGCAGCGATGTCTCCCATCCATAGAGGGTGCCCCTGTCCCCTCTGGGCCATGGGTGTCCCCAGCACTGTGTGTCTTTGTCCCAACCTTCACTGAGTGTCCCCAATCCCCCCAAGTTGTCCCCATGATGTCACCTTTCAGCCACTCGCAGTTGTAGTTGCTGGAGGTCCCGGTGGAGTGAAGCTCTATATGCATTGTGCTCCCTTCCTTACTGACACCGGTGACCTTGAAGGTCTCAAAGGGTGGCACCAGCACCTCCTGCTCACTTTTATTGTAGGAGAATTTCTGGATGTCTGCACCATGGCACGTGTACACCTTGAACATCGTGTCCTGCCCATAACCCTGAGCAACCGTTTTGCTCAGTGATGTTGATGCAAATTGCCCAAAGCGGACTTCGTCGTTTTGCTTCACATTGAAATGGTAATTTTTCACCCCCCGGAACACATTCTTACAATCATTTGGGTGTCCCAGTGTCTGGAGGGCGTGGGTCACCAGGAAATGCAGCGATTTGAAGTGGAATTCATTCCGGTATTTCTGGCTGGATTTTCCCCCCTCACGCACGGCATTGTTGAACTCCTTGTACAGGGTCATCGTGTTCATGGTGTAGGCCATGAGGGCGATGGCCTGGTCAGGGGTAAGAGGGGATGGATCAGACCCCTGCTTCTGCCACTGAGCTGTGGCATTTTTCCACTTCTTGAAAAACTCTTCATTCTTGCTAAAGTCAGAGGCCTGGAGTTCTTGGAATTTCTCCAACAAGTTTTTGCTACATTCCAGGTACTGGTCATCGAAGGAGTTCTTGGCCATATCCAGGGGCACCACCTTGATGGCCACAGTGGCCACGGCCATTGCCAGCAGTGCCAGGGTGTGAGCCAGGGGGGTCATGGAGAAGAGAGGCCACAGGACCAGTGTGGGACTCTGAGGGACACAGAGAGGACACAGAGAGGACACACTGTGTGACACAGGGAAGACACTGGGGTACACCAGGGGAAACTGAGAGAGCACTGAGGGGCCCCAGGGAACACTGAGGGGGCCCCAGGGAACACTGAGGGGGCCCAGGAGACACTGATGGGACCCAGGGTTTGCTGAGGGAAACAGGGGGACATGGGGAGGCTTCTTTGATGAAGGACTGGGTAGGGAGAGTGGGGTCAGCAAGGGGAATGGGGTGCAGCCCCAGCCAGGAGACCCCTGGACATGTCCAGGAACTTGCTCCCAAATCCTGGGGTCACTTCTGGAGGCCCACCCCCAGTGTCCCTCTGGCCCCAAGAACCCCAATCCCACTCCCACAGTCCTGTATCCTTCCTCACAGTGTCCTTTCAGCCCCTCTGCAGGACCCCGACTTAGATTCTGGGGTCACTTCCTGACCTCCGCCAAGCAATCCCAGTGTTCCCCAGCCCTGAATCCCACTCCCATGGTTCTGTGTCCCCCTCCTCCAGATGTTTCCCAGTGCTTCTATTACCTAATAACTCTCCCAGTCCCTTGTACCCCTTTCAGTGACCCCCTGCCCCCAGCATCCTGACCCAAGGCCTGGGGTCCCCCAGGGTCACCTTTGTCCCCCCCCAACCCAGACACCAAGCCCACTCCCTGGATGAGATGCTTTGATGATGGCAGGATGTTTTAACAGCCACTGAAAACCCCATCCAGGCTGGGACAGAACATGTTCTCCTCCCCTCTCTCTGCCCAAAACTCACCAGGAAAGGCTTGGCCGGGCTGGGTCTGGCCGGCCCTGCCTGACCCCGGCAGAAGCTGGGCTGTCACCTTACCTCTTCTGAGGACGGAGGGAAAAGGAAATTCTCAGCCTCATCTCAACATTAGATGTGTATTCACAAAGGCACATACCGCTTCCTCCGTGGTTATATGAGGTGTCAACATCTAAAATTGGCCTCCGATCGGTGTCTGTCCTTTCCAAATGGAATTAACAGGTGCTTATAGAAAAACTGTTTCTTCTTCAACTAAAAGCCAAGTTGTGTTAACCCATAACATTTGCATGGCCCTGCCTCTCTCAGGAGATGATTTTCTTGTCCTGAACATTTCCTAAACAGGGATCTGAGAGGTTATCTTCACAGAGTGCCCCAATATCTCAGTTGACCTCTCCTCGAACTTTCATTTTTGGCAGGCGCTGCTTCTTCTGACTCAGAGAACTTGTCAAAAACACACCGGAGTTCCCCTTAACTCTTTCGCCACTGGTTTGAACCACATTCTTTGTCCTGTGGAAATTCTTTTACATTCTTTTATCATTCTTTGAGTCAGCCTTTAAGCCCTACCCAGAACCTTCATTGTGTGGTGAAAAGCTACTCTATGGAGAGCCAAGTGTCCACACAGCAGTCGTGAAACTTCATTCGAATAAAGGGAGAGAGTTTCCACAGCCAGACACCCTTGGGTCTCTCTCTTGAGGTGTTGGAGGATGCAGCCTCCTTTTATCCTAAACTCTCGGCCACACCTTGCCCTTCTCCTTTCCCCATTCGCTGAGGCACAGGGAAGGTGCAGTGTATTTGTATATTTACAGGATGCCTTGGAGTGGCTGCCTGGAACAGAGCCCAGACACGATTAGGAGAATGAAAGCAGGGATTTATTGAAAGCCTTCAATGGACACACCTGGGGCAGGCAGAAGCCCCCAAGATGGACACTCATCACAAGTTTTTCATACAGTTATCAGTTTGGTCTATTTACATAACAGGGGTTAATCTTCCAATTACAACTTCAGGTAATGAAGTCATAGTACTTCAGTTTGCTAATGCCCTAACTCACTTTTATTTGTACTTTTCCGGGCCTGAGACAATAACAAGTCCTTGAGTTTCAGCCTAGAAAGGAGCTGTTTATTCTGCATTTAATGGAAGAACAGCAGTTGACAGGCTATGGAATTTTAGAGTTACACACTAAGGCAGTACAGGATCTGAAAAATATAAAAGCCAAATCCTAAGGCATCATATACACAGGGATGAGGTCCCCTGTCAGCTGTGTCTCCTCTTGAGGCTGAACAGCCCCAGCTCCTGCAGCCTTGTCTCATGGTCCAGTCCCTTCATCATCCTCAGAGCCTCTGCTGGACCTGCTGCAGGATCTCCATGTCCCTCCCGTCCTGAGGAGTGCAGAGCTGGACATGTCACTGGACAAAACTGGAGATGGATCTGAGCAGAACTGGACATGGCCCTGGGCAGTACAGGACATGGTGTGGGGCAGAGTTGCACATGTCACTGGGCAGAGCGGGGCATGGTGCTAAAAAGAACTGGACACGGCACTGGGCTGGATTGTGAAGAGGGACTTAAATTTTGTTAAACTTCTTGCCGACAGGAGCTCTGACACCCTCCAAGGGGATGGAGGACTGACTCAGCTCTGACAACCCCACAAGACACCTTCCAGACCGCTTGGACCCACCAGAGTTTGTGAGTTTAAGTGGGGCAGTAAGTCACTCAGGATCCTGGCATTTTTGTTTTGTTTTACATTTTAGGATGTTGTGGGTGGGCAATCCTTTTCCACAAGGGACACCCATGGGAAATGTGATCTCCCAGACTGAAAGGAGATGTTTACGCATGAGTTAGGGAAACTATAATTTTAGGTGGGGCATAATTTTATATGGGAATTTTAGTTTATTAATTGCTTAAATTTTACCCCCTCTTTTGTTTAGTTTATGGGGGCCTTTTAAGCATTCAAAACTGAAGTTTTCTTTCCCACTTTGTATATTCTGTCGCTGCTGCATTCCTAGCCCTTTGTCCCTTCAGGGAGGGTTGGGAGATGGAAACAGCCAAAGGGCACAAAAGTGCTCTTGATTTTCTGCCATCTCCTGTCCTCATTTTCCCCTTCTCAGGATTGACCCACACAACCCATCCTGAGTTCTGTCCTCACCCACGTTCCACCATCTTTTGATCCTATCCATCTTCCCTTCTCCACACAAAATGGCATCTGCCCCTCAAGGGGAACAGCCATTTCGAATTCATTCCCGCCACCTTTCTTGTTTCCCACCTTTGCGTCAGGTCCCACCCCTGTGACAGATTCCACCCTTCTGTCGAGTACCACCCATGTGTCAGGACCCTCCCCCTCCATCGGGAAGTCCCTCCCTAGCATGGGCCCCATGTCCTCTGATCCATCCTCTTCCAGTTCCTGCACATCCAGAACCAGAAATGATGCCGACCCGAAGGCAGCCATCTTGGTTGCCGAAGGCCAGAGCACTGGGCATTGCTGATTGGCTGAAAGTCTTGCTCTGCTGCCATTGGGCATGTGTCCTTTTTGGAGAAAGAGGATGAGCCACTGGAGCCCTTCATGCGCTCCATGTGCGGAATTGGTTCTGGGATGGGAGCAGGGCAAGCACTGAGCCCTTCCCACCATGAGACATTCCCTCTGGGATCACTCTGCCAGCTCTGGGCTCCAGCACAGAGAAGATGTGGAGCAGCCAGAGCTGGTCCAAGGGAAGCCACACGGAGATTTTGAGGGATGAAGCCCCTCTGCTGTGGAGGCAGCTGGGGGTGTTCAGCCTGGTGAATGACCCAGAGAGACACCTCGTGCTGCCTCCTGGTGGTGGCACCCGGAACTGCAGCAGGGGGCGGTGCATGCACAGTGCCGCTGTTTAACCCTGCTCGCTGCTGCCCTCCGGTGGGCAATTCCTGAATCACAACTCCCAGAATCCCCACATCCCAGAATGGGTCAGGCTGGAAGGACCCAGAGTGGGCGCCTGGCCCAAGGTCCCAGCTCAGGCAGCATCATCCCTGAGCACAGGATTGGGTCCAGAGCAGCCCAGAACTGGACAAAGCACTGGGCAGAGCTGGACACAGCACTGGACAGAGGGGGACACAGCACTCCCGATGTGTCTCACTCGGCAGGGCAGAGGGGTACCATCACTCCCTGACCTCCTAATCCTGCTCCTCCTGAAGCCCCCTGGATCCCTCTTGGCCCAAGGCCACACGGCCAGCTCCACTGGTCCTTCCACCAGCCATCAGCACCCCTAGGTCCTTCCCCAGAACTCCTCCAGCTGTTTTCCCCCAGCCAGGGGATGGCACTCCTGCTTGAATAGGGTTAAAACCAGCCCAAATCACCAACCCCAAATGATTCCTCTCCCATATTCCTGCTTGGAATGAAATGTTTGTCAGGTTCCTCCCTTGGGAAGGGGAGGCTTCCCAAAGATCCTGCATGAGCTTCAGACAAAGAGATGTTCCCATGAGTGTTGGTGTGCGGAGTGGCCTGGAGCCCTGCTTAAGAATTGTCTCTTTTTGCTGCTTGGAAAGAACTCTTTAATCAAATTTTTTTGAAAGAATTATTTTATAAAATGGCTTTATACAAAGGCTTTGGTGGCCACAGTGGCTACAGTGTCAGTGCAGGCCCCAGTGACATCATGGTGGCCGTTACTACCAAGGTGGCCATAGTGGCAGTGGTGGCCTTGGTGGCCTTGGTAGCATCATTTCTCAGGAGGTCCTGGTGGTCTTGGTGATCGTGGTGGCCACAGTGACCACATTGACCTCGGTGTCATTGGTGACCTCATGGCTCAGAGGATTCCAGTGGCCACTGCCAAGGCTGTGATGGCCAGGGGTCCCTGGGGTCACTTTCACCTGAGGGATAAAGAGAAGCATCAGGGGGACTATGGGGGACAAAGACGGGGTCGGGGACACCCATAATGAGAGGTGAGGGGTTACAGGAGCGATGGGGGCCATGAAGTGACAGGTGACAGGGTGTCGGGGGGGATATGGAGGCCACAGGGGCCAGGGAGGTCAGGGGAATCATGGTGGGCTTAGGGGTGACAAGAGTCAGGGGGAGTCAGAGGGTGCAATGGGGGTGACAGAGGGTGACAGGGGTTCAGGGAGTGCTATGGAGGGTCCCAGCCCACCCATGTCCAGCACAGAGGTCCCGTCCCCACAGCACTGCCTTTGGTGGGGAGGGACAGGGACATGGAGGGAATGGGAGCATCCCTGTCCCTGTCACTGTCCCTGTCCCTGTCCTGTCTTCCCATGAAAGGGTTGTCCCTGTCCCCTCCCAGATGCGTGGGTCCAAATTCCTGTGCCCTGTCATGGTTGATCCAGTGCCCATGCCCACAATGGGTTTTCCCAGATTTGGTGACCGCAATACTGGGTGTCCCTGTCCCCTCACCCAGAGTGGGGGACCGTGTCCCTGTCCCCATCCCCAGTGAGTGTCATTGTGTCCCCTGTGACTTATCATGGATGTCCCCATTGCCACAGTGTGTGTCCCCATCCCCCCAGCGTGTCCCCTGTGGCGTTACCTTTCAACCACTCGCAGTTGTATTTGCTGGAGGTCCCAGTGGACTGGAGCTGGATCTTTCTCCTGCCGCCTTCCTGGGTAATTTCAGTGACCTGAAAGGTCTCAAAGGGTGGGATCACTACCCACTGGAATTCCGGATGTTCGGAGAAAGACTGTACTCCCGCGCCCTGGCACGTGTGCACCTGGAACTCTGTCTCCTCTGGGCACCCGCCTTCACCCTGAGGTGGTTTGGTCAGCGACGTTATGAAGAATTGACCAAACCTGACGTTGTCACCACGCTGTGCCTCATACAGGACTCCACAGTGCTGAAGAGACACATCCAGACACTGCCCTTCCTGAGTGTCCCTCAGCGTGGCCAGGGCGTCGGTCAGCAGGAAATGCAGCGTCTTGTAGTGGAAATTGTCCCGGTATTCCTGGGGGGAGCGCCCGGCCTCGAGCACCTCCATATTGAACAAGCCATATATACCCTTTGTGAAGGCCATGAGGGCAATGGCCTGCTCTGGGGATGACAGAGGGGACACACGGGACCCCTGCTTCTGCCACTCAGCCACAGCCTCAGGCCAGATCTGGGCAAAGAAAGGATTCTTCTGGAACTCAGAGCCGTTGAGGGCCGGCAAAGCCGCGGTCATGGCAGGGCCACAGCCCTGGTACTGGTCATCAAAAGAGTTCTGGGCCATGTCCAGGGGCTTCACCTCATAGGCAGTGGTGGCCACGACCATTGCCAGCAGTGCCAGGGTGTAAACCAGGGGGGCCATGGCAGGGAGAGGCCACCAGGAGCAGTGTGGGACACTGGGGGACAAAGAGGAGACACAAAGGGACACTGAGGGGACACTGATGTGACATGGGGAGGGTTCCTCAGGGAGGGACTGGGGAGGGGATTTGGGTTGGCCCAGGGGGAAGGGAGGCACTCCTGGCCAGGAGACCCCTGGACATGTCTGGGTCCCTGATCCCCAATCCTGGAGTTACTTATGCCTCTCCAACATCCGCCTCTCCACCACGGACCGCAATTCCAAAAACACCATATCCTCCTGGCTCACACTGAAGCCCAATTCTCCTATCAAATCTTCTCCACCCCCCAAGAACCCACACCTCAATCCTGAGGTCACTCCGTGAGTCCCCCAGTGTCCCCCTCGGTTCATCCCCAGCCCTCAGTCCCACTCCAAGTTCCCAATTTCATTGGTTTCACCCCAGGACCTCAACCCAAATCCAGGAACAACCCCCTGCCCCCCCGTGTCTCCCAGTCCCCCCATGACCCCAATCCCACTCCCACCATCCCACATCCCCCCTCACTTTCCCCCAGAGCACCCAAGGATCCCAATCCCAGTCCTGTCACTCCCCCAGTGTCCCCCCAGGAGCGCAACACAAATCCCCCAGTCCCCTGTCCCCACCCCAGTGTCCCCAGTGTCCCCCCAGCCCCTGATACCGAAATGGGCCTGAGTGAACTCCCAGACAAAATGGGAGGGATCACAAAGTCGGAGTTCTTGATCAGCTCAGACTCACAGTGGATCTCTCCTGGTCCTGCAGCTCAGGGGAGATTTTGCCATGGGGTATTTATCCACCCTATTTATGCATATTCATGAAAATGTGCTTCTTAGCTAACCCAAAATGAGCACTTTTCCTGCAAATAATTTGCATGGCCCTGCCTCTTTCAAGAAAGAATTTTATTGTCCTGGGTAATCATAAAAGTGGGTTTTCTGGGTGTACTTTTCACTGCGTGCCCCAATATCCCAGATGATCTGCCCTTGAACTTCTGATTTGGTCAGGCACTGCTCCTTCCTTGGTCCAGAACTTGCAAAAAACCCCCTCATTTGAGTTGCATTTATCGTTTTCTCCAAAGTTTCCATCCACCTTTGCCTGGCTGTGCCCACACTTTCACATCCTTTCATGTTTTTCTGCCAGTCAGCCCTTAAGCCCTATCCAGCACCTTCAGAGGAATATAAAACTTTCTATTCTCTCCCTTAATTCTCACCCCCTAGGACCCCAATCCCACTGTCCCATGTCCCCACAGTGCCCCCCAGCCCCACTCCCCACTGCTCACTCACTTGCTGTCACACCTCACACACCAAATGGGGTTCCCTATCTGATGACATCCCTGTGGGCACCCTGAGCCTGGGGATGATCTCCTTGAAGAGTGCCTGGGGGATTTCCCCGGCCTTGGTGGTGCTGCAAGAGAAGTTCTGGACCCCAAAAAAGGGATCCACCAACACCAGGAGACACCTGAGCCCTTGTTGGCGTGGTGGCTCAGAAAATCCATTTGCCAGGAATCCCCGGCAGTGTTTCCTCTTTCAGTGATCCCTGGAGCTGATGGGTTGGAACTCAAAGGGTTCTGTTTCCAACACCTGGGGCATTGTTCTGTACCAGACCTGACAATTCTGTCCTGCAGACACCGAGTATCTGAGGCCGCAGACCAGTCCCCATCCCATCGATTCCCCAGAGGTGTGCTGGGGCTTTTCTCCTTGACAAATGGTAGCATCACTTGGGGTAGGCCTGACCTGGTTATTGGGAGATAACATCCACCCACCCACCCTCTTTATTGTGGGCTTTTAGATAAGCAGCCAATTTTCAATCTGCCCAGCTCTATCCAGGCCTCACATCCGGTTGTGAAATTCCTTTATCAGGAATTAATACCAAGATGCTTTGTTGCAGAACCTCTCATGCAGCTTTATTGCAAGTCTATTTCTTACATGGATTTGGCAATCCCCAAGCTGCTGTGCCCTGGATTGCAGCACGGCCTCTTTTTGGGCAGCTGGGTGATATCAAGGAGGGTATCAATATTTCTTGTTTTTATTTAATCCTCCGTCGGGATCAGGAATGGTTTGGGATGGAGCCACCTTAAAGCCCATCCTGTGCCAGCCCTGCCATGGGCAGGGACATCTTCCCCTGGGCCAGGCTGCTCCAGACATCCCAGCCTGGCCTTGGACACGGGCAGGGACTGGTCAGCCACAGCTTCTCTGGGCAACTGTGCCAGGGCCTCACCACCCTCACAGGGAAGGATTTAATGGGAAAAATGTGTGGTGATGTCATTGAAAAGCAACTCAGTGGATTGGGGTCTTAAGGAGAAATGATTCTCAATGTCTTCAATATGGGCCTTGATGTTTCTACAGACATGAAATTTGTTGTAAAACCCTTGTGTTTTGACCGAAAAGTTTGAACTTCTGAACTTTAAATTAGTAGGAGAATTGGGGCCCCCCAAAGTGTATTGCATAGCTCAGAGAGCCTGAAGTTCTGAACATTGGGAGAAAATGACCGGTTCATTGGCGATATCAGGGGGGTGGTTTTGGAATGCTGCACCTTCCCAGCAGCCTCAGTCAGCTGATGGGGAAAGGAAGAGGGTAAGGTGCAGCAGAGCATTTGGGATAAAAGGAGGCTGCATCCTCTGAAACCCTGAGAGTGAAACACCACGGGGGTCTGGCTGTGGAAACTCTGTGCCTTTAGTCAAATACATATTCATGGCTGTTTTGTGGACACTTGGCTTTCCACAGCATGGTTTATCCTCACACGCTGAAGGTGCTGAGTAGGGCTGATAAGTGGACTTATCAGCAAAATTTATAAATGAATATAAATGTATTTATACAGCACGATAAACGTGACTCAAACCAGTGGAAAAAGAGATAAAGACAGCTCCAGTGCGGTTTCTGACAAGTTCTGAAACACAGAATGAGCAGCCCCTGCCAAAAGCGAAAGTTTGAGTTGAGGCCATCTGTGATATTGGGGCACCCAGTGAAAATGACCCCCAGAAACTCCATTTTTATGACTCTCCAGGACAACAAAAATTATTTCCTGAATCAGACAGAGCCTTGCCAATTATTTACGGGAATTGTACTGGTTTTGTCTTCGCTAAGAAGCCAAATTTAAGGAATATGTATTAGTATGGAAAGATTGCCTCTTGACTCTCCCTGACCACAAATCCTGCCCTGATCCTCTGGCCACTGGTCACACCTAACCCTCCCCCTGCCCATGGCCCCCATGTCACCTGTCACTCCTAACCCAGTTTTATGGCCCCCTGAGACCCCCTCACTGCCTCCATGTCCCTCCTGACCTCCCTGATCTCCACCCCCAAGGTCCTCTGTCCCACCTGAACTCCCCTCAGTCCCCTGTACCCCTGTAACTCCTGACACCTCCATGGCCCCTCAACCTCCATCATCCTCATGGATCCCTCACCCTCCTCTTTTTCCCCACAGGTGAGACCATCCCCAGGGCCCCCTCCAACCTCAGAGGGCTCCTCCTGGCCACCACAGCCCTGGCAGTGGCCACCAGGATTGAGTAAGAAGGCAACAAAAGTCTCCATGGTCTCCATGATCACCAAGTCCACCATGACCCTCAGAGAGATGAGGTCACCAAGGCTACCAAGGCCACCAAGGCCACCACTCATTATTCTTGCCATCTCTAACACCCACCAGCACCTCCAGGTCCTCCTCCAGAGCTGCTCCAGCAGGTCTCCCCAAGGTGGGACTGAGGACTGTGCCTCCCCTTAAAAACAGTCTTATTTTGCTGGCTTGGACAGGATTCTTTAATGGAATTATTTTGATAGAATCATTTAATAAAATTGCTTCAATGAAATGATTTAATGGAATTGTTTTGAAAGAAGTTTTAATAGAATGGCTTTGCACAATGGCCTTGGTGGCCACAGCGGTCACTTTGGCTGCGATGGCCTTGTCATTCAAGGGGTCTTGGTGGCCATGGTGGCCATGGTGAGCCTGGTTGGTTCTAGTGACCATGGTGGGCAGAACGTCTGGGGTAGCCTCAGTGACCATAGTGCCACTGGTGGACACAGTGGCCTCATGGTGGCTGTAGTGGACAGTGTCATCATAATGGCAGTGGTGGCCTTGGTGGCCTCATTTCTCTGGGGGTCCTGGTGGCCTTGGGGATCATGGAGATCATGGTGACCTTCATTGCCCCGTGGGTCAGATGATCCTGGTGGCCACTGCCAGGGCTGTGGTGGCCAGGAGGAGCCCTCTGAGGTGAGAGGGGGCCCTGGGAATTCTCCCACCTGGGGGTAAAAAGAGGGGAGGTGAGGGATCCATGGGAGGAATGAGGGGGTTGAGGGGGTCATGGAGGGGTCAGGGGTTACATGGATAGAGGAGGGTCATGAGGAGTGACAGGAGAGATGAGGACCATGGGGGGTGGAGATCAGGGGGGTCAGGAGGGCCATGGGCAGGGGGATGGTTTGAGGTGATCAGGGATGCTGTGTGGGGATTGGTGGTCAGTGAGGGTCATGGGGAATCTATCCATCCTAATTATACAGATCTTTAAATTTGGCTTCTTAGCGAATACAAAACCAGCACTATTCTTGTAAATAATTTGCAAGGCTCTGCCAGATTCAGGAAATAATTTTTATTGTCCTGGAGGGTCATAAAAATGGGGTTTCTGGGGGTCATTTTCACTGGGTGCCCCAATAGTTCAGATGACCTCAAATCAATCTTTCACTTTCAG
Source organism: Sylvia atricapilla (assembly GCF_009819655.1). Classification (NCBI taxonomy): domain Eukaryota; kingdom Metazoa; phylum Chordata; class Aves; order Passeriformes; family Sylviidae; genus Sylvia; species Sylvia atricapilla. The sequence goes on from NC_089140.1 coordinate 152,422,347, forward strand.
AAGGTGCTGTTCATTTTGTGTTTCAGAACTTATCAGAAATCACACTGTAGTTCCCTTTATCTCTTCTCCACTGGTTTGAGCCATGTTTATTGTCCTGTGTAAATATTTTTACACCCTTTTATCATTTTTGCTGATAAGTCTTTAAGCCCTACCCAGCACCTCCAGTGTGTGAGGATAAGCCATGCTATCAAAAGTGAAGTGTCCAAAAAACAGCCTCAAAACTGTATTTGAATACAGGGACAGAGTTTCCACAGCTCAACTCCCATGGGATTTCTCTCTTGAGGTTTCATAGGACGTTGGGTCCTTTTATCCCAAGCTCTCAGTTGCATGTTGTCCTCTTCCTTTCCCATCAGCTGATTATGCTGCTGGGAAGGTGCAGCCTTCCCAAACCACCTATCTCATTTCCTCCCTGAACCTGTCATTTTCCCTCAAAGTTCCTAATTTCAGGCTGTTTGGGTTATGCAATAGGCATTTCTCCCCTTACCCTGCACTTCAGGAGCTCAAACTTTCTGGTCAAACCATGAGGGTTCTGTGACAAACTTCATGTCTGTAGAGACACCAAGACCCATTTTGAAGACTACGACAACCATTTCTCCTAAAGACCCCAACCCACTGAGTTGTTTTCCAAAGACATCACCACCTATCTTCCAATAAAATCCTTCCCAATGAGGGTTGTGAAGCCATGGAAGAGGTTGGCAAGAAAACCTGTGGCTGGCCAGTCCCTGCCCGTGTCCAAGGCCACATTTAGGGGGTGTCTGGAGCAGCCTGGCCCAGGGGAAGATGTCCCTGCCCATGGCAGGGCTGGCACAGGACAGGCTTTAAGGTGGCTCGATCCCAAACCATTGCAGAGTCCCAGAGCCAGGATGGGGAAGGCACTTGGCAGCCACCTCCAGCTTCTGAGCCAGGACTCCCAGGGCCCAGTGCTGTCACTGGTGTACAAAAGGCTCACAGGGCTTTGTTAAAATCTGAAAATCTCTTGGGACATGCAGACATCAGGGCCATCTATCAGTTAAATGATGCATGTCCGTCCTCAGGATTCCAAATCAAAGGTCATTCGGGGGCCTCCTTTGTGGGGGAGAGTTCAGGAGACCTGTGGGGTGCTTTTCAAAAGAACTCAACATCAGCCAGGATTGGCCTGGGTGGATCTGAGCCATAGCAGAAACTGCTGTCCTCATCCAAGAGGCCAGGAAATTCAACCTGGGACAAAAGATTATGGTACTTGCTCTGCTCACCATAACTGCTAAAAGATGAGGAACAAAGGATGGATCTCACACTGTTGTGAAGAGCTCTGGAATGGGCAGCAGCAAAAAGAGCAAACAGAGGAACTCACTTGCCATCTGCTTTGGGCATTGCTCATGCTCACAGAATTACATGGAAAGAAAGATGTCTATTGACAGTACAGACTTTTCTGATTAAATATAAAAAGGGAATATTGTCTCTCCTTGATACCACCCAGCTGCCCAAAGAAGTGGCCATAACACAATCCAGGGCACAGCAGCTTGGGGATTGCCAAATCTGTGTAAGAAATAGACTTGCAATAAAGCTGAACGAGAGGTTCTGCAACAAAGCATCCTGGTATTAATTCCTGATAAAGGAATTTCACAACCGGATGTGAGGCCTGGATAGAGTTGGGCAGATTGACAATTGGCTGCTTATCTAAAAGCCCACAATAAAGAGGGTGGGTGGGTGGATGTTATCTCCCAATAACCAGGTCAGGCCCACCCCAAGTGATGTTGCCATTTGTCAAGGAGAAAAGCCCCAGCACACCTCTGGGGAATCGATGGGATGGGGACTGGTCTGCAGCCTCAGATACTCGGTGTCTGCAGGACAGAATAGTCAGCTCTGGTACAGAACAATGCCCCAGGTGTTGGAAACAGAACCCTTTGAATTCCAACCCATCAGCTCCAGGGATCACTGAAAGAGGAAACACTGCCAGGGATTCCTGGCAAATGGATTTTCTGAGCCACCAGGCCAACAAGGGCTCAGGTATCTCCTGGTGTTGGTGGATCCCTTTTTTGGGGTGCAGATCTTCTCCTGCAGCACCACCAAGGCCGGGGAAGTCACCCAGGCACTCCCTGGAGATCATCCCCAGGCTCGGGGTGCCCACAGGGATGTCATCTGATGGGGGACCCCATTTGGTGTGTGAGGTGTGACAGCAACTGAGTGAGCAGTGGGGAGTGGGGCTGGGGGCACTGGAGGGACATGGGACAGTGGGATTGGGGTCCTGTGGGGTGAGAAATAAGAGAGAGAATAGAAAATAGAAGGTGCTGGGTAGGACTTAAAGCCTGACTGGCCAAAAACCAAGGATGTAAACTTGTGGGCACAGCAGAGGAAACGCAGCTGGAACCAGATGAGAAACAGATAAAGGGAACTCCAGTGAGGATTTTTTTGCAAGTTCTGTAACACAGAAGGAGCAGCGCCTGTCAAAAGCAAAAGTTCAATGTGAGGTCATCTGAGGTATTGGGGCACCCAGTGAAATTGACCTCCAAAACCCCCATTTTTATGACTCCTCAGGACAATAAAAGTTATTTACAGAGAGAGGCAGACCCATGCAAATTATTTACGGGAAAATTGCTGGTTTTGTATCAGTGAGAGGCCCGTGGTAATGAATATGTATAATAAGGATGGATAAATACCCCATGGCAAAGTCGCTCTGGATCTGCAGGACCAGGAGAGATCTGCTGTGAGTCTGAGCTGATCAAGAATTCCAGCTTTGTGATCCCTCCAGTTTTGTCTGGGAGTTCACTCCGGCCCATTTCGGTATCAGGGGGACACTAGGGACACTTGGGGGTGCTGGGGGTGGGGCGATGGAGACTGTGGCATTGGGGTCTGGGGGGACACTGAGGGTGTCACCAGATTGTGATTGGTGTCCTGGGATGGTCCAGTGGCAGCGATGGGGGCACAGGGCTGTGGGGTACTGGAGGCACTGGGGGACACTGGGGGGCACATGGGATGGAATGGGGGTCCTGGGAGGCCAACGGGGATCTCATGGGATTGGGGTATGGGTGGGGGACATGGAGGACACTGAGGGACCCCAGGCCTTGGGTCAGGGTCGTGGGAGGCAAGGGGTCACTGGGAGGGGTACAAGGGACTGGGAGAGGGATTGAGGTAATAGAGGCACTGGGAAACACCAGGTGTGGGGGGACACAGAACTCTAGGAGTAGGATTGGGGTGCTGGGGGACACTGGGATTGCTTGGGGCAGGGGGGGTCGTCATGAAGTGACTCCAGGATTTGAGTCAGGGTCCTGCAGGGAGATTGAAAAGACACCATGAGCAGGGATATAGGACTGTGGCAGTGGGACTGTGCACCTGAGGGCCTGGGGGACACTGGGGGGCTCAAGGGGTGGTCCAAGGATTTGGGATCTGGTCCCAGGACATGTCCAGGGTTCTCCTGGCCGAGGTTTCCCCCCCTCCCTGGACTGATCCCACTGTCCCTCTCCTGCCCCTCATCAAAGAAGCCTCCCCATGATCCCTCCATGTCCAATCAGTGTCCTCTTTGTCCCATCAATGTCTCCTGTGACCCTTTACTATTCCCTCATTCCCTGGTGTCCCCCAGTGTCTTTCCTGTGTCACACAGTGTGTCCTCCGTGTCCCCTCTGTGTCCCTCAGTGTCCCACACTGGTCCCCGTGGCCTCTCTTTTCCATGGCCCCCCTGGCTCACACCCTGGCACTGCTGGCAATGGCCGTGGCCACCATGGCCATCGATGTGGTGCCCTTGGACATGGCCAAGAACTCCTTCGATGACCAGTACCTGAAATGTAGCAAAAACATGCCCGAGAAGTTCCCAGAACTCCAGAGCTCTGATTTCCTCAAGAATGAGAAGTTTAAAGAGAACTGGGCAAAGGCCACGGCCCAGTGGCAGAAGCAGGGGTCCGATCCATCCTCTCTTACCCAAGACCAGGCCATCGCCCTCATGGCCTACACCATGAAGGACACGAACTTGTACAAGGAGTTCAATGATGCCGTGCATGAGGCTGGAAGCTCCAGCCAGAAGTACCGGAATGAATTCCACTTCAAATCGCTGCATTTCCTGCTGACCAGCGCTCTCCAGAAACTGAGACGCCCAGACGATTGTAAGGATGTGTTCCGAGGGGTGAACGATTACCAGTACAAGGCAGAGAAAGATGACAAAGTTCGCTTCGGTCAATTCGTCTCAACGTGGCAGAACGAAACAGTGGCTCAGGGTTTTGGGCAAGACACGATGTTCAAGGTGCACACGTGCCATGGTGTGGACATCCAGAAATTCTCCATGCATTCAGAGGAGGAGGTGTTGATCCCACCCTTTGAGACCTTCAAGGTCACCAGTGTCAGAGGCGACGGGAACACGACACACATTGAGCTTCAGTCCACTGGGAACTCCAGCAACTACGACTGCGAGTGGCTGAAAGGTGACATCATGGGGACAACCTGGGGGGACTGGGGACACTCAGTGAGGGTTGGGGACAAGGACACACAGTGCTGTGGACACCCATGGCCCAGAGGGAACAGGGACACCCACTGTGGGTGGGTGACAGGACAGGGACAGCCAGTGCTGGGCACAGGGGATGGGGACACCCAGTGCCAGGTGAGGGGGACAGGGACATCCAGTGCCGAGGACACCTGTTGGGGTTGGGGGGACAAGGCCACTCATGGCTGGGCACAGGGGACAGGGAACTTGTTATGGCCCCCTCTGACCCCCACACCCTCAGGGCCCCCCCTTTCACCCATGGCCCTCCTGATGCCTCCTGACCCCATCCTCCCATGGTCCCCCTGACCCCACTCTTTGTGTCCCCAGGTGGGAGCCTCTCCAGAAACTCTCCCCAACTCGGGGGGTTTCTCCTGGCCACCATGGCCATGGCAGTGGCCACCAGAACCCTCTGAGCCACGAGGTCACCAAGGTCACTGTGGCCCATGAGGCCACTGTGGCCACCATGACCAAGAAGGCCACCAGGACCTGCAGAGAAATGAGGCCACCAAGGCTACCATGGCCACCGTGGCTATCATAGTCACTGTAACAAGGGATCCATCTTCGGCAAACCCATCCAAGAGCTGCCCAAGAAAGACTGGCACAATGCCAGCAGGACCAGTGAGAGCAGGACAGGAGCTGCCAGGACAGTCCAAGACAGCCCAGAGAGCACGGACAGCAGAGATTGGGCAGTGCCTGGGACGGATTGGACACTTCCTAACAGAGGGGTTTGGGAGTGCCAGTGTCACAGCCACCACCTAAAGCTCCTTGGCTGCCTTGACTGATGTATCAAAAAACTTCCTGCTTGCTTACCTGGTGTGGAAAATATTTCCTGCTTTCTTGCCTGGTGTATAAAACATGAATCAGAAATTTGATCCTTGCTGGCCGGGCCTATCAAAGGTTTACCAAAATTTGCTGCTGGCTCCCCTGATGTATCTGCTACAGCTCTTTTAAGGCCTTTCCTGCCGGGTGCCTCATTTCCTAAAATAAAGCATTTCCTGTGGCTGTGATGCCCCTAGCTGCTGTTCCGACTGTCACCACCAGGCGGCAGCACGAGCTGGTGGCGCTGCCGAGCGCCTGCCCCGCCCCATCCCGGCCCCGGGGCTCTGCAATGGTTTGGGATGGAGCCACCTTAAAGCCTGTCCTGTGCCAGCCCTGCCATGGGCAGGGACATCTTCCCCTGGGCCAAGCTGCTCCAGACACCCCCAGCCTGGCCGTGGACACGGGCAGGGACTGGGCAGCTGCAGCTTCTCTGGGCAACCTGTGCCAGGGCATCACCACTCTCATAGGGAAGGATTGTATTGGAAGGATGATTGGTGATGTCATTGAAAAACAACTCAGTGGTCTTGGGTCTTTGGAAGAAATGGTTCTCAATGTCTGCAAAATGGGCCTCAGTGTCTCTACAGAAATTAAGCTCTCCACAAAACCCTCATGGTTTGACCAGAAAGTTTGAGCTCCTGAACTTTAGGGTATTGGGAAAATGGGCCCCCACAAAGTCTCTTGCATGCCCCAGGCAGCCTGAACTTCGGGACTTTGTGGGAAAATGGCTGGTTGAAGGGCAATATAGTGTAGGTGGTTTGCGAAGGCTGCACCTTCCCAGCAGCGCCATTCAGCTGATGGGGTACCAAGAGCAATGTGTGGCTGAGAGTTTGGGATAAAAAAAAGCTGCATCATCTGAACCCTCAAGAGAGTAACCCCATGGCAGTCTGGCTGTGGAAACTCTGTGCCTTTATTAGAATACAATTTCCAGGCTGTTTTGTGGACACTTGCCTTTCCATACATAGTGTGGCTTTCCCCATATGCTGAAGGTGCTGGGTAGGGCTTAAAGACTTATCAGCAAAAATGATAAAAGACTGTAAAAGTATTTACACAGAACAATAAACACAGCCCAAAACAGTGGAGAAAGAGATAAAGGGAATTCTAGTGTGGTTTCTGACAAGTTCTGAACCATAGAACAGGCAGCCCTTGTGAAAAGTGAAAGATTGAGTTGATGCCATCTGAGTTATTGGGACACCCAGTGAAAATGACCCCCAGAAACCCCATTTTTATGACTCTCCAGGATAATAAAAAATATTTCCTGAATCTGGCGGAGCCTTGCAAATTATTTACAGGAATCGCGCTGGTTTTGTAATAGCTAAGAAGCCAAATTTAAAGTATATGTGTTAGTATGGAAAGATTCCTCCATGACTCTCCCTGACCCTGCATCCCCAGCCACTCCTGGTCACCCCAAACCCTCCCCCTGCCAATGGCCCCCATTTCTCCTGTCACTCCTAACCCCGTGTTATGGCCCCCTGAGACTCCTTCGCTCTCCACATGGCCTTCCTGACCCTCTCATCCACAATCTCCATAGTCTTCTCTCCCACCTGAACCCCTCTCACAGCCCCCTCTCTACCCCTGTAACCCCTGACCCCTCCTTGACGTCCCTCAGCCCCTGTCACCCCCATGGATCCCTCACACCCTTTATTTTCCTCACAGGTGGGAGCATCCCAGGGCCCTTTCCCACCTCAGGAGGCTCCTCCTGGCCACCACAGCCCTGGCAGTGGCCACCAGGATCCTCTGAGCCATGGGACAATGAAGGTCACCATGGTCTCCATGATCCCCAAGGCCACCAGGACTCCCAGAGAGATGAGGTCACCAAGACTACCAAGGCCAGCCCTGCCATTTTCCCTGGGGGGTAAAAGGGAAAAAAGGGAAAAGAGGAAATGAAGAGAAGATTAAAAAAGAAAAATCTTCCGTTCCCTCAAGATTTCCCTGACTGCCCTTCACTTCTTTGGAGATTCACTTACTTGCATTCTTGCCCAAATTTCCTAATTTCCCACATATTCAGGATTTAAATCCAACCAAACTCTATTTCCTCATCCCAATTAATTCAACCCAGAGAGGAATTAGAGGAAAGTGTCTCTACAAACAGATTGTGTGAATCTGGTGGTGGATAGCACCAGGGACTCGTAGATAAGGAAGTCACCGGAGGAAGTTTCCAAAAATGTTCTTCATTGACATGGACTGATAGAGAGAACTTGTAACTAAATTTAAACAGATTGTAATTTGTTGTATAATCAAGCGTGTATGAAACAGACAGTTTTTTGCCATGCAAAAAGAGGACCTTGCTCATTTGTTTAAGACTGATAAGTAGGAGCCAGTGTTCAAAACCTAGAAAAAACCTGGATTTGTAGTTTAGACTGTGCCCAGGAGCCTTAGAGGACAGGGAGAGACCAAGAGGGCCTGCACAAAGACCAGGTTCATCCACCAAACAACTGAGGAAGACTATTTTACTTCATCCAGCAACTCCCATCTGAGACCTCCAGGAGACAATGCGCAAGCCCATGCCAACAAAAAGCTGATTAATGTACAGAATGAGGGTAGGCAGGGGTAGTTTTTTAATATGTATAAGTGATGTTGAAACTTCCATTAACTGGTGTGAGTTTAAGTGTATTTGAACAGAGCGCCCGCTCTCTTTGGAGCTCACGTCTTTGGCAGAGCCACCCCCGTGCATCTGGGCACTGAGTAAAGCATTCCAATGTCATAACCTTTGCTTGTGGAGTCTTTGTTCTGCTTCTGCAATGATGGCGGCTTGGCCAAGTTGGGAAGGGATGGAAGAGAGTTTTTGCTTCACAAACCCCCTTGGGCAGTTGATCCCGCTGCCCCAGCAGGAGTCTCGGAAGCAGCAAGCTGGGACGGCAGAATGTCTTGACAGGCAATGGCTGTGGTTCTACAGTGCAGTAAAAACTCGGAGCAGTGCCAAAGAAGTGGTGGGGATGGGGCAGCAGCAGTCCAGCTCCCAGCAGGGCTGGGAGAGATGAGCCCAGGATCCCGGGCACCCAAGCAGATGGTGATAGATCCCCATTGTTTTTTTAGTGTGGCAGGTGTTAATAACATCCCAGTTCAGTGGCTGCTGTCATGAGCAGAGCCTCACCCCATGACAGAAAAAGCAGCTCTGGGCTGGGCTCTGGCGGCAGCAGCAAATTCCCTTCCCCAAGCAGCAGCTCCGACTGTCCTCCTCTGAAGCCGAGAGAGAGAAAGAGCACCAGCAGCTGCCAGAGCCCCGTCTCTTATCAGCCCAATTCTCATGGTATGTCTGCCCCTCAGACAGAAACTCTCAGTTAAGAGAAGTGCAACCAGATGTCCTCATGCCCTGAGCTTGGCCACTTCTTCTGTTTTTCTTAAGGACACAGTTGTTAGTGTCTCCTAGCAACTTATGGGAAGGTTCTGTAAGTAAAAAAAAAAAAAAAGGAAAGAAGCCTGTGAGAAAGAACCACTCACTTTAAAATTTTTAAGGTTCTTTAAACCTCGACAATACAACAAAAAGACAAAATAAGGAAAAAGGGATGGCACCGGGTGCTCATCTGCAGCCACAGGCACATTCACAAAATGGAGGCTCTGCCTTTATACGCCTGCTGTTGCATCAGCCAAAGACATATTCATAGCAGTTATACATATCCAAACATTCTCCTTATATATCCCTGGCCGCTCCCAAAGTCTCCCAGGTGACTCTTCCTTGCCATCCATTGGTGGAGATACTCTTGCAGTCTGATTGGAGGTCAGGTGCTGTCATGCCAGGTCCTCCCAGTGACACCTTTCCCCATTCCCAACTGTCCGATGCCAGGGGCACATGGACAAGACCTCCCTCCACATGTCCCTGACAATCCTGACAACCAGGGCTGTCCCATGGCAGTGACACAGAGGGAGGAAAAGGGGATTATAGGGAGAACCGAGAATGTCCTAAAACAATGACACAGTAACAGTTACACATCAAAGGAAATTCAAGCCTTAAAAACCTTCCCTAAACACACACACAATATTGAGAGCCAGTCATCATTCTACCCATCTCTAACATCTATCAGCACTGCCCAGTCCTTCTCCAGAGCTGGGGAGAGACAGGGCTGGAACAGGGGCATCTTTGTCCACCCCTGGCAGGGGTTTCTCTGTCCCATACCACATGTGAGGGTCCCCATCCCTGTGCCCTCTCATGGGTGTTCCATTCCCTGTGCCCTCACCGGGTTGTGGCAATAGGACATGAAATAAAGATGCTTGAATCCAGTAAAAGGCAGTAGAAATGAGAAGGTTTTATTTACAATTCATTTAGTTCTTTTATAACATGCTGCCTAAGAAGCCACGTTATTGGTCCATAGTACTGACACTTCTCCCATTGGGTGAGTAACAAAAATAGCAAACAACACTTGTTGTTATGGGAAAGGAATATTGTTTACACAAGGCTGTTTTGGGAAAACGAAAACTGTTGAAAAGTTTCCCTTGGGAAGAGTTAGCAATTCTCAGGCTCAGAAAATATCGAACCTACACCAGGTATCCCCAGAATTGGTGTCCCCAGCACTGGGTATCCCTGTGCTTGTCCCCAGCACGGGATATCTTTCTCCCCACCTAGAGTGCTCCCTCCAAGCCCCTCAAACCCAGTGAGTGTCATAGCGTCCGCTGTGCCCTTTCATGGGGGTCCCCTGTGCCTTATCATGGGTGTCCCCATGGCCACAGTGGGTGTCCCCATGGCCACAGTGGGTGTCCCCTGGGGTGTCACCTCACAGCCACTCGCAGTTGTATTTGCTGAAGGTCCCAGTGGAGCGAAGATGGATCTGTGACTTGTTCCCTTCCCGGGTGACTTCATTGACCTCAAAGGTCTCGAAGGGTGGGATCAGCACCCCCCAGTTTCCCGGATCATCGGAGAATAAGCCTATATCCACGCCATGGCACGTGTGCACCTGGAACACTGTCTCCACTGAGCACCCAGACGTTGCTTTGCCCAGAGACATTGGTGTGAATTGACCAAACCGGACGGTGTCACCATGCTGTGCCTCAGTCTGGACCCCGCACTCCCTACGGAACATGTCCAGACACTCTCCCTTCTGAGTGTCCCTCAGTGTGGCCAGGGCATCGGTCAGCAGGAAATGCAGCATTTTAAAGTTGAAATGGTCCCTGTATTCCTGGGGGGAGCGCCCGGCCACACGCACAGCAATATTGAACACACCATGTGCACCCATTGTGTAGGCCATGATGGCAATGGCCTGCTCTGGGGATGACAGAGGGGACACACGAGACCCCCGCCTCTGCCACTCAGCCACAGCCTCCTCCCAGACCAAGGCAAAGAAAGGATTCTTCTGGAAATCAGAGCGGTTGAGGGCCGGCAATGCCGTGGTCATGGCAGGGCCACAGCCTCTGTACTGGTCATCAAAAGTGTCCTGGGCCATGTCCAGGAGCTTCACCTTGTTGGCCATGGTGGCCACAGCCATTGCCAGCAGTGCCAGGGTGTGAGCCAGGGGGGCCATGGCAGGGAGAGATCACAGGGACCAGTGTGGGACACTGGGGGACAGAGGGAACACGGAGGTTACACAGGGAGGGTTTCTCACTTAGGGGCTGGCAAGGGGAGTGGGGTTTTCCCAGACAGAAGGGAGACACTCCTTGTTAGGAGACCTTTGGATATTTCTGGGGTCCCTGATCCCCAGTCCTGGGCTTCCTTAGGCTTCCCCAACATCCCCCATCCCCCCAGGGACCCCAACCTCAATCTGACAGTGCCATGTCCTCCTGGACCCCCAGAAGCCCAATCCTACTCCCTTGATTACAAGTCTCCTCAGCCCCCCAGGACTCTGACCCAAATCCTGGGGTGACTCCCTGACCCCCCCAGTGTCCTCCTTGGCCCATCCCCAGTCCCCAATCCCACTCCCAGTCCCCAATTTCATTGGTGCTGCACCCGGACCTCAACCCAAATCTGGGCACAACCCCCAAGCCCCCAGTGACTCCCAGCCCCCCATGACCCCAATTCCACTCCCACCATCCCGTTTCTCTTCTCACTTTCCCCAGAGCACCCCATGACCCCAATCCCAGTCCTGTGACTCCTCAAGTGTTCCCCCCAGGAGCACAATCCCATTCTCACAGTCCCCTGTCCCCAACAATTGTCCCCAGTGCCCCCCCAGACCCTCATACCAAAATGGGCTGGAGTGAACTCCTGGAGGATTTCAGAACTGAAGGGATCACAAAGCTGGAATACTGGTTTGGATTTGACTCACAGCGGATCTCTCCTGGTCCTGCAGTTCAGAGGGGAATTTGTCACATAGGATTTATCCTTCATTTTTATGCATATTCATTAAATTTGGCTTTTTAGCTAACACAAAAGGAGCACATTTCCCATAAATAATTTGCATGGCTCTGCCTGATTCAGGAAATAATTTTTATTGTCCTGGACAGTCATAAAAATGGGGTTTCTGGGGGTCATTTTCATTGGGTGCCCCAACAGCTCAGGTGGCCTCACCACAAACGTTCACTTTTGGCAGGTGCTGCTCATTCTGTTACACAAATTGCGTAAAATCACCTCACTGCAGTTTCTCTTTGTCTGATTCTCCACAGGTTCCAAGCACCTTTGCCCGTCTGTGTTCACACTTTCACAACTTTGATGTTTTTCTGCCAGGATTTAATCCTTACCCAGGATATTCAGGGGAATGGAAACTTTCTATTCTCTCTCATATTGCTCACCCCCCAGGACCCCAATAGCCCCGGTCCCATGTCCCCACAGTGCCCCCCAGCCCCATTCCCCACTGCTCACTCAGTTGCTGTCACACCTCACACACCAAATGGGGTCCCCTATCAGATGACATCCCTGTGGGCACCCCGAGCCTGGGGATGATCTCCTTGGGGACTGCCTGAGTGACTTCCCCAGCCTTGGTGGTGCTGCAGGAGAAGTTCTGCACCCCAAAAAAGGGATCCACCAACACCAGGAGATACCTGAACCCTTGTTGGCGTGGTGGCTCAGAAAATCCATTTGCCAGGAATCCCTGGCAGTGTTTCCTCTTTCAGTGATCCCTGGAGCTGATGGGTTGGAATTCAAAGGCTTCTGTTTCCAACACCTGGGGCATTGTTCTGTACCAGAGCTGACAATTCTGTCCTGCAGACACCGAGTATCTGAGGCCGCAGACCAGTCCCCATCCCATCGATTCCCCAGAGGTGTGCTGGGGCTTTTCTCCTTTACAAATGGCAGCATCACTTGGGGTGGGCCTGACCTGGTTATTGGCAGTTACCACATACACAACCATCCACCCTCTTTATTGTGGGCTTTTAGATAAACAGCCGATTTTCAATTTGCCCAACTCTATCTAGACCTCGCCCCGGGTTGTGAAATTCTTTTATCAAGAATTTACGCCAGGATGTTTTGTTGCAGAACCTCTCGTGCAGCTTTATTGCAAGTCTAAACAGATTTGGCAATCCCCAAGCTGCTGTGCCCTGGATTGTGTCATGGCCACTTCTTTGGGCAGCTGGGTGGCACCAAGGAGGGACAATATTCCTCTTTTATATTTAATTAGAAATGTCTGTGCTGTCAATAGACATCTTTCTTTCCATGTGGTTCTGTGGGCATGAGCAATGCTCAAAGCAGATGGTGAGTTCCTCTGTTCGCTCTTATTCCTGCTGCCCATTCCAGAGCTCTTCACAACACTGTGTGATCCATCCTTTGTTCCTCATCTTTTAGCAGTTATGGTGAGCAGAGCACATACCATAAACTTTTGTCCCAGATTGGATTTCCTGGCCTCTTCGATGAGGACAGCAGTTGCTGATATGGCTCAGATCCACCCAGGCCGATCCTGGCTGATGTTGAGTTGTTTTGAAAAGCACCCCACAGGTCTCCTGAACTCTCCTCCACAAAGGAGGCCCCCGAATGACCTTTGATTTGGAATCCTGAGGACGGACATGCATTCTTTAACTGATAGATAGCCCTGATGTCTGCATGTCCCAAGAGATTTCCAGATTTTAACAAAGCCCTGTGAGCCTTTTGTACACCAATGACAGCACTGGGTCCTGGGAGTCCTGGCTCAGAAGCTGGAGGTGGCTGCCAAGTGCCTACCCCATCCTGGCTCTGGGAGTCTGCAATGGTTTGGGATGGAGCCACCTTAAAGCCTGTCCTGTGCCAGCCCTGCCATGGGCAGGGACATCTTCCCCTGGGCCAGACTGCTCCAGACACCCCCCAAACGTGGCCTTGGACACGGGCAGGGACTGGGCAGTCACAGCTTCTCTCGGCAACCTCTTCCATGGCTTCACAACTCTAACAGGGAAGGATATTATTGGAAGATGGGTGGTGATGTCTTTGGAAAACAACTCAGTGTGTTGGGGTCTTTAGGAGAAATGGTTGTCATTGTCTTTGAAATGGTTCTTGGTGTCTCTACAGACATGAAATTTGTCACAGAACCCTCGTGGTTTGACCAGAAAGTTTGAGCTCCTGAAGTGCAGGGTAACGGGAGAAATGCATATTGCATAACCCAAACAGCCTGAAATTAGGAACTTTGAGGGAAAATGACAGGTTCAGGGAGGAAATGAGGTAGGTGGTTTGGGAAGGCTGCACCTTCTTAGTAGCACCATTCAGCTGATGGGGAAAGGAAGAGGACAACACGTGACCAAGAGCTTGGGATAAAAGGAGGCTGCATCCTCTGAAACCTCAAGAGAGAAATCCCATGGGGATCTGGCTCTGAAAACTCTGTCTCTTTATTCAAATACAGTTTTGAGGCTGTTTTTTGGACACTTGACTTTTCATAGCGTGGCTTATCCTCACACACTGAAGGTGCTTGGTAGGGCTTAAAGACTTATCAGCAAAAATGATAAAAGGGTGTAAAAATATTTACACAGGACAATAAACATGGCTCAAACCGGTGGAGAAAGAGATAAAGGGAACTCCAGTGCAGTTTCTGACAAGTTCTGAAACACAAAATGAGCAGCACCTTCCGAAAGTGAAAGATTGATTTGAGGTCATCTGAGCTATTGGGGCACCCAGTGAAAATGACCCCCAGAAACTCCATTTTTATGACCCTCCAGGACAATAAAAATTATTTCCTGAATCTGGCAGAGCCTTGCAAATTATTTACAGGAAAAGTGCTGGGTTTGTATTAGCTAAGAAGCCAAATTTAAAGATCTGTATAATTAGGATGGATAGATTCCCCATGACCCTCACTGACCACCAATCCCCACACTGCACCCCTGGTCACCCCAAACCATCCCCCTGCCCATGGCCCTCCTGACCCCCCTGATCTCCACCTCCCATGGTCCTCATCTCTCCTGTCACTCCTCATGACCCTCCTCTATCCATGTAACCCCTGACCCCTCCATGACCCCCTCAACCCCCTCATTCCTCCCATGGATCCCTCACCTCCCCTCTATTTCCTGCCAGGTGGGAGAATTCCCAGGGCCCCCTCGGAGCGATGGAGATACTGCAAGAATTGGGCTGATAGAAGGCACGACTGAGGCAGCTGCTGACCCTCTTCCTCTCTTGACTTTGGAGAAGGACAGTCAGAGCTGCTGCATGGAGAAGGGAATTTGCTGCTGCTGCCAGCCCAGAGCTGCTGCTTCTGCTGCGGGGTGAGCCTCTGCTCATGAGAGCAGACACTGAACTGGGGCCTTAATTGCACCTACCCCTACTAAAAAAATGGGGATCTATCACCATCTGCTTGGGTGCCCGGGATCTTGAGATCACCTCCCCAGCCCTGCTGGAAGCTGGGACCTCACTGCCCCATCCCCACCGCTTCTTTGGCACTGGTCCGAGTTTTTGCTGCACTGTGGCCCCACAACCCCCTGCCTGCCGAGATGTCCAGCTGTCTCAGCTTGCTGTTTCCATGAGTCCTACAGGTGCACCAGGATAGACTGTCCCAGGGGTTTGTGAAGCAAAGCCTCTCTTCCATCCCTTCCCATCTTGGCCAGGCTGGTCATCAGTATGCTGATGGTCTTTTGATGAAGGCTGCTGTAGTCTTCCTCACGTTTGAACTTTTTACTTCTATCTTCAGCACGTGCCTGACATGTTTTTAGGAAATGTCAGCGAATTTAGCTGTTTCAGTCTGACATGTTTTTAGCTAATTTTGCAGTTTGCAAGTTTCATTAAAACCTGCTCTCTTGCTCTTGATGGTGTTTGGTGGCTCACTTGCTCTGCCATCTTGCTTTCTTTGATATCTTGCTTGCTTTACCTGCACATCTTGTCAAAGTGTTCCTTGTGGTCAACCTTTTGTTACAATAAGAGCAAACAGAGGAACTCACCATCGGCTTTGAGCATTGCTCATGCCCACAGAAGCACGTGGAAAGAAAGATGTCTATTGACAGCACAGACTTTTCTGATTAAATATAAAAGAGGAATATTGTCCCTCCTTGGTGCCACCCAGCTGCCCAAAGAAGTGGCTGTAACACAATCCAGGGCACAGCAGCTTGCGGATTGCCAAATCTGTGTAAGAAATAGACTTGCAATAAAGCTGCACGAGAGGTCCTGCAACAAAGCATCCTGGTGTAAATTCTTGATAAAGGAATTTCACAACCCGGGGTGAGGTCTAGATAGAGTTGGGCAGATTGAAAATTGGCTGCTTATCTAAAAGCCCACAATAAAGAGGGTGGGTGGGTGGATGTTATCTCCCAATAACCATGTCAGGCCCACCCCAAGTGATGCTGCCATTGGTAAAGGAGAAAAGCCCCAGCACACCTCTGGGGAATCGATGGGATGGGGACTGGTCTGCGGCCTCAGATACTCGGTGTCTGCAGGACAGAATTGTCAGGTCTGGTACAGAACAATGCCCCAGGTGTTGGAAACAGAACCCTTTGAGTTCCAACCCATCAGCTCCAGGGATCACTGACAGAGGAAACACTGCCGGGGATTCCTGGCAAATGGATTTTCTGAGCCACCACACCAACAAGGGCTCAGGTATCTCCTGGTGTTGGTGGATCCCTTTTTTGGGGTGCAGATCTTCTCCTGCAGCACCAGCAAGGCTGGGGAAGTCACCCAGGCACTCCCCAAGGAGATCATCCCCAGGCTCGGGGTGCCCACAGGGATGTCATCTGATGGGGGACCCCATTTGGTGTGTGAGGTGTGACAGCAACTGAGTGAGCAGTGGGGAGTGGGGCTGGGGGGCACTGTGGGGACATGGGACAGTGGGACTGGGGTCCTGCGGGGCAGAAATCAAAGAGGGAATAGAAAGTTTTAGATTCCCCTGAAGGTGCTGGATAGGGCTTAAGGGCTGACTGGCAGAAAAACATAAAAGGATGTGAAAGTGTGGGCACAGCCAGGCAAAGGTGGATGGAAACTTTGGAGAAAGCGATAAAGGCAACTCAAATGTGGGGTTTTTTTGCAAGTTCTGGACAATGGAAGGAGCAGTGCCTGACCAAATCAAAGGTTCAAGGGCAGATCATCTGGGATATTGGGGCACTCAGTGAAAACCACACCCAGAAAACCCACTTTTATGATTACCCAGGACAATAAAATTCTTCCTTGAAAGAGGCAGAGCCATGCAAATTATTTACAGGAAAAGTGCTCATTTTGGGTTAGCTAAGAAGCACATTTTCATGAATATGCATAAATAGGATGGATAAATACCCCATGGCAAAGTCTCCCCTGAGCTCCAGGACCAGGAGAGATCCACTGTGAGTCTGAGCTGATCAAGAATTCCGGCTTTGTGATCCCTCCAGTTCTGTCCAGGAGTTCACTCCGGCCCATTTCGGTATCAGGGGCTGGGGGGGAAATTGGGGGACACTGGGGAGGACAGCAGACTGGGGGATTGGGGTTACACTCCTGGGGAGACACTGGGGGAGTGACAGGACTGGGACTGGGGTCCTGGTGTGCTCCAGGGGAAAGAGAGGGGGGATGTGGGATGGTGGGAGTGGGATTGGGGCCATTGGGGGAGCTGGGAGACACTGCGGGGCAGGGGGTAGTGCCTGGATTTGGGTTGAGGTCCTGGGGTGACACCAATGAAATTGAGGATCTGGAGTGGGACTGAGGGCTGGGGATTAACCGAGGGGGACACTGGGGGACTCAGGGAGTGACCCCAGGATTGAGGTTTGGGTTCTGGGGGAAGCGGAGGAGACTTGAGAGAGGAATTGTGCTTCTGCGTGAGCGAGGAGGATATGGTATTGTGGAATTGGGATTGGTGTCCGTGGTGGAGAGGGGGATGTTGGAGAGGCATAAGTAACTCCAGAATTGGGGATCAGGGAGCCCAGACATGTCCAGGAGTCTCTTGGCCAGGAGTGCCTCCCTTCCCCCTGGGCCGACCCCAATCCCCTCCCCAGTCTCTCCCTGAGGAACCCTCCCCATGTCACATCAGTGTCCCCTCAGTGTCCCCTCAGTGCGTCCCTTTGTGTCTCCTTTGTGTCCCCCAGTGTCCCACACTGTTCCTGGTGGCCTCTCCTCACCATGGCCCCCCTGGTTTACACCCTGGCACTGCTGGCAATGGTCGTGGCCATCACTGCCTATGAGGTGAAGCCCCTGGACATGGCCCAGAACTCTTTTGATGACCAGTACCGGGGCTGTGGCCCTGCCATGACCGCAGCTTTGCCGGCCCTCAACGGCTCTGAGTTCCAGAAGAATCCTTTCTTTGCCCAGATCTGGCCTGAGGCTGTGGTTGAGTGGCAGAAGCAGGGGTCCCGTGTGTCCCCTCTGTCATCCCCAGAGCAGGCCATCGCCCTCATGGCCTTCACAAAGGGTATATATGGCTTGTTCAATATGGAGGTGCTCGAGGCCGGGCGCTCCCCCCAGGAATACCGGGACAATTTCCACTACAAAACGCTGCATTTCCTGCTGACCGACGCCCTGGCCACGCTGAGGGACACTCAGGAAGGGCAGTGTCTGGATGTGTTTCTTCAGCACTGTGGAGTCCTGTATGAGGCACAGCGTGGTGACACCGTCAGGTTTGGTCAATTCTTCATAACGTCGCTGACCAAACCACCTCAGGGTGAAGGCGGGTGCCCAGAGGAGACAGAGTTCCAGGTGCACACGTGCCAGGGCGCGGGAGTACAATCTTTCTCCGAACATCCAGAATTCCAGTGGGTAGTGATCCCACCCTTTGAGACCTTTCAGGTCACTGAAATTACCCAGGAAGGCGGCAGGAGAAAGATCAAGCTCCAGTCCACCGGGACCTCCAGCAAATACAACTGCGAGTGGTTGAAAGGTAGTGTCACAGGGGACACCCTGGGGGGACGGGGACACCCACTGTGGCCATGGGGACACCCATGATAAGGCACAGGGGACACAATGACACTCACTGGGGATGGGGACAGGGACACGGACACCCACTCTGGGTGAGGGGACAGGGACACCCAGTGCTGAGGACACCAAATCTGGGAAAACCCATTGTGGGCTTGGGCACTGGAGCGACCATGTCAGGGTACAGGAATTTGGACCCACACATCTGGGAGGGGACAGGGACAACCCTTTCATGGGAAGACAGGACAGGGACAGGGACAGGGATGCTCCCATTCCCTCCATGGCCCTGTCCCTCCCCACCAAAGGCAGTGCTCTGGGGACGGGACCTCTGTGCTGGACATGGGTGGGCCAGGACCCTCCATAGCACTCCCTGAACCCCTGTCACCCTCTGTCACCCCCATGGCACCCTCTGACTCCCCCTGACCCTTGTCATCCCTAAGCCCACCATGATCCCCCTGACCTCCCTGGCCCCTCTGCCCCCCATATCCCCCCCGACACCCTGTCACCTGTCACTTCATGGCCCCCATTGCTCCTCTAATCCCTCACCACCCATTATGGGTGTCCCTGACCCCGTCTTTGTCCCCCATAGTCCCCCTGATGCCTCTCTTTGTCCCTCAGGTGAGAGTGACCCCAGGGACCCCTGGCCATCACAGCCCTGGCAGTGGCCACTGGAATCCTCTGAGCCATGAGGTCACTAATGACACTGAGGTCAATGTGGTCACTGTGGCCACCACGATCACCAAGACCACCAGGACCTCCAGAGAAAAGATGCTACCAAGGTCACCAAGGCCACCAATGCCACTATGGCCACCTTGGTAGTAATGGTCACCATGACGTCACTGGGGCCTGCACTGACACTGTAGCCACTGTGGCCACCAAAGACTTTGTGCAAAGCCATTTTATAAAATAATTCTTTCAAAGCAATTCCATTAAAGAGTTCTTTCCAAGCAGCAAAAGAGACAATTCTTAAGCAGGGCTCCAGGTCACTCTGCACACCAACACTAGTGGGAATGTCTCTTTCTCTGAAGGTCATGCAGGATCCTTGGGGAGCCTCTCCTTCCCGAGAGAGGAAGCTCACACACATTTCATTCTGAGCAGGAATATGGGAAAGGAGTCATCTGGGGTTGGTGATTTGGGCTGGTTTCACCCAATTCAAGCAGCAGTGCCATCCCCTGGCTGGGGGAAAACTGCTATAGGAGTTCTGGGGAAGGACCCAGAGGTGCTGGTGGCTGGTGGAAGGACTAGTGGAGCTGGCTGTGTGTCCTTGGGCCAAGAGGGATTCAGGGACATCAGGAGGAGCAGGACCAGGAGGTCAGGCAGTGATGGTGCCCCTCTGCCCTGCCAGGGAGGCACAGAGGGAGTGCTGTGTCCAGCTCTGTCCAGTGCTGTGTCCAGTTCTGGGCTGCTCTGGACCCAATCCAGTGCTCAGGGATGATGCTGCCTGAGCTGGGACCTTGGGCCAGGCGCCCACTCTGGGTCCTTCCAGCCTGACCCATTCAGGGATGTGGGGATTCTGGGAGTTGTAATTCAGAAATTGTCCACCGGAGGGCAGCAGCGAGCAGGGTTAAACAGCAGCACTGCGCATGCACCGCCCCCTGCTGCAGTTCCGGGTGCCACCACCATGTGGCAGCACGAGGTGTCTCTCTGGGTCATTCACCAGGCTGAACACCCCCAGCTGTCTCCACAGCACAGGGGCTTCATCCCTCAAACCTCCCTGTGGCTTCCTTTGGACCAGCTCTGGCTGCTCCCCATCTTCTCTGTGCTGGAGCCCAGAGCTGGCAGAGTGATCCCAGAGGGAATGTCTCATGGTGGGAAGGGCTCAGTGCCTGCCCTGCTCCAATCCCAGAACCAACACCGCACATGGAGCACATGAAGGGCTCCAGTGGGTCAGCCCCTTTCTCCAAAAAGGACACATGCCCAACGGCAGCAGAGCAAGACTTTCAGGCAATCAGCAATGCCCAGTGTTCTGGCCTTTGGCAGCCAAGATGGCTGCCTTCGGGCCGGCATCATTTCTGGTTCTGGATGTGCAGGAACTGGAAGAGGATGGATCAGAGGACATGGGGCCCGTGCTAGGGAGGGACTTCCCGATGAAGGGGGAGGGTCCTGACACGGGGGTGGTACTCGACAGAAGGGTGGAATCTGTCACAGGGGTGGGACCTGACGCAAAGGTGGGAAACAAGAAAGGTGGCGGGAATGAATTCGAAATGGCGGTTCCCCTTGAGGGGCAGATGCCATTTTGTGTGGAGAAGGGAAGATGGATAGGATCAAAAGATGGTGGAACGTGGGTGAGGACAGAACTCAGGATGGGTTGTGTGGGCCCATCCTGAGAAGGGGACAGAAGGGGACAGGAGATGGCAGAGGGTCGGGAGCACTTCTGTGCCCTTTGGCTGTTTCCATCTCCCAACCTTCCCTGAAGGGACAAAGGGCTAGGGATGCAGCAGGGACAAAATATACAAAGTGGGAAATAAAATTTAACTTTTGGATGCTTAAAAGGGCCCCATAAACTAAACAAAAGAGGGGGTAAAATTTAAGCAATTAATAAACTAAAATTCCTATATAAAATGGTGCCCCATCTAAAATTACAGCTTCCCTAACTCATGCGTAAATATCTCCTTTCAGCCTGGGAGATCACTTTTCCCATGGCTGTCCTTTGTGGAAAGGGTTCACCCACCCACAACAACCTAAAATGTAAAACAAAACAAAAATGCCGGGATCCTGAGTGACTTACTGCCCCACTTAAACTCACAAACTCTGGTGGGTCCAAGTGGTCTGGAAGGTGTCTTGTGGGGTCATCAGCGCTGTGTCACTCCTCCATCCTTTTGGAGGGTGTCAGAGTTCCTGTTGGCAAGAAGTTTAACAAATCTTAAGTCCCTCTTCACAGTCCAGCCCAGTGCCATGTCCAGTTATTTTTAACACCATGCCCCACTCTGCCCAGTGGCGTGTGCAGCTCTGCCCCACACCATGTCCTCTACTGCCCAGGGCCATGTCCAGTTCTGCTCAGATCTATCTCCAGTTTTGTCCAGTGACATGTCCAGCTCTGCGCTCCTCAGGACAGGAGGGACATGAAGATCCTGGAGCAGATCCAGCGGAGGCTCTGAGGATGATGAAGGGACTGGATGATGAGACAATGCTGCAGGAGCTGGGGCTGTTCAGCCTCAAGAGGAGACACAGCTGACAAGGGACCTCATCCCTGTGTATATGATGTCCTAGGATTTAGCTTTTATATTTTTCAAATCGTGTACTGCCTTAGTGTGTAACTCTGAAATTCCACAGCCTGTCAACTGCTGTTCTTCCATTTATGCAGATGAAACAGCTCCTTTCTAGGCTGAAACTCAAGGACACGTCCCTGTCTCAGGCCTGGAAAAGTATAAATAGAAGTGAGATGGGACATTAGAAAACTGGAGCAATATGACTTCATTACCTGAAGCTGTAATTGGAAGATTAACCTCTGTTATGTAAATAGACCAAACTGATAACTGTATGAAAAACTCGTGACCATTGCCCATCTTGGGGGCTTCTGCCTGCCCCAGGTGTGTCCATTGAAGGCTTTCAATAAATCCCTGCTTTCGTTCTCATAATCGTGTCTGGGCTCTGTTCCAGGCAGCCACTCCAAGGCATCCTATAAATATACAAATATACTGCACCTTCCCTGTGCCTCAGCCAATGGGGAAAGGAGAAGGGCAAGGAGTGGCCGAGAGTTTAGGATAAAAAGGAGGCTGCATCCTCCAACACCTCAAGAGAGAGACCCAAGGGCGTCTGGCTGTGGAAACTCTCTCCCTTTATTCGAATGAAGACTCACGACTGCTGTGTGGACACTTGGCTCTCCATAGAGTGGCTTTTCACCACACAATGAACGTGCTGGGTAGGGCTTAAAGGGTGACTTCAAGAATGATAAAAGAATGTAAAAGTATTTCCACAGAACAATGAATGTGGTTCAAACCAGTCGCGAAAGAGTTAAGGGGAACTCCAGTGTGTTTTTGACAAGTTCTCTGAGTCAGAAGAAGCAGCGCCTGCCGAAAATGAAAGTTCGAGGAGAGGTCATCTGAGATATTGAGGCACTCTGTGAAGATAACCTCTCAGATCCCTGTTTAGGAAATGTTCAGGACAAGAAGAGGATTTCCTGAGAGAGGCAGGGCCATGCAAATGTTATGGGTTAACACAACTTGGTTTATAGTTGAAGAAGAAACAGTTTTTATATAAGCACCTGTTAATTCCATTTGGAAAGGACAGACACCGATCAGAGGCCAATTTTTAGATGCTGACACCTCATATAACCACAGAGGAAGCTGTATGTGCATTTGTGAATACACATCTAAGGTTGAGATGCGGCTGAGAATTTCCTTTTCCCTCCGTCCTCAGAAGAGGTAAGGTGGCAGCCCAGCTTCTGCCGGGGTCAGGCAGGGCCGGCCAGACCCAGCCCGGCCAAGCCTTTCCTGGTGGGTTTTGGGCAGGGGGAGGGGAGGAGAATATGTTCTGTCCCAGCCTGGATGGGGTTTTCAGTGGCTGTTAAAACATCCTGCCATCATCAAAGCATCTCATCCAGGGAGTGGGCTTGGTGTCTGGGTTGGGGGGGGACAAAGGTGACCCTGGGGGACCCAGGCCTTGGGTCAGGATGCTGGGGGCAGGGGGTCACTGGAAGGGGTACAAGCAACTGGGAGAGGGATTGGGTAATAGAAGCACTGGGAAACATCTGGAGGAGGGGGACAGAGAACCATGGGAGTGGGATTCAGGGCTGGGGAACACTGGGATTGCTTGGCGGGGGTCAGGAAGTGACCCCAGAATCTAAGTTGGGGTCCTGCAGAGCGGCTGAAAGGACACTGTGAGGAAGGATACAGGACTGTGGGAGTGGGATTGGGTTTCTTGGGGCAAGAGGGACACTGAGGGTGGGCCTCCAGAAGTGACCCCGGGATTTGGGAGCAAGTTCCTGGACATGTCCAGGGGTCTCCTGGCTGGGGCTGCACCCCATTCCCCTTGCTGACCCCACTCTCCCTACCCAGCCCTTCATCAAAGAAGCCTCCCCATGTCCTCCTGTTTCCCTCAGCATCCCCTGGGTCCCATCAGTGTCGCCTGGGCCCCCTCAGTGTTCCCTGAGCCCCCTCAGTCTTCCCTGGGGCCCCCTCAGTGTTCCCTGGGGCCCCTCAGTGTTCTCTCAGTTTCCCCTGGTGTCCCCCAGTGTCTTCCCTGTGTCACACACTGTGTCCTCTCTGTCCCCTCTGTGTCCCTCAGAGTCCCACACTGGTCCTGTGGCCTCTCTTCTCCATGGCCCCCCTGGCTCACACCCTGGCACTGCTGGCAATGGCCGTGGCCACTGTGGCCATCAAGGTGGTGCCCCTGGACATGGCCAAGAACTCCTTTGATGACCAGTACCTGGAATGTAGCAAAAACTTGTTGGAGAAATTCCAAGAACTCCAGGCCTCTGACTTTAGCAAGAATGAAGAGTTTTTCAAGAAGTGGAAAAATGCCACAGTTCAGTGGCAGAAGCAGGGGTCTGATCCATCCCCTCTTACCCCAGACCAGGCCATTGCCCTCATGGCCTACACCATGAACACGATGACCCTGTACAAGGAGTTCAACAACGCCGTGCGTGAGGGGGGAAAATCCAGCCAGAAATACCTTAATGAATTCCACTTCAAATCGCTGCATTTCCTGGTGACCCGCGCTCTCCAGACACTGGGACACCCAAAGAACTGTAAGAATGTGTTCCGGGGGGTGAAGAATTACCATTTCAATGTGAAGCAAAACGACGAAGTCCGCTTTGGGCAATTTGCATCAACATCACTGAGCAAAACAGTTGCTCAGGGTTATGGGCAGGACACGATGTTCAAGGTGTACACGTGCCATGGTGCGGACATCCAGAAATTCTCCTACAATAAAAGTGAGCAGGAGGTGCTGGTGCCACCCTTTGAGACCTTCAAGGTCACCGGTGTCAGTAAGGAAGGGAACACGACGAACATTGAGCTTCACTCCACTGGGACCTCCAGCAACTACAACTGCGAGTGGCTGAAAGGTGACATTATGGGGAAAACCTGGGGGGATTGGGGACACTCAGTGAAGGTTGGGACAAAGACACACAGTGCTGGGGACACCCATGGCCCAGAGGGGACAGGGGCACACTCTATGGATGGAGACATCGCAGCATGCAAGGACAGGGACAGCAATTGCTGGACACAGAGGATGGGACATGCAGTGCCAGTTGATGGGGACATCCAGTGCTGGGGACACCCACTGGGCTTGGAGGGACAAGGCCACTCATGGCTGGGCACAGGGGACAGGGACCTTGTTATGGCCCCCTCTGACCCCCACACCCTCAGGGACCCCTCTTTCACCCATGGCCCTCCTGATGCCTCCTGACCCCATCTTCCCATGGTCCCCCTGACCCCACTCTTTGTGTCCCCAGGTGGGAGCCTCTCCAGAAACTCTCCCCAACTCGGGGGTCTTCTCCTGGTCACCATGGCCATGGCAGTGGCCACCAGAACCCTCTGAGCCACGAGGTCACCAAGGTCACTGTGGCCCAGGAGGCCTCTTTGGCCACCATGACTGCGAAGACAACAAGGATCTGCAGCGAATTGAGGCCACCAAGGCTACCATCTCCACTATGGTCATTTTGGCCACAGTGGACACTGTGGTGACTTTGGCCCCTGTGACCGCTCTGGGCATCGGAAGCACCATGGTCATTGTGGCCACAGGGACCCATGAGGACACCGTGGTCACTGTAACAAGGGGACCATCCTGGGGAGGCCCCTCTGAGAGCTGCCCTCAAAGTCTCCCTGTGGCTGTCCCTGATGGAAAGGGATCGCCCACCCACAGGACACTAAAATGGGAAACAAGACAAAAAGGCCTGGATCCTGAGCAACTTCCTCGCCAACACAAACTCAGGAGCTCTGGCGGGTCCAAGCGGCCCAGAAGGTGTCTTTTGGGGTCGACAGCACTGAGTCAGTCCTGCATCCCCTCGGAGGGTGTCGGCTCTCCTGTCGACAAGAAGCTGAATAAAACTGAACTCCTGCTTCACAGCTCTGCCCAGTGCCATGTCCAGCTCTTCGCTCCTCATGGCCAGAGGGACATGGAGATCCTGGAGCAGGTCCAGCAGAGGCCGTGAGGATGATGAAGGCACTGGAGCATCTCTCTCACCAGGGAAGGCTGCAGGAGCTGGGGCTCTTCAGCCTCAAGAGGAGACAGAGCTGATACAGGGGATCTCACCCCTGTGTATACGATGCCTTAGGATTTGGCTTTTATATTTTCAGATCCTGCACTTTAGTGTGGATTTAGAACTCCACAGCCTGTCAGCTGCTGTTCTCTTGTTTTATCCAGACAAACCAACTCTAGGCTGAAACTCAGGGACAAGTTACTGTCTTGGGCCCCGAAAAGTTTAAGCAAAAGAGAATCAGGCGGTTAGCAAACTGTGGAAATATCACTCCATTTCCTGAAGCTGTAACTGGAGGATTAGCCCCTGATATGTTAACAGACCAAACTGATAACTGCCTGAAAAACTGCTGACCACTGTCTCTCTTGGGTGTAGCCTCTTGGGGGCTTCTTCCTGCCCCAGCTGTGTCTACTGAAGGATTTAAATAAATCCTCACTTTTATTTTCGTCATCATGTCTGGGCTCTGTTCCAGGTAGCCACTCCAAGGCAGCCTATAAATACATTAGCATACTGCACATTCCTTGGGCCTCAGCCAGTGGGGGAAGGAAGAGGCTAATGTGCGGCCGAGGGTTTGAGATTAAAGGAGGCTGCGTCCTCTGAAACCTCGAGAGAGAAACCCCACAGCAGTCTGACTCTGGAACCTCTGTCCCTGTATTTGAATAAAATTTCAAAGCTCTTTTGTGGACACTTGGCTCTCCTGGGTAGAACTGAAAGCCTGACTTCAAGAAAGAAAAGGATGTGAAAGTATTTCCACAGGATAATAAATGTGGCTCAAACCAGTGGAGAAAGAGTTAAAGAAAACTCTTAACAAGTTCTCTAAGACAGAAGGAGCAGCTCCTGTGTCAACTGGAAAGGAAATGGTTATGTGACATACTGAGTCATTCTGTGAAAATGCTTACTCATTTCCCTTTTTAGGAACTGTCCGGGGCAGTTTCCAGATGGACATTCCTGGCAAGACACAGGGCCGTGTGAATGTTAAGAGTCAGCACAACTTGCTTTTTAGTTAAACTGTTCCCTGTAAACGGGGGTTAATTTTCTGTGGAAAGTACAGAGACCAATCAGAGGCCGATTTTTAAATACTCACACCTCATATAACCACGGAGGAAGCTGTATGTGCCTTTGTGAATAAACGTATAAGGCTGAGATCAGGCTGAGAACTTGCTTTTTGCTCCGTCCTCAGAAGAGGTAAGGTGGCAGCCCAGCTTCTGCCGGGGTCAGACAGGGCCAGTGACTCCGAGGCAGAGGAGGGGAGGAGAATATGTTCTGTCCCAGCCCAGGTGGGTTTTCCAGAGGCTGTTAAAACATCCTGCCATCATCAAAGCATCCCATCCTGGGAGTGGGATTGGCGTTTAGGAGGGGGACACTGGGAGACCCCAGGCCTGGGGTCAGGGTGCTGGAGGCAGGGGGTCACTGGGAGGGGTGCAAGGGACTGGGAGAGGGATTGGGGTAATAGAGGCACTGGGAAACACAGGGAGGGGGGGGAAACAGAACTCTAGGAGTGGGCTTGGGGTGCTGGGGGACACTGGGATTGCTTGGGGGGGGTCGTCAGGGAATGATGCCAGGATTTGAGTCAGGGTCCTGCAGGGGGCTGAGATGACACGATGGGAGGGATACAGGACTGATGGAGTGGGATTGGGGATCTGGGGGCATGGATGACTTTGGGGGACTCTAGGAGTGATCCCAGGATGTGACATCATGTCCCAGGACATGTCCAGGGGTCTCCTGGTCAGTGCCCCCCCCACCTCCTTGGAGTGACCCCACTGTCCCTCCCCAGCCCATTATCAAGAAAGCCTCCCCATGTCCCCCCATGTCCCTCAGTGTCCCCTGTGTCACATCAGTGTCCCCTGTGTCCCATCAGTGTTCCCTCAGTGTCCACTGGTGCTCCCCAGTGTCTTTCCTGTGTCACACAGTGTGTCCTCTGTGTCCCCTGTGACCCCAGTGTCCCACACTGGTCCCGTGGCCTCTCTTCTCCATGGCCCCCCTGGCTCACACCCTGGCACTGCTGGCAATGGCCGTGGCCACTGTGGCCATCGAGGTGGTGCCCTTGGACATGGCCAAGAACTCCTTCGATGACCAGTACCTGGAATGTAGCCATAACTTTTCTGAGAATTTGCTAGAACTCCAGGTCTCTGACTTCTGCAAGAATTATGAGTTTGCCAGGAACTGGGCAAAGGCTGTGGCCCAATGGCTGAACCAGGGGTCCATTTCATACCCGCTTACCCCAGACCAGGCCATTGCTGTCTTGGCCTACACCATGAACACGATGAAGCTGTACAAGGAGTTCAACGACGCCGTGCGTGAAGCTGGAAGTTCCAGCGCAGAATACTGGAACAAATTCTACTTCAAATCGCTGCATTTCCTGCTGACCAGCGCAGTCCAGACACTGGGACACCTGAATCCTTGTAAGGTTGTGTTCCGGGGGGTGAGCAGGTACCAGTTCAAGGTGGAAAACTACGAAGTCCGCTTTGGTCAATTCATGTTGGCGTCGCGGAGGGAAACAGCAGCCCAGGGTTATGGGCAGGATACGATGTTCAAGGTGACCACGTGCCATGGCGTGGACATCCAGAGATTCTCCATGTATCCAGAGGAGGAGGAGGTGCTGATCCCACCCTTCGAGACCTTTGAGGTCACCGGTGTCAGTAAGGAAGGGAACACGACACACATTGAGCTTCAGTCCACCGGGAACTTCAGCAAGTACGACTGCGAGTGGCTGAAAGGTGACACCATGGGGACAACCTGGGGGGATTTGGGACACTCAGTGAGCTTTGGGGATGAGGAAACACAGAGCTGGGGACAACCATGGCCCAGAGGGGACATGTAAACCTGTGGCCAGGAGAGAGGTCACCCAGTGCTGGGGACAAGGAGAGGGACAGCCATTGGTGGGCACAGAGAATGCGGGTACCCAGTGCCAGGTGAAGGGGCAGGGACATCCAGAGCTGGGGATATCCACTGGGCTTGGAGGGACAAGGCCACCTATGGTTGGGCACAGGGGACAGGGACCTCATTGTGGCCCGCTCTGACCCCCACACCCTCAGGGCCTACCCCTCACTCCTGTACCTCTCCTCATGGCCCTCCTGATCCTATCCTGACCCTGTCCTCCCATGTCCCCCTGACCCCACTCTTTGTGTCCCCAGGTGGGAGCCTCTCCAGGAACTCCCCCCACCTTGAGGGATTTCTCCTGGCCACCGTGGCCATGGCAGTGGTCACTGGAACCGTCTGAGCCATGAGGCCCCCAATGTCACTGTGGCCCAGGAGGCCACTGTGGCCACCATGACCACAAATGCCACCAGGACTTGCAGAGAAATGAGGCCACCAAGACTACTGAGGCCTCTGTGGACACTGTGGTGACTTTGGCCCCTGTGACCACTCTGGGCATCGGAAGCACCATGGTCACCATGGCCATTGTGGCCACTGTGACCCATGAGGACACTGTGGTCACTGTAACAAGGGGACCATCCTGGGGAGGCCCCTCTGTGAGCTGCCCTCAAAGTCTCCCCGTGGCTGTCCCTGATGGAAAGGGATTGCCCACCCACAGGACACCAAAATGTGAAACAAGACAAAAAGGCCTGGATCCTGAGCAACATCCTCGCCAACACAAACTCAGGAGCTCTGGCGGGTCCAAGCTGTCCAGATGGTGTCTTGTGGGGTCGTCAGCACTGAATCAGTCTTGCATCCCCTCGGAGGGTGTCAGCTCTCCTGTCGGCAAGAAGCTGAATAAAACTGAACTCCTGCTTCACAGCTCTGCCCAGTGCCATGTCCAGCTCTGCCCAGTGCCATGTCCAGCTCTGCCCAGTGCCGTGTCCAGCTCTGTGCTCCTCAGAACAGGAGGGACATGGAGATCCTGGAGCAGGTCCAGCAGAGGCTGTGAGGATGATGAAGGCACTGGAGCATCTCTCTCACCACACAAGGCTTCAGGTGCTGGGGCTGTTCAACCTCAAGAGGAGACAGAGGTGACACAGGGGACCTCATCCCTGTGTATATGATGCCTTAGGATTTGGCTTTTATATTTTCAGATCCTGCACTTTAGTGTGGATTTAGAACTCCACAGCCTGTCAGCTGCTGTTCTCTTGTTTTATCCAGACAAACCAATTCCTCTCTAGGCTGAAACTCAGGGACACCTCACTGTGTCTGGCACTGAAAAGTATAAATAAAAGTGAGTTGGGGTATTAGCAAACTGGAGTAATATGACTTTATTACCTGAAGCTGTAATTGGAGGATTAACCCCTGATGGTACAGGTAAACAGACTAAACCGTTAACTGTATGAAAATCTCCTGGCCGTTGTCCATCTTGGATGTAGCATCTCAGAGGCTTCTTCCTGCCCCAGGTGTGTCTACTGAAGGCTTTGAATAAATCCCTGCTTTCATTCTCATAATCATGTCTGGGCTCTGTTCCAGGCAGCCACTCCAAGGCATCCTGTAAATATACAAATACAGTGCACCTTCCCTGTGCCTCAGCCAATGGGGAAAGGAAGAGGGCAATGTGTAGCCGAGAGATTGGGATATAAGGAGACTGCATCCTTCGAAACCTCGAGAGAGAAACTCCACAGAGATCTAGAAACTCTGTCCCTGTATTTGAATCAAGTTTCAAGGCTGTTTAGTGGTCACTTGGCTCTCCAGAGTGGCTTTTCACTACACACTGAGGGTGCTGGGTGGGGCTTTAAGACTGGCCAACCAAAATGAGAAAGGATGTAAAAACATTTTCACAGGACAATAAACAATTGGTGAGAGAAAAAGGCAACTCCAGTGGGGTTTCTGACAAGTTCTGTAGCAGAAGGACCAGTGCCAGCAGAAAGTGAAAGTTTCAGTTGACGTGATCTGAGCAATTGGAGCACTCAGCGGAAGTGTCCCCTCAGATCCTGTTTTAGAAACTCTTTATGTCAATAGGAAGATTTCCGGAGACACTCCATTTTTTTTACTCTCTAGGGCAACAGGAGGATTTCCAGACAGAGGCGGGACCATGCAAATTATTTCCAGGAAAAGTGCTGTTTCTGTGTTAGATAGGAGGCGCATTTAAATGAATGTTCATAATTAGGATGGATAAATACTCAGTGGCAAAGTCCCCCTGAGCTGCAGGACCCAGAGAGATCCACTGTGAGTCCGAGCTGATCAAGAATTCCACCTTTGTGATCCCTCCAGTTGTGTCCAGGAGTTCACTCCAGCTCATGTGGGTATCAGGGTCTGGGGGGACACTGGGGACACTTGGGGGTAGCAGGGGACTGTGGGATTGGAGTTGCACTCCTAGGGTGACACTGGGGGAGTCACGGCACTGGGACTGGGGTCATGGGGTGCTCCGGGGGAAAGTGAGGGGGGCCATGGGATGGTGGGAGTGGGATTGGGGTCACAGGTGGGATTGGGAGACACTGGGGGTCATGCCCAGATTTAGGCTGAGCTTCTGGAGTGACACCAAAGAAATCTGGGACTGGGAGTGGGATTGGGGTCTGGGGATGGGCTGAGGGGGACACTGGGGGGCTCAGGGAGTGACCCCAGGATTTGGTTGTGGGTTTTGGGGGGGCTGAGGGGACTTGTAATAATGGGAGTAGGATTAGATCTCTGGGGGGTCCGGAAGGACATGGCACTGTGGGATTGGGGTCCCTGATGGGCTGGGGTTTGTTGGGGAGGCATTATTAATCCCAGGATTGGGGATCAGGGAGCCCAGACATGTCCAGGGGTGTCCTGGCCGGGGCTTCCCCCCCTTCCCCAGCCTGACCCCACTTTCCCTCCCCAACCCCTCACCAAGGAAGCCTCCCCATGTCCCCTCATGTTCATCTGTGTCCCCTCTGTGTCCCCTCTGTGTCCCACAGTGTCCCACACTGGTGCCCGTGGCCTCTCTTCTCCATGGCCCCCCTGGCTCACACCCTGGCACTGCTGGCAATGACCGTGGCCACTGTGGCCATCGAGGTGGTGCCCCTGGACATGGCCAAGAACTCCTTCGATGACCAGTACCTAACATGTAGAAGTAACATGTCTGAGAAATTCGGAGAACTCCAGCGCTCTGACTTCCACAAGAATGATGAGTTTGCCAGGAACTGGGCAAAGGCCATGGCCCAGTGGCAGAAGCTGGGTCCTTTTCATCCTCTCTCACCCCAGACCAGGCCATTGCCCTCATGGCCTACACCATGAAGGAGCTGAACTTGTACTTGAACTGCTGAAGCAGTTCAATGATGCCGTGCGTGAAGCTGGAAGCTCCAGCTGGAAATACCAGAACAAATTCCCCTTCAAGTCACTGCATTTCTTGCTGACCAGCGCCCTTCAAACACTGAGACAGCCCAACAACTGTAAGAAAGTGTTCCGGTGCGTGAGCAGGTACCAGTACAAAGTGAACAAAGATGAAATAGTTCACTTAATTTGCCTCAATATCGCTGAGCCAAATGGTGGCCCAGTGTTTTGGGCAGGACACAATGTTCATGGTGACCACGTGCCATGGTGTAGACATCCAGAGATTCTCCATGTATCCAAAGGAGCAGGAGGTGCTGATCCCACCGTTCAAGACCTTCGAGGTCACCGGTGTCAGTAAGGAAGGGAACACGATGAACATTGAGCTTCAGTCCACGGGAACTCCAGCAACTACGACTGCGAGTGGCTGAAAGGTGACATAATGGGGACAATTTGGGCGGACCAGGAATGCTCAGTGAGGGTTGGGGACAAAGACACATAGTGCTGGGAACACCCATGGCCCAGAGAGGACAGGGGCACCCACTGTGGATGGGAGACAGGACACATAGGGCTGAGGACAAGGACAGGGACAGCCATTGGTGGGCACAGGGGATGGGGACACCCAGTCCCAGGTGAGGGGAACAGAGACACCCAGTGCTGGGGACACCCACTGGGCTTGGAGGGACAAGGCCACCCATGGCTGGGCACAGGGGACAGGGACCTCACTGTGGCCCGCTCTGACCCCCACACCCTCAGGGCCCACCCCTCATCCCTGCTCCCCTCCTCCCACGGTCCCCCTGATCCCAATCTTTGTGTCCCCAGGTGGGAGCTTTACCAGGAACTCCCCCAACCTCAGGGGGCTTCTCCTGGCCACTGTGGCCATGGCAGTGGTCACCAGAACCCTCTGAGTCACAAGGCCATCAGTGTCACTTTGGTCTTGGGGATAGCTGGGGCCACCATGACCGTGAAGACAAGGATCTGCAGAGAAATGAGGCCACTAAGGGTACCGAGGCCTCTGTGACCACTATGGTCGCCACCGTGTCCACTTTGGCCCCTATGAATACTCCGGGCATCAGAAGCACCATGGTCACCATGGCCATTGTGGCCACTGTGACCCATGAGGCCACTGTGGCCACTGTGGCCATGGTGGTCACTGTAATGAGGGGTCCATCCTGGGGAAGCCACTCTGAGAGCTGCCCAGGACGGAGCAGCACAAAGCCAGCAGGACCAGCGAGGGCAGGGCTGGAGCTGCCAGGACAGCCCAGGAGAGCAGAGATTGGGCAGTGCCTGGGGCCAGTTGGGCACTTCCTGACAAAAGAGTTTGGACTGCCAATGTCACGGCCACCTCCTAAAGCTCCTTGGCTGCCTTTCCTGATGTGTCAAAAAAAATTGCCACTTGCTGGCCTGGAGTGGGAAAAATTTTCTGCTTACTTGCATAGAGTAATAAAACTGTATCAAAAATTTGATCTTTGCTCACCTGGCATATCAAAAGTTTACCAAAATCTGCTGCTGGCTCCCGTGATGTATCCACTACAGCTCTTCTAATGCCTTTCCTGCAGGGTGCCTCATTTCCTAACATAAAGCATTTCAGGGTGTTTTGGTTAGTGGCAAATTAAAGCTTTATTTTTCAAACCTCTATCTGCAGAGAGGCACTGGGGAAATCGTCCTCTCTTTTTCCTCTGCACTCCATTTCACAGCAGCCACTCAGGAGGGACCTGGAGGGGCTGGAGCATGTCGAGGGAAGGGATGGAGCTGGGGAAGGGTCTAGAGCACCTGGAGTGGCTTATTGAGATAGGGGAGGGTGCTCAGAGCAATTAGAAAAAGATGAACAACCAGTTCGGGGCGAGATCCAAAGCTCCTGATCTGAGGAAATTCAACAGTAGAAATATTGAGAGAAAAATAAGAAAATCAAAGAGAAAGAACGAAAAATAAATACAGAGAAGAGGCACCACCACCCATCCATTACTGTAAAAATCGGACGTTTCACCAGTAAACTCTTTTTTCTTCACAATGGAGGGATTTTCCCTGTTTAGCCCTCACATCACCTGAACTCACCGTGCCATTGTGGTTCAGGAATTGCCCACCGGAGGGCAGCAGCGAGCAGGGTTAAACAGCAGCACTGCGCATGCGCCGCCCCCTCAGCTGCAGTTCCGGGTGTCACCACCAGGCGGCAGCAGGAGCTGGTGGCGCTGCCGAGCGCCCGCCCCACCCCATCCTGGCCCTGGGGCTCTGCAATGTTTTGGGATGGAGCAACCTTAAAGCCCGTCCTGTGCCAGCCCTGCCATGGGCAGGGACATCTTCCCATGGGCCAGGCTGCTCCAGAAACCCCCCAACCCGGCCTTGGACACATGCAGGGACTGGGCAGCCTCAGCTTCTGTGGGCATCCTGTGCCAGCGCCTCACCATCCTCACAGGGAAGGATTCCTCTCAAGATCCCATCTGACCCTGCCCTCTGACAAGGTCAGACATTCTTCTTGTCCTTTCCCTCCGTGCCCTTGTCCAAAGTCCCTCCTCTTCTGGAGCCTCTTTTAGTCAGGAAGGGGCTTTGATATGTCCCTGGATTGCTCTGCAGGCTGAACACCCCCAGCTGTCTCCATAGCACAGGGGCTTCACCCCTCGAAGTCTCTCCATGGCTTCCTCTTGACCCGCTCCAGCAGCTCCACATCTTCTCTGTGCTGGAGCCCAGAGCTGGCAGAGTGATCCCAGTGGGAATGTCTCATGGTGGGAAGGGCTCAGTGCTTTCCCCACTCCCATCACAGAACCAACACCCCACATGGAATATATGGGCTCCAGTGTCTCACTCTCTTTCTCCAAAGAGGAAACATGCCCAACAACACTTGAGCAAGGCTTTTGGCTGACCATCAAGACCTCGTGTCCTAGGTCTTTGGCCACCAAGACGGCCGCCTTCTGGCAAGTGTCATTTCTAGTTCTAAATGTGCAGGAACTGGAAGGGACTGAACCTGAGGAGGCGGGACCTGCGCTAGGAAGGGACTTTCTGATGAAGGGGGAAGGTCCCAACATGGGGGTTGTACTCAGTGGAGGGGTGAAATCCATCGCAGTGGAGGGACCTGAAGCAAAGGTGCAAAACAAGAAATACGTCGGGAATTAACTCAAAATGGTGATTCCACTTGAGGGGCGGATACCATTTTGTGCGGAGTGGGGAAGAGGGATAGGATCAAAAGATGATGGAATGTGGGTGAGGACAGAACTCAGGATGGGTTTTCTGGGCCCATCCTGAGTAGGGGACAGAAGGGGACAGGAGATGGCAGCAGGTCAGTGGCACTTCTGCGCCCTTTGGCTGTTTCCATCTCCCATCTCCCCCTCCGAAGGGAAAAAAGGTTAGGAATGCAGATGGGGCAGAATACAAACTGGGAAAGAGAACTTCAGATTGGAACATTTAAAAGGGCCACATAAACTAAACCAAAGAGGGGTAAAACTTAAAGAATTATTAAACTAAATTTCCCATACGAAATTATTCACCCTCTAAAATGACAACTTCCCTTACCCGCATCTATATGTCTCCTTTCAGCCTGGGAGATCACTCCCTGTGGCTGTCCCTGATGGAAAGGGATCTCCCACCCACAGGGCAGTAAAATGTAAAACAACACGAGAACGCCTGGATCCACGATCTTCCTTGCCAACACAAACACAGGAGCTCTGACAGGTCCAAGCGGTCCAGAAGGTGTCTTGTGGGGTCGTCAGCACTGAGTCAGTCCTGCATCCCCTCTGAGGATGTGGGCCCTCCCGTTGGCAAGAAGCTGAATAAAAGTTAACTTCTGCTTCACAGTTCTGCCCAGTGCCATGCCCACCTCTGCCCAGTGCCATGTCCACTTTTACCCAGTGCTGTGGCCAAGTTCTGCCCAGTGCCATGTCCAGTTCTGTGCTCCTCAGCACAGCAGAAATGTGGAAATCCTGCAGCAGGTCCTGCACAGGCTGTGAGAATGATGAAGGCACTGGAGCATCTCTCTCACCAGACAAGTCTGCAAGAGCTGGGCAGCCTCAAGAGGAGACACAGCCAACAGGAGACCTCATCCCTGTGTATATGTTATCTTAGAATTTTCCTTTTATCATTTTCAGATCCTGCACTGCTTTAGTGCAGTCAGCTGCTG
Source organism: Sylvia atricapilla (assembly GCF_009819655.1). Lineage (NCBI taxonomy): Eukaryota > Metazoa > Chordata > Aves > Passeriformes > Sylviidae > Sylvia > Sylvia atricapilla. The sequence goes on from NC_089140.1 coordinate 152,458,120, forward strand.
TTCTCCCATTTTATCCTGGCAAAGCAATTGCTCTCTAGGCTGAAACTCAAGGACAGGTTACTGTCTCAGGCCCCAAAAAGTATAAAAAAAGTGATTTGTGGCCTTAGCACACTGAGGGAATATGACTTCATTACCTGAAGCTGCCATTGGAGGATTAACCTCTGATGTGTAAACAGACCAAAACTATGACTGTATGAAAATCTCCTGACCATTGTTTGTCCTGGGTGTAGCCTCTCAGAGGCTTCTGCCTGCCCAAGGAGTGTCTATTGAAGGCTTTGAATAAAATACGCGCTTTTTTTCTTGAAATCATGTTGAGCTTCTTTACCATGCCGCCACTCCAAGGCATCCTATACACAAATACACTGCACCTTCCCTGTGCCTCAGCCAATGGGGAAAGGAGGAGGGCAACACGCAGCCAAGAGTTTAGGATAAAAGGAGGCTGCGTCCTCCAAAACCAAGAGAGAGCAAATCCATGGACGTGTGGTTGTGGAAACCCTATGCCTTTATTCAAATAAAGTTTCAAAACTGCTGTGTGGACACTTGTGTCTCCATAGAGTGGCTTTTCACCACACAATGAAGGTGCTGGGTAGAGCTTAAAGCCTGACTTTAAGAATGATACAAAGACGTAAAAGTATTTCCACAGGACAATAATTGTTGCCCAAACCTGTGGAGAAAGAGCAAAAATGAAACTCCAGTGTGGTTTTTGACAAGTTCTCTATGACAGAAGGAGCAGAGCCTGCCAAAACCAAAAGTTTGAGGGGAGGTCATCTGTGATATTGAGGCACTGCATGAAAATTGCCACTCTAATCCCTGTTTAGGAACCCTCCAGGAGAAGAAGAGCATTTACTGTGAGAGGCAGGGCCATGCAGATGTTACGGGTTAACACCATTTGGTTTTTAGTTGAAGAAGAAACAGTTTTCTATAAGCACCTGTGGAAAGGACAGAGACCTGTCAGAGGACAATTGTTATACACTGACACTTCATATACCACAGAGGAAGCTGTATGAGCCTTTGTGAAGACACATCTAAAGTTGACATGAGGCTGAGAACTTCCTTTTCCCTCCATCCTCAGAAGAGGTAAGGTGACAGCCCAGCTTCTGCCGGGGTCAGGCAGGGCCAGCCAGACCCAGCCCGGCCAAGCCTTTCCTGGTGGGTTTTGGGCAGGGGGAGGGGAGGAGAGTATGTTCTGTCCCAGCCCAGATGGGGTTTCCAGCGGCTGTTAAAACATCCTGCCATCATCAAAATATCCCATCCTGGGAGTGGGATTGGTGTCTGTGTGGGGGATCAAGGGTGACCCTGGGGGACCCCAGGCCCTGGGTCAGGGTGCCGGGGGCAGGGGGTCACTGAGAGGGGTACAAGGGACCGGAGAGGGATTGGGGTAATAGAGCCACTGGCAAATACCAGGAATGAGGCAACACAGAGCTCTGGGAGTGGGATTGCTATGCAGGAGGACACTGGGAATTTTTGGGAGGGGGTCAGGAAGTGACTCCAGGATTTGAGTCAAGGTCCTACCGAGGGTGGAGAAGACACTATGAGGAGGGTATACATCGGGCTGTGAAAGTGGGATTTGGGTTCTGGGGGTGTGGGGGACATCGGCAGGCTCCAGAACTGACCCCAGGATTTGGGATCAGGCCCCAGCACATGTGCAGGGGTCTCCTGGCAGGGGCAGCCCCCTCCCCCCACTTACCCTATTCTCCCTCCCCAGCCCTTCATCAGGGAAGCCACCCCATGTCCCTCTGTGTCCCACAGCATCCCCTGCGTGCCATCAGTGTCCCATGAGGCTACTCAGTGTTCCCTCAGTATGTCCTGGTGTCCCCCAGTGTCTTCCCTGTGTCACACACTGTGTCCCCAGTGTCCCTCCCCTCTGTGTTCCCTAGTGTCCCACACTGGTCCTGTGGCCTCTCTTCTCCATGGCTCCCCTGGCTCACACCCTGGCACTGCTGGCAATGGCCGTGGCCACTGTGGCCATCAAGGTGGTGCCCTTGGACATGGCCAAGAACTCCTTTGATGACCAGTACCTGGAATGTAGTGAAAACTTGTCGAAGAATTTGCCAGAACTCCAGGCTTCTGACTTTAGCAAGAATGATGAGTTTGCCAAGAACTGGAAAACTGCCACCGCTCAGTGGCAGAAGCAGGGGTCTATTAGAAACTCTCTTACCCAAGACCAGGCCATCGCCCTCATGGCCTACACCATGAACACGATGACCCTGTACAAGCAGTTCAATGACGCCGTGCGCGAGGCTGGAAGCTCCAGCTGGAAATACCGGAATGAATTCCACTTCAAATCGCTGCATTTCCTGCTGACCAGCGCTCTCCAGACACTGGGACACCCAAAGAATTGTAAGAATGTGTTCCGGGGGGTGAAGAATTACCATTTTGATGTGAAGCAAGAGGATGAAGTCCGCTTTGGGCAATTTGCATCAACATCGCTGAACGAGAAGGTGGCCCAGGATTTTGGGCAGGACACGATGTTCAAGGTGTACACGTGTCACGGAGTGGACATCCAGAGATTCTCCATGTATCCAAGCCAGAAGGAGGTGCTGATCCCACCCTTTGAGACCTTCAAGGTCATTGGTGTCAATAAGGAAGGCAACACGATGCACATTGAACTTCGCTCCAATAGGAATTTCAGCAACTACGACTGCGAGTGGCTGAAAGGTGACACCATGGGGATAATGTGGGGGTATTGTGGACACTCAGTGAGAGTTGGGGATAAGGACACACAGTTCTGACACACCCATGGCCCAAAAGGGACAGTGACACTTTCTGTGGGAGGGAGACAGGACACCCAGTGGTGGGGACAAGGACAGGGACAGCCACTGGTGGGCACAGAGGATGGGTGAATCGCACACCCAGTACCAGGATGAGGGGGACAGGGACATCCAGTACTGGGGAACACCCACTGGGTTTGCAGGGACAATGCCACCCATGGCTGGGCACAGGAGACAGTGAACAATTTATGGCCTCCTCTGATCCCCAAAACATTAGGGTCCCCCGCTCACCCCTTTCCCACTCCTCATTGCCCTCCTGATGCCCTCAGACCCCTTACCATTATGGTCCCCCTGACGCCATTCTTTATGTTCCCAGGTGGGAGCCAACCCAGGATCTACCTCCACTTTGGGGGGTTTCTCCTGGCCACTGTGGCCATGGCACTGCTCATTGGAGCCCTCTGAGCCACGAGGCCACCAAGCTCACTCTGGTCTCAGAGGCCACTTTGGCCACCATGACCACAAATTCCACCAGGACCTGCGCAGAAATGAGGCTACCAAGGCTACCAAGACCTCTGTGGACACTATGGTCATTTTGGCCTCTGTGACCACTGTGGCCATTGATGCCACTGTGGCCACTGTGGCCCAAATGACCAGTCTGGGCATTGGAAGCACCATGGTCACCATGGCCATTGTGGCCACTGCAACTACTGAGGCAATGTTGGCCACCGTGGCTGCCAAGGTGACTAAGGTCCCCATGGCCACCACAGCCAGGGTGGCCATCGTAGTCACTGTAACAAGGGGTCCGTCCTGGGGAAGGCCCTCCGAGAGCTTCCCAGGAGGGAGTGGCACAAAGCCAGCAGGACCAGTGAGGACAAGGCTGGAGCTGCCAGCACAGCACGGACAGCAGAGATTGGACAGCACCTGGGGCCAGTTGGGCACTTCCCAATAGAAGCGTTTAGGCTGCCATTTTCATGGCCACCTCCTAAAGCTTGTTGGCTGCCTCACCTGGTATATTAAAAAAAATTGCTGCTTGCTTGCCTGGAGTGGGAAAAACTTTCTGCTTACTTCCCTGGAGTATTAAAAATGTATCAAGATTTGATCCTTGCTCACCTGGCATATCAAAAGTTTATCAAAATTTTCTGCTTGCTTGCCTGATGTATCCGCTACAGCGCTTTTAATGCATTTCCTGCAGGGTGCCTCATTTCCTAAAATAAAGCAGTTCCTGGTGTTTTTATTAATGCAAATTTAAAGCTTTATTTTTCAAACCTCAGTTTTCAGAGAGGCAATGGAGAAATGTTCTTCCCTTTTTCCTCTGTGCTGCCTTTTCACAGCAGCCCCTCAGTATGGACCTGGAGGGGCTGGAGCATGTCCAGGGAAGGGATGGAGCTGGGAAAGGGTCCGGAGCACGTGGAGTAGCTGAAGAAGTTGGGGAGGGGGATGCAGCTGGGGCTGCTCAGAGCAATTAGAAAAGAATGAGCAATCAGTTCAGAGCCAAATCCAAATTTCCTGATTTGAGGCAAGGCAACAGGACGAGCGTAGGGAGGAAAAGAACAATGAAAGAACAAAAAAAAAGAACCAAAAATAAAATACAGAAAAGAGGACAGAGGCACCACCACACATCCATTTATTTAAAAACCTGATGTTTCATCAGGAAAATATTTTTTCTTTCAAATCAGGGGATTTTCTCACTTGAGCCCTCAGCTCCTGAACTCGCTGTGCCGTTTTAGTTTGGCAATTGCCCACCGGAGGGCAGCAGCGAGCAGGGTTAAACAGCAGCACTGCGCATGCGCCGCCCCCAGCTGCAGTTCCGGGTGTCACCACCAGGCGGCAGCACGAGCTGGTGGCGCTGCCGAGCGCCCGCCCCACCCCATCCTGGCCCCGGGGCTCTGCAATGGTTTGGGATGGAGCCACCTTAAAGCCCGTCCTGTGCCAGCCCTGTCATGGGCAGGGACATCTTCCCCTGGGCCAGGCTGCTCCAGGAACCCCCCAGTCTGGCCTTGGACACGGGCAGGGACTGGACAGCCACAGCTTCTCTGGGCAACCTGTGCCAGGGCTTCACCACCCTCACAGGGAAGGATTGTATTGGAAAGATGGGTGGTGATGTCTTTGATACACAACTCAGTAGGTTGCAGTCTTAAAGAGAAATGGTTCTCCATCACCTCAAAATGGGTGTTGATGTTTCTACAGACAAGAAGTTTGTCACAGAACCCTCAAATTTGGATCAGAAAGTTTGAACTCCTGAATCTTTAGTAATAGGAGAAATGGGTCCCCACAAAGTGTGTTGTATAACCCAGACAGCCTGAACTTCTGAACTCTGGGGGAGAATGGTTCATGAGCAATATGGTGCATTTGGCTTGGGAAGGCTGCACCTTCCCAGCAGCCCCATTCAGCTGATGGGGGAAGGAAGAGGGCAACGTGTGGCTGAGAGTTTAGGATAAATGGAGGCCGCATCCTCCAAAAGCAAGAGAGAGAAACCCCACAAGGCTATGGCTGTGGAAACTCTGTCACTTTATTTAAATAAAGTTTCAAGGCTCTTTTGTGGTCACATTGACTTTTCAGAGTGCGGCTTTTCAGAACATGCTGAGGTTGAGCTGAAAGCCTGACCTAAAGAATGATAAAACGACGTAAAAGTATTTCCACAGGACAATAATTGTTGCCCAAACCCGTGGAGAAAGAGTGAAACTGAAACTACAGTGTGGTTTTTGACAAGTTCTCTAAGACAGAAGATTCAGAGCCTGCCGAAACCAAAAGTTTGAGGGGAGGTCATCTGAGATATTGAGGCACTGCATGAAAATTGCCAATCTTATCCCTGTTTAGGAACTCTCCAGGACAAGAAGAGCATTTTCTAAGAGAGGCAGGGCCGTGCAGATATTATGGGTTAACACCATTTGGTTTTCAGTTAAAGAAAATACAGTTTTCTGTAATCACCAGTTAATTTTATGTAGAAAGGACAGACATGGATCAGAGGCCAATTGTTAGATACTGACACTTCACATAACCACGGAGGAAGCTGTATGAGCCTTTGCGAAGACAGATCTAAAGTCAACATGAGGCTGAGAACTTCCTTTTCCCTCCGTCCTCAGAAGAGGTAAGGTGGCAGCCCAGCTTCTGCCGGGGTCAGGCAGGGCCGGCCAGACCCAGCCTGGCCAAGCCTTTCCTGGTGGGTTTTGGGCAGGGGGAGGGGAGGAGAATATGTTTTGTCATAGCCTGGATGGGGTTTCCAGCAGCTGTTAGAACATCCTGCCATCATCTAAACATCCCATTCTTTGAGTGGGATTGGTGTCTGTGTGGGGGGGACAAGGGTGACTCTGGGGAGCCCCAGGCCTTGAGTCAGGATGCTGGTGGCAGGGGGTCACTAGGTGGGGTACATAGAGCTCCTAGTGGCCCTGCCCTCATCCCACCCCTCTCCCCAAAGCTGACCTTTTGTCCCTATGATCCCCTCTCCCATGGGCCTCTGGACTTCATTCTTTGTTTCTCCAGTTGGAAGCCTCTCCAGAAACTTCCCCCCAACTCTTCAGGCTTCTCCTGCCACTGTGGCCACTTGCAGGTTACTGTGGCCACCATGACCACAAATGCCACCAGAACCTGCAGAGAAATGAGGCCACCAAGGCTTCCAAAACCTCTGTGGCCACTATGGTCACTGTGGCCACTGTTGCAACAGTGGCCACTTTGGCCCCTATGACCACTCTGGGTATTGGAAGCACCATGGTTGCCATGGCCATTGTGGCCACTCACCCATGAGGCTACTGTGGCCACTGCGGCCATCCTGGTCACTGAAACTACTGAGGCAATGTTGGCTACTGTGGCTACCAGGGGGACCAAGACACCATGGCCACCGAGCCCAGTGTGACCACTGTGGTCCCTGTAACCAGGGGACCATCCTGGGGAAGGCACTCTGACAGCTGCTCAGGGGGAGCAGCACAAAGCCAGCAGGGCCAGCCAGGGCAGGGCTGGAGCTGCCAGGACAGCCCAGGACAGCCCAGGACAGCAGAGATTGGGCAGTGCCTGGGGCTGGTTGGGCACTTCCCAACAGAGGGGTTGAGGGGTTTGGGAGTGGCAATGGCACGGCCACCTCCTAAAGCTCCTTGGCTGCCTTGCCTGATGTATCCAAAAGCATTGCTGCTTGCTTGCCTGGAGTGGGAAAATATTGCTGCTTGCTTCCCTGGAGTATTAAAAATGTATCAAAAATTTGATCCTTGCTGGCCTGGCATATCAAATGTTTACCAAAATTTGCTGCTGGCTCCCCTGATGTATCCGCTACAGGTCTTTTAACACCTTTCCTGCAGCGTGCCTCATTTCCTAAAATAAAGCAGTTCCTGGGGTTTTCTTTAGTGGCAAATTAAAGCTTTACTTTTCAAACCTTGATCTGCCGAGAAGCACTGGAGAAATCTTCCTCTCTATTTCTTCTGCACTCCCTTTTCACAGCAGCTCCTCAGGAAAGACCTGGAGGGGCTGCAGCATGTCCAGTGAAGGGATGGAGCTGGGAAGGGTCTGGAGCACAAGGAGTGGCTGAGGGAGCTAGGGGAGGCCGTGCAGAGCCATTGGAAAAGGATAAATGACCGGTTCAGGGCCAGTTACAAAGTTCCTGATATGAGGAAATTCAACAGAAGAAATATTGGGAGGAAAATAAGAACATCAAACAGAAAGAAACGGAATGAAAAAAAAAATACATATAAGAGGCACCACCACCCATCCATTAATATAAAAACCGGACAATTCACCAGGAAACTCTTTTCTTTACAGTCGAAGGATTTTCCCTCTTCAGCCCTCACAGCTAGAGAACCCGCCGTGCCGTTGTGGTTCAGGAATTGCCCACCGGAGGGCAGCAGCGAGCAGGGTTAAACAGCAGCACTGCGCATGCACCGCCCCCAGCTGCAGTTCCGGGTGTCACCACCAGGCGGCAGCACGAGCTGGTGGCGCTGCCGAGTGCCCGCCCCGCCCCATCCCGGCCCCGGGGCTCTGCAATGGTTTGGGATGGAGCCACCTTAAAGCCCGTCCTGTGCCAGCCCTGCCATGGGCAGGGACATCTTCCCATGGGCCAGGCTGCTCCAGGAACCCCCCAACCCGGCTTTGGACACATGCAGGGACGGGGCAGCCTCAGCTTCTGTGGGCATCCTGTGCCAGCGCCTCACCATCCTCACAGGGAAGGATTCCTCTCAAGATCCCATCTGACCCTGCCCTCTGACAAGGTCAGACATTCTTCTTGTCCTTTCCCTCTGTGCCCTTGTCCAAAGTCCCTCCTCTTCTGGAGCCTCTTTTAGTCAGGAAGGGGCTTTGATATGTCCCTGGATTGCTCTGCAGGCTGAACACCCCCAGCTGTCTCCATAGCAGAGGGACTTCACCCCTTGAAGTCTCTCCATGGCTTCCTCTGGACCCGCTCCAGCAGCTCCACATCTTCTCTGTGCTGGAGCCCAGAGCTGGCAGAGTGATCCCAGTGGGAATGTCTCATGGTGGGAAGGGCTCAGTGCTTTCCCCACTCCCATCACAGAACCAACACCCCACATGGAATATATGGGCTCCAGTGTCTCACTCTCTTTCTCCAAAGAGGAAACATGCCCAACAACACTTGAGCAAGGCTTTTGGCTGACCATCAAGACCTCGTGTCCTAGGTCTTTGGCCACCAAGACGGCCGCCTTCTGGCAAGTCTCATTTCCAGTTCTAAATGTGCAGGAACTGGAAGGGACTGAACCTGAGGAGGCGGGACCTGCGCTAGGAAGGGACTTTCTGATGAAGGGGGAAGGTCCCAACATGGGGGTTGTACTCAGTGGAGGGGTGAAATCCATCGCAGTGGAGGGACCTGAAGCAAAGGTGCAAAACAAGAACTACGTCGAGAATTAACTCAAAATGGTGATTCCCCTTGAGGGGCGGATGCCATTTTGTGTGGAGTAGGGATGAGGGATAGGATCAAAAGATGATGGAATGTGGGTGAGGACAGAACTCAGGATGGGTTTTCTGGGCCCATCCTGAGTAGGGGACAGAAGGGGACAGGAGATGGCAGGAGGTCAGTGGCACTTCTGCACCCTTTGGCTGTTTCCATCTCCCAGCCCCCCCTCCGAAGGGAAAAAGGGTTAGGAATGCACATGGGGCATAACACAAATTGGAAAAGAGAACTTCAGATTGGAATATTTAAAAGGGCCACATAAACTAATCCAAAGAGGGGTAAAACTTAAAGAATTATTAAACTAAACTTCCCATACTAAATGATTCACCCTCTAAAATGACAGCTTCCCTTACCTGCATCTATATGTCTCCTTTCAGCCTGGGAGATCACACTCCCTGTGGCTGTCCCTGATGGAAAGGGATCTCCCACCCACAGGGCAGTAAAATGTAAAACAACACGAGAACGCCTGGATCCACGATCTTCCTTGCCAACACAAACTCAGGAGCTCTGACAGGTCCAAGCTGTCCAGAAGGTGTCTTGTGGGGTCGTCAGCACTGAGTCAGTCCTGCATCCCCTCGGAGGGTGTCGGCTCTCCTGTTGGCAAGAAGCTGAATAAAAGTTAACTTCTGCTTCACAGTTCTGCCCAGTGCCATGCCCACCTCTGCTCAGTGCCATGTCCAGTTCTGCCCAGGGCCATGTCCACTTCTACCCAGTGCTCTGCCAAGTTCTGCCCAGTGCCATGTCCAGCTCTGTGCTCCTCAGCACAGCAGAAACGTGGATATCCTGCAGCAGGTCCTGCACAGGCTGTGAGGATGATGAAGGCACTGGAGCATCTCTCTCACCAGACAAGTCTGCAAGATCTGGGGCTGGGCAGCCTCAAGAGGAGACACAGCCAACAGGAGACCTCATCCCTGTGTATATGTTATCTTAGAATTTCCCTTTTATCATTTTCAGATCCTGCACTACTTTAGTGTGAATATCTAGAACTCCCCAGCCATTCAGCTGCTGTTCTCCCATTTTATCCTGGCAAAGCAATTCCTCTCTAGGCTGAAACTCAAGGACATCCCACTGTCTTATTCTCCAAAAAGTAAAATAAAAATGATTTGTGGCCTTAGCACACGGAGGGAATATGACTTCATTACCTGAAGCTGCCATTGGAGGATTAACCTCTGATATGTAAACAGACCAAACCTATGACTGTATGAAAATCTCCTGACCATTGTTTGTCCCGGGTGTAGCCTCTCAGAGGCTTCTGCCTGCCCAAAGGGTGTCAATTGAAGGCTTTGAATAAAATACCCACTTTTTTTCTTGTAATCATGTCGAGCTTCTTTACCAGGCAGCCACTCCAAGGCATCCTGTAAATACACAAATACACTGCACCTTCCCTTTGCCTCAGCCAATGGAGAAAGGAGGAGGGCAACTTGTAGCCAAGAGTTTAAGATAAAAGGAGGCTGCGTCCTCCAAAACCGAGAGAGAGCAAAACCACGGATGTGTGGCTGTGGAAACCCTATGCCTTTATTCAAATAAAGTTTCAAAACTGCTGTGTGGACACTTGACTTTCCATAGTGTGGCTTTTCACCACACAATGAAGGTGCTGGGTAGAGCTTAAAGCCTGACTTTAAGAATGATAAAAAGATGTAAAAGTATTTCCACAGGACAATAATTGTTGCCCAAACCCATGGAGAAAGAGTAAAAATGAAACTCCAGTGTGGTTTTTGACAAGTTCCCGAAGACAGAAGAAGCAGAGCCTGCCAAAACCAAAAGTTTGAGGAGAAGTCATCTGAGATATTGAGGCACTGCATGAAAATTGCCACTCTAATCCCTCTTTAGGAACCCTCCAGGACAAGAACAGCATTTACTGTGAGAGGCAGGGCCATGCAGTTGTTACGGGTTAACACCATTTGGTTTTTAGTTGAAGAAGAAACAGTTTTCTACAAGCACCTGTGGAAAGGACAGAGACCTGTCAGAGGCCAATTGTCAGATACTGACACTTCATATACCACAGAGGAAGCTGTATGAGCCTTTGTGAAGACACATCTAAAGTTGACATGAGGCTGAGAACTTCCTTTTCCCTCCATCCTCAGAAGAGGTAAGGTGGCAGCCCAGCTTCTGCTGGGGTCAGGCAGGGCCGGCCAGACCCAGCCCAGCCAAGCCTTTCCTGGTGGGTTTTGGGCAGGGAGAGGGGAGGAGACAATGTTTTGTCATAGCCTGGATGGGGTTTCCAGCAGATGTTAAAACATCCTGCCATCATCAAAGCATCCCATCCAGGGAGTGGGGTCCAGGGTGGGGGAAATGAGGGCACTGGGGGACCCCAGTCCCTGGGTCAGGGTGCTGGGGGCAGGGGGTAACTGGGAGGGGTACAAGGGACCGGAGAGGGATTGGGGTAATAGAGCCACTGGCAAATATCAAGAAGGAGGCAACACAGAACTGTGGGAGTGGGATTGGTATGTAGGAGGACACTGGGAATTTTGGAGAGAGGGTCAGAAAGTGACTCCAGGATTTGAGTCAAGGTCCTACAGGAGGTGGAGAAGACACTGTGAGGAGGGTATACATCGGGCTGTGAAAGTGGGATTTGGGTGCTGGGGGTGTGGGGGACATCGGCAGGCTCCAGAACTGACCCCAGGATTTGGGATCAGGCCCCAGCACATGTGCAGGGGTCTCCTGGCAGGGGCAGACCCCCTCCCCCCACTTACCCTATTCTCCCTCCCCAGCCCTTCATCAGGGAAGCCTCCCCATGTCCCCCTGTGTCCCACAGCATCCCCTGCGTGCCATCAGTGTCCCCTGAAGCCACTCAGTGTTCCCTCAGTATGCCCTGGTGTTCCCCAGTGTCTTCCCTGTGTCACACACTGTGTCCCCTGTGTGTCCTCTGTGTCCCCCAGTGTCCCACACTGGTCCTGTGGCCTCTCTTCTCCATGGCTCCACTGGCTCACACCCTGGCACTGCTGGCAATGGCCGTGGCCACTGTGGCCATCAAGGTGGTGCCCTTGGACATGGCCAAGAACTCCTTCGATGACCAGTACCTGGAATGTAGCGAAAACTTGTCGAAGAATTTGCTAGAACTCCAGGCTTCTGACTTTAGCAAGAATGATGAGTTTGCCAAGAACTGGAAAACTGCCACCGCTCAGTGGCAGAAGCAGGGGTCTGTTAGAAACTCTCTTACCCAAGACCAGGCCATCGCCCTCATGGCCTACACCATGAACACGATGACCCTGTACAAGCAGTTCAATGACGCCGTGCGCGAGGCTGGAAGTTCCAGCTGGAAATACCGGAATGAATTCCACTTCAAATCGCTGCATTTCCTGCTGACCAGCGCTCTCCAGACACTGGGACACCCAAAGAATTGTAAGAATGTGTTCCGGGGGGTGAAGAATTACCATTTTGATGTGAAGAAAGACGATGAAGTCCGCTTTGGGCAATTTGCATCAACATCGCTGAACGAAAATGTGGCCCAGGATTTTGGGCAGGACACGATGTTCAAGGTGTACACGTGTCACGGAGTGGACATCCAGAGATTCTCCATGTATCCAAGCCAGAAGGAGGTGCTGATCCCACCCTTTGAGACCTTCAAGGTCATTGGTGTCAATAAGGAAGGGAACACGATGCACATTGAACTTCGCTCCAATAGGAATTTCAGCAACTACGACTGCGAGTGGCTGAAAGGTGACACCATGGGGACAATGTGGGGGTATTGTGGACACTCAGTGGGAGTTGGGGATAAGGACACACAGTTCTGGACACACCCCTGCCCCAAAAGTGACAGTGACACCTGCTGTGGGTGGGAGACAGGACACCCAGTGCTGGGGACAAGGACAGGGACAGCCACTGGTGGGCACAGAGGATGGGTGAATCGCACACCCAGTGCCAGGTGAGGGGGACAGGGACATCCAGTACTGGGGAACACCCACTGGGTTTGCAGGGACAATGCCACCCATGGCTGGGCACAGGATACAGGGAAGAATTTATGGCCTCCTCTGATCCCCAAAACATTAGGGTTCCCCGCTCACCCCTTTCCCACTCCTCATTGCCCTCCTGATGCCCTCATGACCCCTTACCATTATGGTCCCCCTGACGCCATTCTTTATGTGTCCAGGTGGGAGCCAACCCAGGATCTACCTCCATCTTGGAGGGTTTCTCCTGGCCACTGTGGCCATGGCACTGCTCATTGGAGCCCTCTGAGCCACGAGGCCACCAAGCTCACTGTGGTCTCAGAGGCCACTTTGGCCACCATGACCACAAATGCCACCAGGACCTGCGCAGAAATGAGGCTACCAAGGCTACCAAGACCTCTGTGGACACTATGGTCATTTTGGCCTCTGTGACCACTGTGGCCATTGATGCCACTGTGGCCACTGTGGCCCCTATGACCAATCTGCGTATTGGAAGCACCATGGTCACCATGGCCACTGCAACTACTGAGGCAATGTTGGCCACCGTGGCTGCCAAGGTGACTAAGGTCACCATGGCCACCACAGCCAGGGTGGCCATCATAGTCACTGTAACAAGGGGTCCGTCCTAGGGAAGGCCCTCCGAGAACTTCCCAGGAGGGAGTGGCACAAAGCCAGCAGGACCAGCGAGGACAAGGCTGGAGCTGCCGGGAGAGCCCAGGACAGCACGGACAGCAGAGATTGGGCAGTGCCTGGGGCCGGTTGGGCACTTCCCAATAGAAGCATTTGGGCTGCCATTGTCATGGCCACGTCCTAAAGCTTGTTGGCTGCCTCACCTGGTATATTCAAAAAAATTGCTGCTTGCTTGCCTGGAGTGGGAAAAACTTTCTGCTTGCTTCCCTGGAGTATTAAAAATGTATCAAGATTTGATCCTGGCTCACCTGGCATATCAAAAGTTTATCAAAATTTTCTGCTGGCTTGCCTGATGTATCCGCTACAGCGCTTTTAATGCATTTCCTGCAGGGTGCCTCATTTCCTAAAATAAAGCAGTTCCTGGTGTTTTCATTAATGCAAATTTAAAGCTTTATTTTTCAAACCTCAGTCTTCAGAAAGGCGATGGAGAAATGTTCTTCCCTTTTTCCTCTGTGCTGCCTTTTCACAGCAGCCCCTCAGGATGGACCTGGAGGGGCTGGAGCATGTCCAGGGAAGGGATGGAGCTGGAAAAGGGTCTGGAGCACCTGGAGTAGCTGAAGAAGTTGGGGAGGGGGATGCAGCTGGGGCTGCTCAGAGTAATTAGAAAAGAATGAGCAATCAGTTCAGAGCCAAATCCAAATTTCCTGATTTGAGGCAAGGCAACAGAACGAGCGTAGGGAGGAAAAGAACAATGAAAGAACAAAAAAAAAGAACCAAAAATAAAATACAGAAAAGGGGACAGAGGCACCACCACACATTCATTTATTTAAAAACCTGATGTTTCATCAGAAAACTTTTTTCTTTCAAATCAGGAGATTTTATCTCTTCAGCCCGCACAGCTCCTGAACTCGCCGTGCCGTTGTGGTTCAGGAATTGCCCACCGGAGGGCAGCAGTGAGCAGGGTTAAACAGCAGCACTGCACATGTGCCGCCCCCGTCAGTTGCAGTTCCGGGTGTCACCACCAGGCGGCAGCACGAGCTGGTGGCCCTTCCGAGCGCCCGCCCCGCCCCATCCCGGCCCCGGGGCTCTGCAATGGTTTGGGATGGAGCCACCTTAAAGCCCGTCCTGTGCCAGCCCTGCCATGGGCAGGGACATCTTCCCCTGGGCCAGGTTGCTCCAGGACACCCCAGCCTGGCCTTGGACACGGGCAGGGACCGGGCAGCCGCAGGTTCTCTGGGCAACCTGTGCCAGGGCTTCACCACCCTCACAGGGAAGGATTCTATTGGAAAGATGGGTGGTGATGTCTTTGATACACAACTCAGTGGGTTGCAATCTTACAGAGAAATGGTTCTCCGTCACCTCAATATGGGTCTGGATGTTTCTACAGACAAGAAGTTTGTCACAGAACCCTCAAAGTTGGATCAGAAAGTTCGAACTCCTGAATGTTTAGTAATAAGAGAAATGGGTCCCCACAAAGTGTGTTGTATAACCCAGACAGCCTGAACTTCTGAACTCTGGGGGAGAATGGTTCATGAGCAATATAGTCTATTTGGCTTGGGAAGGCTGCACCTTCCCAGCAGCCCCATTCAGCAGATGGGGAAAGGAAGAGGGCAACGTGTGGCTGAGAGTTTAGGATAAATGGAGGCCGCATCCTCCAAAACCAAGAGAGAGAAACCCCACAAGGCTATGGCTATGGAAACTCTGTCCCTTTATTTAAATAAAGTTTCAAGGCTCTTTTGTGGTCACATTGACTTTTCAGAATGCGGCTTTTCAGAACACGCTGTGGTTGAGCTTAAAGCCTGACCTAAAGAATGATAAAAAGACATAAAATTTTTTACACAGGACAATAATTGTTGCCCAAACCCGTGGAGAAAGAGTAAAAATGAACCTACAGTGTGGTTTTTGATAAGTTCTCTAAGACAGAAGAAGCAGAGTCTGCCGAACCCAAAAGTTTGAGGGGAGGTCATCTGTGATATTGAGGCACTGCATGAAAATTGCCACTCTAATCCCTGTTTAGGAACTCTCCAGGACAAGAAGAGCATTTTCTAAGAGAGGCAGGGCCATGCAAATGTTATGGGTTAACACGATTTGGTTTTCAGTTAAAGAAGATACAGTTTTCTGTAAGCACCAGTTAATTTTATGTAGAAAGGACAGACATGGATCAGGGGCCTTGATAGATACTGACACTTCATATAACCACGGAGGAAGCTGTATGAGCCTTTGTGAAGACACATCTAAAGTTGACATGAGGCTGAGAATTTCCTTTTCCCTCCGTCCTCAGAAGAGGTAAAGTGGCAGCCCAGCTTCTGCAGGGGTCAGGCAGGACCGGCCAGTCCCAGCCCAGCTAAGCCTTTCCTGGTGGGTTTTGGGCAGGGGAAGGGGAGGAAAACATCTTCTGTCCACTGGCCAGTCCCTCCCTGAGGAACCCTCCCCATGCCCTATCTGTGTCCCCTCTGTGTCTGCCAATGTCCCACACTGCTCCCAGTGGCCTCTGTCCTCCATGGCTCTTCTGGCTCACGCCCTGGCACTGCTGGCAATGACCGTGGCCACTGTGGCCATTGAGGTGGTGCCCCTGGACACAGCCCAGGACTCATTTGATGACCAGTACCAGGGCTGTAGCCCTGCCACGTCTGTGGTGTTCCCGTTCCTCATTCGTTCCAAGTTCCAGAAGAATCCTGACTTTGCCCAGGTCTGGCCTAAGGCCACAGCCAGGTGGCAGATTAAGGGGTCCCCTTTATCCTGTCTGGTGTCCCCAGACTTGGCCATTGCTGTCATGGCCTACACAATGCCAGACATGTACGAGGACTTCAACGTGGCTGGGCGCGTGGCTGGGCGCTCCCTCTAGGAATACCGAAAGAGCATTTCCTTCTGACCAAGGCCCTGGGGACACTGAGGCACAGTCAGAACGCGCAGTGTCATCATGTGTCTTGGCTTCTGCGTGACACTCATTTCAAGGTGCAGTATGGCCAGAAGGTCCAGTTTGGTCAATTCACATCAATGTTGCTGAGCAATAAGACTTTTCATGGATTTGGTAGAGGGACTATATTTCAGGTGTACACATGCCATGGTGTGGACATCCAGCAGTTCTCCATCTATCTATGGGAGGAGGAGGTGCTGATCCTGCCCTTCGAGACCTTTGAGGTCACCCAGGCCATCTGAGATGGGAATACGGCATGGATTTGGCTCTGCTCCATTAGGACCTTCAGCAAATACAACTGCGAGTGGCTGAAAGGTAAGACCACAGGGGACAGCCTGTGGGGATGGGGACACCCACTGTGGCCATGGGGACACCCCTGATATGGCAGAGGAGACACAATGATACTCACAGGGGATGGGGGATAGGGACACCCACTTTGTGTTTGTAGGGAGAAGGATGCCGTGTTTGAAGTCACCCATTGTGGGCACAGGGCAGGAACGCCCAGGAATGGCCACAGGGTTTAGGATGCACACATCAGGGAAGGGACAGGGAAACCTCCTGCCATTGGAGGACAGGGACAGGGAAGCCCCTGTTCCAATCCTGTCCCTGTCTGCCAAAGGCAGTGCTGTGAGGACTGGCCCTGTGTGCTGGACGTGGGTGGGCTGGGACCCCCCCATGGGAGCGTGGAGCCCTGTCACCCTCTATCACCCCCTGTCACCCTCATGGCACCTACTGACTCACCCTGATCCCTGTCACCCCGAAGTCCACCATGTCCCCCCTGGCGTCCCTGGTCTCTTCTACCACCCCCCGACCCCGTCAACACCCTGTCACCTCATGTCTCCTATCTCTTTTGTCACCTCTAACCCATTATGGCCATCTCTCCCTCCGGTTTGTCCCTCAAGTGGCAGTGTCCCCAGTGGCCCATTCCAATTTCGATGACTTCTCCTGGCCACCACAGCCTTTGCAGTGGCCCCTGGGATCCTCTGAGCCACCAGGCCACCAAGGTCACTGAGGTCACTGTGGCAACCATGGCCCCCAATGTCGCCAACGTCACTGTGGACACTGTGGACACCAGGATCACCAAGAACACCAGGACCTCCAGAGAAACAAGGCCACCAATGCTACAAGACCACCATTGCCATTCTGGCCACCTTGGTGGCTACTGCCACTAGTGAGGTCACTGAGCCCACCACTGTCCCTGTTGCCACTGTGCCCACAACAGCCACCATGGTCACTATAACCACCAAGGCCACTGTGACCACCATGATCACTGAAACTCCTTGAGCCACAAGGCCACCATGCCACTGTGACCACTGTGGCCACCAAGCCATCATGCAAAGCCATTCTAGGAAATAATTTTATCAGAACAATTTTTATAAATAAATCTATCAAAAAAATCCTATCAAATAATTCTATCAAAACAATTCCATTAAAGAATTGTGTCACAGCCAGAAAATAGAGGCAATTTTTAAGCAGGGCTCCAGGTCACTCCCCACACCAACAGTTGTGGGAATGTCTCTTTCTCTCAGCCTCTCACAGGATCCTTTGGGAGACTCCCCTTCCCGAGGGAGGAACCTCACCCACATTTCATTCCAAGCAGGAATATGGGAGAGGAATCGTTTGGGCTTGGAGATCTGGGCTGGTTTTAGCCTAAATCAGCACCAAAATCAGCACAGGACCCCTCTCCATGCAGCCCCAATGGCCACAAAGGGGGCATTGTCCCTTGGCCACATTGCAGGCAGAGCATCCTGCCACATCCTGCACTTCAGGGGGACCTGAAAGCTTGGAAATTGGGAGGTTCCAGAGGGCAAGGGCAGGTCTTGTCCCCTGAGGAGGGACAGTCCCCAGTGCCATGCCCGGCTGGGGGGAACCCATGGGTCTCTTACCATTTTTTTCTGTTAGAGCCCGGATTAAATGCTTAAGAGATGGTGTTTGTTTTTGGACTCACATGTTTATTAATTCTTATCTATTGTACAGTCTCATAAGATGTGAATTCTAGCTAACAGAGTGAAAAATGCCCAAGATCTTTTGAGCACTAATTGTCCAATTATGAAGCGATGCCTAGATTATTTTTAATTTTAATCCAATAACCAAACACATATGGTCAACAAAGTGGACTTTTCTACCCAACTACAAGATATCCTGCAAACGCATGAAGGAGAAGGTGAAAAAGAACGACTTTGCTTACACCCCAAACCCTCCATCTTGCTTTATATATATTACTGTACTCTAAAAGCCTTATTCTCTAAGTTTTTCACCCTGTGATATCACACACTTCTATTCAAAGTACACACCCAGAATCCCAGTGCTCTCACTCAATTTTGGAAGCCGCTTCCATGGCCTCAGGTCAAATGTAGTGTTTTCTTGATGGTCAATGCCTGTCAGCACAGAAAGTCTGAAATTCTCAATGCCCACGGTTCCAGCTGCTGGAGCAGCTGCGGAAAAGGACCTGGGGGTGCTGGTGGGTGTTAGAGATGGCAAGAATGATTACTGGCACTTTGACAATTAAGAGATGAATATTGTGTGTTTGTGTGTTAAGGGAAGTTTTGTTGAGGCTTGAATTTCTTTTGAAGTGTGACTCTGTTGTTGTGATGTAGGTTTTGGACACCCTCTGTTCTCCCTATAATCCTCTTTTCCTCCCTCTGTGTCACTGCCATTGGACAGCCCTGGCTGTCAGGATTGTCAGGGACATGTGGAGGGGGGCGTGTCCATGTGCCCCTGGCATGGGACAGTTGGGAATGGGGAAAGGTGTCACTGGGGGGACCTGGCATGACAACACCTGACCTCCAATCAGACTGCAAGAGGATCTCTTCCGAAGGACCGCCAGGAAGAGCCAACTGGCAGACTTTGGGAGGGGCCAGGAATATATGAGGAGAATGTTTGGATATGTATAACTGCTATTAATATATATTTAGTTGATGTAACAGCAGGGGTACAAAAGGCAGATTCATCATTTTTGTAGATGGGCCTGTGGCTGCAGCTAAGTACCCAGTGCCATCTTTATTTTTTCAGTCTTTTAGTTTTGTTGAAAGAGGTTTAATAAACTTCTAAAATTTTTAAAGTGAGGAGTCATTTCTCACAAGTTTATTTCCTTCTATTCCTTTTTATCAATAGAATTCTTTCCCATAAGTTGCTAGGAGACACTAACGACTGGGTACTTAATAAAAACAAAAGAAGTGGACAAGCTCTGGGGAGGAAGTCATCTGGTTGCCCTTCTCTTATCGTGTAGACATGTGGAGAAAGAGATAAAGGGAATTCCAGTGAGCAGTTGTTGGCAAGTTCTGCAACACAAAAGGAACAACGGCTCCCCAAAGGAAACGTTGAAGGCAAGGTCAACTGGGATATTGGGGCACTCAGTGAAAATGATCCCCAGAAACCCTATTTTTATGACTCTCCAGGATAATAAAAATTATATATTGAAAGAGGCAGAGCCTGGCCAATTATTTACAGGAAAAATGCTGGCTTTGTGTTAGCTAAGAAGCTGATTTTAATGAATATGTATGATTCTAGTTGATAAACTCCTTGTGGCAAATTCTCCCCTGACCTGCAGGACCAGGAGAGATCCACTGTGAGTCTGAGCTGATCAAGAATTCCAGCTTTGTGATCCCTCCAGATCAGCGATTTCACTCTGGGTCATTCCGGTATCAGGGGCTGGGGGGGGGAGACACTGGGGACTCTTGACGGAGGGGACAGGGGACTGAGGGATTGGGGTTGCTCTCCTGGTGGAGCGCACAGGGGGAGTTATGGGACTGGGATTGGGGTCCTGGCGCGCTCTGGGGGAAAGCGAGGGGGAACATGAAATGGTGGGAGTGGGATTGGGGTCATGGGGGGACTGAGAGACACTGGGGGATAATGGATGGTGCCCAGATTTGGGTTGAGGTCCTGGGGTGACATCAAAGAAACTGGGGACTGGGAGTAGGATTGGGGTCTGGGGATGGGTGGAGGGGGACACTGGGGGACTGAGGGAGTGCCCCCAGGATTTGGGCTTGTGTTTTCAGGGGGCTGAGGGGACTTGTAATCACAAGAGTAGGACTGGACTTACTTGGGGGCCAGAAGGACATGGCACTGTGGGGCCGTGGGGGATTTTGGGGAGGCATAAGTAATTGAAGGATTGGGGATCAGGGACTCCAGACATTTCCAGGTGTCTCCTGGCCAGGAGGGCCTCCCTTCCTCCTGGGCTGACCCCACTTCCCTCCCCAGTGTCTCACTGAGGAACCCTCCCTGTTCACCTCAGTGTCCCCTGAGTGTCCCCCTAGTGTGTTACCTCTTTATCCCCCAGTGTCTCACACTGCTCCTGGTGGCCTCTCCCTGCCATGGCCCCCTTGGATCACACCCTGGCACTGCTGGCAATGGCCATGGCCACTGTGGCCATTGAAAAGTTTCCCCTGGACATGGCCAACACCTCCTTCGATGACCAGTACCTGGGCTGTGGCCCTGCCATGACCGCGGCGTTGCCGGTCCTCATCCGTTCTGAGTTCCAGAAGAACCCTCTTTTGGCCCAGGCCTGGGAAAAGGCAAAGGATGCATGGCAGAGGCGGGGGTCCCCTGTGTCCCCTCTGTCATCCCCAGAGCAGGCCATCGCCATCATGGCCTACACAATGCTGGATGCATACAAGGACTTCAACAATGCCGTGCACGTGGCCGGACGCTCCTCTCAGGATTACAGGGACAAGTTCCACTTCAAAACGTTTCATTTCCTGCTGACCCAGGCCCTGGTAACACTGAGGAACACTCAGGGACCACATTGTCAGGACGTGTTCCGGGGCGGGCGCAGGTACACTCTCACAGCACAGAGTGGGGACACCGTCCGGTTTGGTCGATTCACATCAACGTCACTGAGAAAAAATACTGCCGAGTGCTTTGGAACAGACATGATATTACAGGTGCACACGTGTCACGGTGTGGAAATCCATCAGTTCTCCATGTATCCAGAGGAGGAGGAGGTGCTGATCCCACCCTTTGAGATCTTCAAGGTCACAAATGTCACCATCAATGGGGAAAGCCATAGGATCCATCTCCAATCCAATGGGACCTCCAGCAATTACAACTGCGAGTGGCTGAAAGGTGACACCACAGGTGACAGCCTGCGGGGTATGGGGACACCCACTGTGGCCATGGGGATACCCATGATAAGACCCACGGGACACTCACAAGGGTTTGGGGACAGAGACAGAGGCACCCACTCTTGATGTGGGGCCAAGGACACCCACTGCTGGGGACAAGGATAGGGATACCACTTTTGGGGATATCCTCTAGGGATGTGTGGACAGCAAAACCAGTGATGGGGACACCCACTATAGGGACAGGGACAGGGGCCTCCACTGTGGTCAGGGGACAGCTATGGCAGGGCACAGGGGTTGGCAACACTCGCTGTCAGCTGTGGGAACACTCACTGAGAGTGTGGAGACACTCACTGAGAGTATGGGGACAGAGACACTCTGTACTGGGGACACCAAGTCTGGAGATAATTGCTGTGGGCATAGGGACAGGAACAGAAGTGAGTGGGCAAAGGGATGAGGACCCCCACATCAGGGAAAGGACATGGAAACCACTGCCAGGGCAGGACAGGGACAGGGACAGGGACAGGGACAGGGACAGGGACAGGGACAGGGATAGGTACCCACCCCTACCGACGCTGTCTCTGCCCACCAAATGCAATGCTGTGGGGAGGGGCCCTCTGTGCTGGATGTGTATGGGGACCCCCCATGTCACTCCCAGAACCCCTGCCAGCCCCTGTCACTCCCATTGCACCCTCTGACTCCCTCTGAAAACCTGCGCCCTCTAAGCCCACCATGAACCCACTGACCTCCCTGCCCCCTATACCCCCCCATACTCCCCCAATGCCCTGTCACCTGTCACCTCATGGCCCCCATGTCTCCTATCACTCCTCACCCCCCATTATATCCTATTATGGCTGTCCCTGACTCCCTTGTTTGTCCCCCATGGTACCCCTCACACTCCTCTTTGTCCATCAGGTGGGAGTGTCCCCAGTGCCCCCTGCAACCTTGGCGGACTCCTCCTGGCCACCACAGCCATGGCAGTGGCCACTGGGATCCTCTGAGACATGAGGTCACCAATGTCACTGAGGTCACTGTGGTCACTGTGGCCATTACAATCACCAAGACCACCAGGACCCCAGAGAAACAAGGGCACCAAGGCTACAAAGGCCACCACTGCCAGTATTGCCGCCTTGGCAGGTACTGCCACCATGAGGTCACTGGGCTCACCACTGTGGCTGTCGCAACTGCGGCCTCCACAGCCACTCTGGCCAACACGATCACTACAACCACCAAGGCCACTGTGACCACCACAACCACCAAGACTCCCTGAGGCAAAAGGCTGCCACAGCCACTGTGACCACTGTGGCCACCAAGATCATTGTGCAAAGCCATTTTATTAAACAGTTCTATCAAAACAATTCCATTAAAGATTTCTCTCCAAGCCAGCAAAATGAGACAATTCTTAAGCAGGGCTCCAGGTCACTCCTCACACCAACACTCGTGGGAACGTCTCTTTCTCTCAACCTCACACAAGATCCTTGGGGAGCCTCACTTTCCCAAGAGAGGAATGTCACACCCGTTTCCTTCCAAGCAAGAATATGGGAGAGGAATCTCTATCTGAGAGGGGAGTGGACATGGCCAAGGTCACGAGACCCAGCTCTGGTGCTCCAACCTCGGTTGTCAATCTGGGCTTGGTGATTTGGGCTGCTTTCAGCCAAATTCAGCACCAAAATCAGCACAAGACCCCTCTCAATCCAGCTCCAATGATATTGTGCCAGAGGCCACATTGCAGGCAGAGCATCCTGCCACATCCTGCACTTCAGGGGGACATTAAAGCCTGGAAATTGGGAGGTTCCAGAGGGCAAGGGCAGGTCCTGTCCCCTGGGGAGGAACAGATTCCCGTGCCATGCCTGGCTGGGAGGAACCTGTGGCTTTCTTATCTTTATTTCTGTTAGAGCCGGGATTAAATGCTCAAGAGACGGTGTTTGTTTATGGAGTCACATGTTTAATAATTCTTATCTATAGTACAGTGTAATAACGCATCTTGGAAGCACGACTCAAAGTACCGCTGAACTCATTACAGAAGTAGATGTGCTGGAGGGCTACAGGCACTGGCAAGTTGAGGCAAGACCCTGAAGGAGGAAACATCAGAGTGTATGTATGTATGCAAAACAGTACAGGCCTGTACAAGTCTGTACTAGCCCAGAGTTAAACAATGTTACTAAGAGACATAGATATTGTTGTTATGCTTGACAGGTATATAAACCAGCAGTGTGTTTAATAGAATCGGTTTAATGTCACAAACCATGGGGACCCCATACCTTCAATCACTGTACAATTGGTGCCCCGTGTGAGGTTAGTGATGTCCCTCCAGCTGAGAGGCTGTGGGTGAGCGCTGCAGGACTAAGTGCCCCCAAAAAGGAAGGAGGAAGCCAGGCAGTGACAATGAAATTGCTCTGGAAAGGAGGTGAGCTGTAGGGGACGATGGGGCAGGGGATGTCTGCCCAGAAAAGAGATGTTTTTGAATTTATGACCAAGCTGTTACATCAGCATGGCAAATCCTTACCTTCGCAGGGCTTAAAAGCTCTATTTAATTGGACAGCAGTTAGCTACCTGGAGTTACTGAGTCTACAATGTTTATGACAGATTTGTGGGACAAAGTGAGAGTGAAACTGTGGGATTGTGCAATGAAGGGGAACAAAATGGTTGCAGAAATGCTCCCCTCCTGACGGGTGATTTTTGAGGTCCTGAAAGCCCAGAGAAAAGCTCATGCCAAAGATAAAGGGGATGCCTCCTGCCTTATCTTTTCAGTGGAGCCTCAGAATTCTTTAGCATCAGGAAAGACTGTGTCCCTCTCTACACAGCCCACAGACCCCCTTCTTAGCAGTGAGAGGGGTCCTCATTATCCATAGGGGGACTTGCTGCTGGATGTTGTCTGAAAAACAGCGATGGTGATGGAGGGTACCCCTTTGACCCAGGACTTTTCAACCCTGAAAAAGACCCAGATCTTTGCCTCCTGCATGGTGCTGTGACTGCTGCGGCTGTGACTGCTGCTGCGGCTGTGGGGGATGCAGCCCCTCTGCCTGGTGTGGCAATGTATCTGTGTAACAGGCCGTTCTGATGCACCAGCCAAACGAGTTGGGAGTGATATTGTCAAACCACCTGCAGTTTTGTTGTCAGAGCTCTCAGGAATTCATCAAGGTTACTGAGAAATCAACCGGATCAAAAATAAGAAGAGAACATGAGAAAATGCCTGCAAAACCTGCAAACCCCAGGTAGGAGAAGCACACCTTGAGGATGGACACTTGACCAGTTAAGATGTCCTGAAGGATGTGCGCCTGCCTCAGGAAGAAGCAGCTTAGCCAACCCAGAGATGTGTGCCCACGTGGACAGTAGACCTGGAATCTATATCTGGCCCAAAATGTAAACAATAAACGGCTTCTGTTGGAATCATTGATTCAGTTATTCAGTGGCCCATTTCCCCCCTGCAGCCTGGTGCCGGCCAGCACTGCACGGCATGCTGGAGCCATAACACATCAAAATACCAACTGATGCTATGGGCTAACTGAAACTCTGTTAAAATTTAACCTGCAATTAATAATTTGATGCTATGGACTAACTGAAACTCTGTTAAAATTTAACCTGCAATTAATACTTTTTAACAGGATTGTCACTGGAAAAACTCAAAGGTGTTCGTGTGGATGCGGTGTTTTCCTACACACTGGTAACGTAGCAAGACTGCAATGATTCACTGGGAATAGTTTGCTTAGTCACAAATTTAACTTTTTTTTTTCTCAAATTTAAGACAAACTTTGAATCTTATTTGTTGTAGTTATTTGAGACTTATTTATAATTAGTTCATGAAACTCCACTGTTAGCTTTACTAGTTGTTTGGCTTTTATTCCATAGTTTCAACAAGGTATTTTATTGTGAAATTTTTGGTATAGCTATTTAGTGATTTTAGTATAATTATTTTTACTTGCCACATTTAAATTAAAATAACGCTTGATATTAAAGCAGTTTAAATATATTGATAGACCACAAATATAATAAATGACAGCTTCTTTTAGAGAATAATTTCAACCCCCAACTTTGTAACTGTTAATATGTAAGTATTAGTTTTACAAACCCACAAACCGAACCAAGTTACTTGTGCAAAATTTATGACACTAATGTATAACTAAATTCTTATTGGGTTTGCCTTTATATTTAGATCCCATTTTTTATTAGGCCCCAAATTCAAATCTATTGTATAAGCAGTCTTAAAAAGCTGCAGGAGTTTGATCCCCCTGATAAATTTATGTTGCTCTTTTTTTGGTGCAATTGTTTACCTGCCTGTTTTTTACCTTGATGTATAAGTATTGTATAACAAATTTTGGTAACTTTTTTGTAATTATTGAGTTTAAATAAGTTTTTGTTAAGATTAATTTCTGTTTAATCTTTATAATGTTAACTTTATGGGTTTTTTAAGCATATTTTTTGTTATGTTTTAGTAAAGTTAAGTTTTAGTAAAGTTGATCTTCAGTTGCATTAAAATACATTTGTTTAAATGATAAGACATAATTTTTTGCTATTCAGAAGAATGATATAAAGCCTAAATGATTTTTTTGTTTAAATCTGTTTATTTAAATTATGATATATATATTTTTGTTATAGACATAAGAATAATCTTTATTGTTTTATTTTTAATAACATGGAAGAATTATTAACAATTTTATAATATTATTATTATTATTTGTAAGCTGTTTAATACCCTTTTTTGCTTTATTACTACTTAGCTAAAGATAAATGATAATACTGACTGCTTTACAAACCTTTTTATACTGTAATATAGATATTTATAAGATGTATTATTTTAAGAAACTTTCCTGATTGCTATTCCTAAAAGACTTTAAAACATATTAGAGAAACTCTACCAGTTAAGGCCTGGGCTGTGGCCAAGTCCTAGCCTTAGCCGGCTGAAAAGTGTGCCATGCCAACAAACCCGAGTATCTTCTGCACCAAAACTGTACTCAAGTCATTTTGACTTGCCGAATTTAGACCCATAATGGATAAACCTCCTTTGGAAGTGAACTTGAAACCTCTACGCAAGGATGATTTTCCAAGCCCTCACTCTAAAATGAAACTTACTAGAAATCGTAGACTCTGGGTTACGGTATAGTATTCAAGGAACTGATATTGCATTGTTTTAAATCACCACTTTATTTTTTATCTATTGCTAATTGCATGTATGATTTATTTCTTCTTAGTGTAAGTTTATTGTTTGTCACATATTGTTTTGCTTTTTATTTTGCTTTTATGTTCATAATGAGAGACATGCATATTGTTTAAAAATAAAAGAAAGGGGAGTATGGCTCTTTAAGAACATTTACATTAATATTTTATATTTTATATATATAATATACATAATATAAATATATAAATATAAACATATATTTAAATAATACATTAATACTAAACAGTTTAAAAGCAAATTAAATTGAATCAAATCTGATCCCTAGCAGAGTGATACTGCTTTAGACATTGTATGTGCAGAGGCAATTTTAAAAGTGTTTATGTTAAAAAAAATTAATTAAGTGTACAGTGATAAGGACTAGCTAATTTACTAACCTAGGGAGAAGCTATGCAGTGTGTTTTATCACCAACAGGTCCAAAGTAGTTACCTGCTTGTCTGAAGAAACACTGATTAGGTCCAAGACAATGAAGCCTAAAGAAAAAAAGATTACCGAATTGTTAATCAGTCCTCATGACCAAGACAAGAACAAAAGCAGGGCTACTAAGACATGGCTGAGAAGACTTCGATGGCTTGTGTTGCATGAACCTGTCTGACCACCCTCAATTTATTCGTGCTAGCATACAGGGCCTCTGAGAAAGTGTAACCAAATTAAGAGTTTTAAATGTCACTGATTTGCTTAGACACGTGCTTGGGAGATGGGGGCTTACTGGCTGGCTTAAGCATCTAGTTAAAACAGGATATTATGCTTTTGCCATGTTGTTACTTATGATAATTTGTTTGCCATGCATCTTACAATGTGTTCAAAGACTATTGGGTAAGTCCACAAGAAAGATTTTAATGGTGGAAAGAGAAGGGGGAAATGCAGTAATACAGCTTGGAAGCAGGACTCAAAGTACCACTGAACTCTTTACAGAAGTAGATGTGCTGGAGGGCTACAGGCGCTCGCAAGTTGAGGCAAGACCCTGAAGGAGGAAACATCAGAGTGTATGTATGTATGCAAAACAGTACAGGCCTGTACAAGTCTGTACTAGCCCAGAGTTAAACAATGTTACTAAGAGACATAGATATTGTTGTTATGCTTGACAGTTATATAAACCAGCTGTGTCTTCAATAAAATTGGCTTCATATCACAAACCATGGGGAACCCTTCTCTTCAACCACTGTACAGTACAGTCTCATAAGTTGTGAGTTCTAGCTAACAAACTGAAACATGCCTCTGTCTCTAGCTCTTTCCAGGCTCTTTTAAACACAAATTGACCAATTATGAAATGACACCTTAATTTTTTATTTTTAATCCAATAACCAATGCTACCCAACTACAAGATATCCTGCAAACCCATGAAGGAGAAGATGAAAAAGAAAGAATTTGCCTACACCCCAAACCCTCCATCTTGCTTTATATATGTTACTGTATTCTAAAGCCTGAAACTCTAAGTTTTCCACCCTGTGATATCACACGCTTCTATTCAAAGTACACACCCAGAATCCCACTACCATCACTAAATTTTGGAATTCACGCTTCCATGGCCTCAGGTCAAATGTAGTGTTTTCTTGATGGTCAATGCCTGTCAGCACAGAAAGTCTGAAATTCTCAATGCCCACGGTTCCAGCTGCTGGAGCAGCTGTGGAGAAGAACCTGGCGGTGCTGGTGGGTGTTAGAGATGGCAAGAATGATGACCGGCACTTTGACAATTAAGAGATGAATATTGTGCGTGTTTAGGGAAGTTTTGTTGAGGCTTGAATTTCTTTTGAAGTGTAACTCTGTTGTTGTGATGTAGGTTTTCGACACTCTCTGTTCTCCCTATAATCCTCTTTTCCTCCCTCTGTGTCACTGCCATTGGACAGCCCTGGTTGTCAGGATTGTCAGGGACATGTGGAGGGGGGCGTGTCCATGTGCCCCTGGCATGGGACAGTTGGGAATGGGGAAAGGTGTCACTGGGGGGACCTGGCATGACAACACCTGACCTCCAACCAGACTGCAAGAGGATCTCTACCAAAGGACCGCCAGGAAGAGCCAACTGGCAGACTTTGGGAGGGGCCAGGAATATATGAGGAGAATGTTTGGATATGTATAACTGCTATGAATATATATTTAGCTGATGCAACATGAGGGGTATAAAAGCCAGATTCGCCAATTTTGTGGATGTGCCTGTGGCTGCAGCTAAGCACCCAGTGCCATCTTTTTTTTCTTTTTCAGTCTTCTAGTTTTGTTGGTGAAGTTTAATAAACCTTTAAAATTTTTAAAGTGAGCAGTCATTTCTCACAAGTTTATTTCCTTCTATTCCTTTTTACCTATAGAATTTTTTCCCATAAGTTGCTAGGAGACACTAACAACTGTTTTAAGGAAAACAAAAGAAGTGGACAAACTCTGGGGAGGAAATCATCTGGTTGCCCTTCTCTTATCTGGGAATTTCTCTTTGAGGTGAAAGAGATACTGGGAGGATTGGGCTGATAAAGGACAGGGTTGGGCCAGCTGCTGGTGCTCTCCCTCTCTTGGCTGCTGAGGAGGATGGTCGGAGCTGCTGCTTGGGGAAGGGAATTTGTCGCTGCCGCCAGAGTCCAGCCCAGAGCTGCTTTTTCTGCTGTGGGGTGAGCCTCTGCTCGTCAGATCAGCCACTGAACTGGGACATTATTAACACCTACCACACTAAAAAAAGGGGGACCTATCACCATCTGCTTGGGTGCCCAGCATCCTGAGCTTGTCTCTCCCTGCTCTGCTGGGAGCCACGACCCCACTGCCCCATCTCCACTGCTTCTTCGGCTCTGCTCCAAGTTTTCACTGCACTGTAGCCCTGCAACTCCTGCTGTGCTGAGACATCCTGCTGTCTCAACTTGCTGTTTCCAAAAGTCCTGCAGGTGCACTGGGGTCAACTGCCCCAGGGCTGTGTGAAGCAAAGCCTCTCTTCCATCCCTTCCCCTCTCAGCCGAGCCTCAATCATCACCGAAGGAGAACAGACTCCACAACCAAAGGTTATCAAGTAAATACGCTTCACTCAGCACCCAGATGCACGGGAGTACCTCCGCCAAAGATGTGCGCCCCGAACAGAGGGGGCACTTTGTTGGTTGAAATGCACTTTAACTTATCCAAATTAATTGAAGTTTCAACATCACCTATACATATTCAGAACCTATCCCTGCCTACTTTTGCTTCGTATGTTACACAATTTTTATTGGCATGAGCTTGCACATTGTCTCCTGGTGGTCTCAGGTCGGGGTTTCTGGGTGAAGTAAAATAGTCTTCCTCAGGTGTCTGCTGGATGAACCCGGTCTTTGTGCAGGTCCCCTTGGTCTCTTGCTAAGAGTGTCTTGGACAATCTCTTGCTCTCTTCTAAGGCTCTTGAACACAATCTAAACTACCAATCTAATTTTTTCTGATTTGGGCACTGCTTTCTACTTATCTTAAACAAATGAGCAAGGTCCTGTTTTTGGATGGCAAAGGACTGTCTGTTTTGAACACACTTCATTACTCAGCAAATTACAATCTGTTTAAATTTAGTTACAAGTTCTCTATATCAGTCCATGTCAATGAGGAACATTTTCAGAAACTTCCTCCAGTCACTTCCTTATCTAAGGTCCCTGGCCCTGTCCACCACCAGATTCACACAATCTGTTTGTAGAGACACTTTCCTCTAATTCCTCTCTGGGTTGTATTAATTTGGATTCAGAAATAGAGTTTGGCTAGGTTTAAATCCTGAATATGTGGGAATTGACACAATGTGGTTAAGAATGCCCAACGAAGTAAAGGGCAGTCAGGGAAATGGTGAGGGTGTGGGAGGGAAGATCTCTCCTCTCCTCTCCTCTCCTCTCCTCTCCTCTCCTCTCCTCTCCTCTCCTCTCCTCTCCTCTCCTCTCCTCTCCTCTCCTCTCCTCTCCTCTCCTCTCCTCTCCTCTCCTCTCCTCTCCTCTCCTCTCCTCTCCTCTCCTCTCCTCTCCTCTCCTCTCCTCTCCTCTCCTCTCCTCTCCTCTCCTCTCCTCTCCTCTCCTCTCCTCTCCTCTCCTCTCCTCTCCTCTCCTCTCCTCTCCTCTCCTCTCCTCTCCTCTCCTCCATTTTTCCTCCTTATTTCCCCCGGGGGAAAATGATAGTGTTGGCCTTGGTGATCTCATTTCTCTGGGGGTCCTGGTGGCCTTGGAGATCATGGAAACCATGGTGACCTTCATTACTTTGTGGCTCAGAGGATCCTGGTGGCCACTGCCAGGGCTGTGGTGGCCAGGAGAAGCCCTCTGAGGTGGGAGGGGGCCCTGGGAATGCTCCCACCTGGGGGAAAAAGAGGGGGGGTGAGGGATCCATGGGGGGAGTGAGGGGGTTGAGGGGGTCAGGGAGAGGTCAGGGGTTACAGGGGTACAGGGGGGCCATGAGGAGGGTTCAGGTGAAACGGAGAACCATGGGGCATACCGGGATCAGGGGAGTCAGGAGGGCCCGGGGGGAAGCAAGGGGGTCACAGGGAACCATAACACAGAGTTAGGAGCGACAGGAGACATGAGGGCCATGGGCAGGGTGAGGGTTAGTGGTGACTGGTGGCCAGGGGTTCAGGGGGGGATTTGTAGTGAGCAGGAGTCATGGGGGAATCTTTCCATGCTAATACATATTCTTTAAACAGGTATTCCTAACTAACACAAACCCAGCATTTCCAATAAATTATTTGCAAGAGTCTGCCTGATTCAGGATATAATTTTTATTGTCCTGGAGAGTCATAAAATTGGAGTTTCTAGGGGTCATTTTCACTGGGTGCATCAAAAGCTCAGATGACCTCAATTCAAACTTTTGCTTTGGGCAGAGGCTGCTCATTCTGTGTTACAAAATTGGTCAAAATCCACACAGTAGTTCCCTTAATTTCTTTCTCCACTGGTTCAAGTCATGTTTATTGTTCTGTGTAAATAGTTTTACATCCTTTTATCATTTTTGCTCTAAGTCTTTAAGCCATACCCAGCACCTTCAGCATGTGGGGAAAGCCAAGCTGTGAAAAGCCAATGCAACCACAAAACAGTCTTGAAACTTTATTGGAATAAAAGGACACAGTTTCCACAGCCAGAACCCCATGGCGTTTCTCTGTTGGGGTTTCAGAGGACGCAACCTCCTTTTATCCCAAACTCTCAGTCACACAGTGCCCTACTTTCCTCATCAATTGAATGGGCTGCTGGGAAGGTGCAGCCTTCCCAAACCACCATACCCCATATCCCCATTGAAATTCTCATTTCCCCCCAAAGCTCTCAATTTCAGGCTCTCTGGGTTTTGCAACAGACTTTGTGGGGACTCATTTCTCCCATTACCCTCAAGTTCAGGAGTTCAAAATTTTTTTGTCAAACTATGATGGTTCTGTGACAAACTCGATGTCTGTAGAGACATCAAGATCCATTTTGAAGAGATTGACAACCATTTCTCCGGAAGACCTCAACCCACTGAGTTGTTTATCAAAGATATCACCACCCAACTTCCCAAACAAATCCTTCCCTGTGAGGTGTGCCCTGGCACAGGTCGCCCAGAGAAGCTGTGACTCCCTGGTCCCTGCCCGTGTCCAAGGCCAGGCTGGGGGTTCTGGAGCAGCCTGGCGCAGGAGAAGATGTCCCTGCCCATGGCAGGGCTGGCACAGGACGGGCTTTAAGGTGGCTCCATCCCAAACCATTGCAGAGCCCCGGGGCCGGGATGGGGCGGGGCGGGTGCTCGGCAGCGCCACCAGCTCGTGCTGCCGCCTGGTGGTGACACCCGGAACTGCAGCTGGGGGCAGCACATGAACAGGAACTGCTTTATTTTAGGAAATGAGGCACCCTGAAGGAAAGGCCTTAAAAGAGCTGTAGCAGATACATTAAGGGAGCCAGCAGCAAATTTTGGCAAACTTTCGATAGGCCAGGCTAGCAAGGAGCAAATTTCTGAATAATATTTTATACACCAGGCAAGAAAGCAGGAATTATTTTCCACACCAGGTAAGGAAGCAGCTTTTTTTGTTAATACACCAGGCAAGGCAGCCAAAGAGCTTTAGGTGGTGGCCATGCCATTGCCACTCCCAATCCCTCTGTCAGGAAGTGCCCAACCGGCCCCAGGCACTGCCCAATCTCAGCTGTCCGTGCTGTCCTGGGCTGTATGGAAAGCTCCAGCCCTGCCCTCAATGGTCCTGCTGGCACTGTGCCACTCTCTCCTGGTTAGCTAACAGATGGGCTTCTCTAGGATGAATCCCTTGTTACAGTAACCATGGTGGCCATGTTGACCACAGTACCCACAGGGGCCTTATGGGTCAGAGTGGCCACAATGGCCATGGTGACCATGGTGCTTCCAATGCCCAGAGTGGTCATAGGGGCCAAAGTGGCCACAGTGGCAACAATGGCCACAGTGGTCACAGTAGCCAAAGTTACCATGGTGGCCACAATGGCCTTGGTAGCCTTGGTGGCCCCAATTATCTGCCAGCCCTGGTGGCCTTCATGGCCCTGGTGGCCGCAGTGGCCTCCAAGACCAGAGTGACATTGGTGGCTTCGTGGCTCAGAGGGTTCTGGTGACCACTGCCATGGCCACAGGGGCCAGGAGAAATCCCCCAAGGTAGGGGAAGATCCTGGAGAGGCTCCCACCTGGGGACACACAGAGTGAGATCAGTGGGGGAGGGGAAGAGGGGGCCATCAGGAGGGCTGTGGGGGGAGGGGAACAGGTCACCGGGGAGCCCTGAGGGTGTGGGGGTCAGAGGGATTCATAACAAGGTCCCTGTCTCTTGTACCCAGCCATGGGTGTCCTTGTCCCCCCAACCCCAGTGGATGTCCCCAGTACTGGATGTCCCTGTCCCACTCACCTGGCACTGTGAGTCCCCATCCCCTTTGCCCAGCAGTGGCTGTCTCTGTCCTTGTCCCCAGTGCTGGGGGCCTCCTGTCCCCTCTGGGCCATGGATGTCCCCAGCATTGTATGTCCTTGTCTCCAACCCTCACTGAGTGTCCCGATGCCCCCAGGCTGTCCCCATGATGTCACCTTTCAGCCACTCACAGTCGTAGTTGCTGGAGGTCCCGGTGGACTGAAGCTCAATGTTCATCGTGTTCCCTGCCTGGGTGACATCTGTGATCTTGAAGGTCTCAAATGGTGGGATCAGCACCTCCTGCTCATCTTGATTGTAGGAGAATTTCTGGATGTCCACACCATGGCACGTGTACACCTTGAACATTGTATCCTTCCCATAAGCCTGGGCCAACGTTTTGTTCAGTGATGTTGACGCGAATTGTCCAAAGCGGACTTCCATGCCAGTCGTTGTGTTGAACTTGACCCCTGTCACCCCCCGAAACACATTCTTACAATCATTTGGGTGTCTCAGCATCTGGAGGGCGCGGGTCAGCAGGAAATGCAGTGATTTGAAGTGGAATTCGTTCTGGTATTTCTGGCTGGATGTTCCCCCCTGACGCACGGCGGCATTGAAAGTTGCATACAACTTGATGTTGCCCATTGTGTAGGCCATGAGGGCAATGGCCTGGTCTGGAGTGAGAGGGGATGAAACAGATCCCCGCTTCTGCCACTCGTCTATGGCCTTTGTCCAGTTCTCTTTAAACTTCTCATTCCTGAGGAAATCAGAGTCCTGGAGTTCTGGGAAGTTATTGGACATTTTAACGCTACATTTCAGGTACTGGTCATCGAAGGAGTTCTTGGCCATGTCCAGGGACACCACCTCGATGGCCACAGTGGCCACAGCCATTGCCAGCAGTGCCAGGGTGTGAGCCAGGGGGGCCATAGAGAAGAGAGGCCACGGTGACCAGTGTGGGACTCTGGGGGACACAGAGGGGACACAGTGTGTGACACAGGGAAGACAATGGGGGGCACCAGGGGACACTGAGGGAACACTGAAGGCCCCAGGGAACACTGAGGGGCCCCAGGGGACACTGATGGCACGCAGGGGACACTGAGGGAATAGGCAGACATGGGGAGGCTTTCTTTGGTGAGGCTGGGGAGTGAGAGTGGGTTCAGAACAGGGATGGGGGGCAGCCCCATCCTGGACATCCCTGGACATGTCCTTGGACCTGATCCCAAATCCTGGGGTCACTCCTGGAGGCTCCCAGTGTCCCTCAGGCCCCTAGAACCCCAATCCCATTCCCACAGTTCAGTATCCCTCCTCAAGGTGTCTTCTCAGCCCCCCTCCAAGACCCTGACTCAAATGCTGGGGTCACTGTCTGACCTCCCCGAGCAATTGCAGTGTCCCCCAGCACCCCAATCCCACTCCCATAGCTCTGTGTTCTCCCCTCCCTGTGTTTTCCAGTGCCTCTATTACCCCGGTCCCTCTCCCAGTCCCTTGTACCCCTGCCAGTGACCCCCCCCCCCTGCCTCCCAGGATTGTGACCCAAGGCCTGGGGTCCCTCAGTGTCTCCCATGTCCCCCACCTCTACTCCAATACCAGTCCCATGAGATCCCCGGTGGCTCCCCAGGACCTCAT
Source organism: Sylvia atricapilla (assembly GCF_009819655.1). Taxonomy (NCBI): domain Eukaryota; kingdom Metazoa; phylum Chordata; class Aves; order Passeriformes; family Sylviidae; genus Sylvia; species Sylvia atricapilla. The sequence goes on from NC_089140.1 coordinate 152,492,769, forward strand.
TCCATCCCATGTGCCCCCCAATGCCCCCCAGTGCCCCCCAGTACCTTGCTGCCACTCCCACAGCCCTGTGCCTCCCATCACTGCCCCTGGACCACCTCTGGACCCCAATCCCAGTCTTGTGACACCGCCAGTGTCCCCCCAGGAGATCCCAGTTCCACAGTGCCGTATCCTCCTCCCAAGTGTCCTCAGTGTCCCCCCAGTCCCTGATACCGAAATGGGCTGGAGTGAACTCCCGGACAGAACTGGAGGGAACACAAAGCCGGAATTCTTGATCAGCTGGGACTCACCACGGATCTCTCCTGGTCCTGCAGCTCAGGGGGCCTTTGCCCTGGTCAGGGTATTTATCCACCAGAATCATAAATATTCATTTAAATGAGCTTCTCAGCTAACACAAAGCATTCTTCCTGAAAATAATTTGCATGGCTCTGCCTCTTTTAATAAATAATTTTTATTGTCCTATAGAGTCATAAATATGGTGTTTCTGGGGGTCGTTTTCACTGACTGCGCCCTTATCTGAGAAGGCCTCACCTCAAACTTTCACTTTTGTCAGGTGCTACTCCTTCTGTATTACATAAATTGTGAAAAAAACCCTCACTGGAGTTCCTTTTATCTCTTTCTCCACAGGTTCCAGCCACCTTTGCCCTTCCGTGCTCACAGCTTTTCATCCTTTGATGTTTTTCTGCCAGTCACTCTTTAAGCCCGATCCAGCATGTTCAGCAGAACAGAAACTTGTACAGGATTCAGAGGATGCAGCCTCCTTTTGTCCCAAACTCTCGGTGGCACTTTGGCCTCTTTCTTTCCCCATCAGCTGAATGGAGCTGCTGGGAAGATGCAGCCTTCCCAAATCACCTACACCATATCCCCCTGAACCATTTTCCCAAAAACTTCCAAAGTTCAGGCTTTCTGGGTTATGCAAGAGACTTTGTGGAGACCCATTTGTCCTATTACCCTCAAGTTCAGGAGCTCAAATTTTTTGGTCAAATCATGAGGGTTCTGCGACAAAATTCATGTCTGTAGAGACATAAGGACCCATTTTGAAGACATTGAGAACCATTTCTCCTGAAGACCCCAATCCACTGAGTTGTTTTTCAAAGACATCTCCACCCATCCTTCCAATAAAATCCTTCCCTGTGAGGGTGGTGAGGCCTTGGCAAAAGGTGCCCAGAGAAGCTGTGACTGACCAGACCCTGTCCGTGTCCAAGGCCAGGCTGGAGGGGCCTGGAGCAGCCTGGCCCAGGGGAAGATGTTCTTGCCCATGGCAGGGCTGGCACAGGATGGGCTTTAAGGTGACTCTATCTCAAACCATTGCAGAGCTCCAGGGCCAGGATGGAGTGGGCACTTGGCAGTCTCCCTCACCTTCTAAGCCCAGAGTCCCAGGGTCCAGTGCTGTCACTGGAGCACAGAATGATCAAAGGACTTTGTTAAAGTCACGACATGCAGACATCAGGGCCATCTTTGGGGTATAGAACACGTGTCTATCCTCAGGAGTCATAATCAAAGCTCACACTGGGGCCGTCTTTGTGGGGGAAACTCCAGGAGACCTGGGGGGTGTTTCTCCAAACAAGTTGATCAGTCAGAATTGGTCTAGATGCCTGTGAGTTATAGCAGCAAGTGTTCTTCTCATCTAAGAGGCCAGGAAATGCAATTTGGGAAAAAGTTTATGCTCTGTGCTCTGCTTACTGTAACTGCCAGATGTGGAAAAAGGGCAGAGCTCACAGTGTTATGAAGAACTCTGGAATTGGCAGCAGCACAAAGAGCAAACACAGGAGCTCACTTGCCATCTGCTTTGAGCATTGCCCACGCTCTGGGAGCCATAGGGAAAGAAAGAGGTCTATTGACAGCACAGGGATTTCTGATGAAATATATAAAAGAAATACTGTGCCTCCTTGAAACCACCCAGCTGCCCAAATCGTATCACAATGCAGGGCACAGCAGCTTGCGGATGGCGAAATCCGTGTGGGAAATAGATTTGCACTAAACCTACAGAAGAGGTTCCTCAACAAATCATCCTAGTGTTAATTCCTGATATATAAATTTCACCACCCCAGGTGAGACCTGAATTGAGTTGGGCAGATTGAAAATTGGCTGCTTTTCTAAAAGCCCACAGTACAGAGGGTGAGTGGATGTTATCTCCCAATTACCAGGTCAGACCCACCCCAAGTGATGCTGCCATTTGTAAAGGAGAAAAGCCCCAGCACACCTCTGGGGAATCGATGGGATGGGGACTGGTCTGCGGCCTCAGATACTCGGTGTCTGCAGGACAGAATTGTCAGCTCTGGTACAGAACAATGCCCCAGGTGTTGGAAACAGAACCCTTTGAATTCCAACCCATCAGCTCCAGGGATCACTGACAGAGGAAACACAGCCAGGGATTCCTGGCAAATGGATTTTCTGAGCCACCACGCCAACAAGGGTTCAGGTATCTCCTGGTGTTGGTGGATCCCTTTTTTGGGGTGCAGATCTTCTCCTGCAGCACCACCAAGGCCAGGGAAGTCACCCAGGCACTCCCCAAGGAGATCATCCCCAGGCTCGGGGTGCCCACAGGGATGTCATCTGATAGGGGACTCCATTTGGTGTGTGAGGTGTGACAGCAACTGAGTGAGCAGTGGGGAGTGGGGCTGGGGGCCACTGGGGGGACATGGGACAATGGGGTTGGGGTCCTGTGGGGTGAGAAATAAAAGAGAAAATAGAATGTTTCAGTTCCCCATAAAGTGCTGGATTGAGCTAAAAGACTGACTGGCAAAAACATAGAAGGATGTAAAAGTGTGGGCACAATTGGGCAAAGGTGACTGGGACATGTGGAGAAAGAGATAAAGGGAAATCCAGTGAGTGGTTGTTGGCAAGTTCTGCAACACAGAAGGAACAACGGCTGCCCAAAGGAAACATTGAAGGCAAGGTCAACTGGGATATTGGGGCACTCAGTGAAAATGATCCCCAGAAACCCTATATTTATGACTCTCCAGGATAATAAAAATTATATATTGAAAGAGGCAGAGCCTGGCCAATTATTACGGGAAAAATGCTGGCTTTGTGTTAGCTAAGAAGCTGATTATTAATGAATATTTATGATTCTGGTTGATAAATTCCCTGTGGCAAATTCTCCCCTGACCTGCAGAACCAGGAGAGATCCACTGTGAGTCTGAGCTGATCAAGAATTCCAGCTTTGTGATCCCTCCAGATCAGCGATTTCACTCTGGGTCATTCCGGTATCAGGGGCTGGGGGGGACACTGGAGACACTTGACGGAGGGGACAGGGGACTGTGGGATTGGGGTTGCTCTCCTGGTGGAGCGCACAGAGGGTGTTATGGGACTGGGGTCCTGGGGTCCTCTGGGGGAAAGCGAGGGGGAACATGAGATGGTGGGGTCATAGGGGGACTGAGAGACACTGGGGGATAATGGATGGTGCCCAGATTTGGTTTGAGGTCCTGGGGTGACATCAAAGAAACTGGCGACTGGGAGTAGGATTGGGGTCTGGGAATGGGCTGAGGGGGACACTGGAGGGCTCAGGGAAGTGCCCCCAGGATTTGCTTTTGGGTTTTTGGGGAGCTGATGAGACTTTTAACCATGGGAGTAGGATTAGACTTACTTGGGGGCCCAGAAGGACATGGCACTGTGGGATTGAGATTGGGATTGGGGGCTGTGGGGGATTTTGGGGAGGCATAAGTAATTGAAGGACTGGGGATCAGGGACTCCAGACATTTCCAGGTGTCTCCTGGCCAGGAGTTCCTACCTTCCCCTTGGGCTGACCCCACTTCCCTCCCCAGTCTCTCACTGAGTAACCCTCCCCATGTCCCTTCAGTGTCCCCCCAGTGTCTCCTCAGTGTGTCCTCTCTGTGTGCCACAGTGTCTCACACTGCTCCTGGTGGTCTTTCCCTGCCATGGCCCCCCTGGCTCATATCCTGGAACTGCTGGTAATGACTGTGGCCACCATGGCCATTGAGAATTTTCCCCTGGACATGGCCAACACCTCCTTCGATGACCAGTACCTGGGCTGTGGCCCTGCCATGACCGCGGCGTTGCCGGCTCTCATCCGCTCTGAGTTCCAGAAGAATCATGCCTTTGCCCACGTCTGGGAAAAGGCAGCAGCTGAGTGGCAGAGGCGGGGGTCCCATGTGTCCCCTCTGTCATCTCCAGACCAGGCCATCGCCCTCATGGCCTTCACGACGTTGGACCTGTACAAGGACTTCAACAATGCTGTGCACTTGGCCGGGAGCTCCCCCCAGGAATACCGGGACAACTTCCACTTCAAAGCGTTTCATTTCCTGCTGACCCAGGCCCTGGTAACACTGAGGAACACTCAGGGACCACATTGTCAGGACGTGTTCCGGGGCACACGCAGGTACACTCTCACAGCACAGAGTGGGGACACTGTCCGGTTTGGTCGATTCAGGTCAGCGTCACTGAGAAAAGAAACTGTAGAATGCCGTGGGACACACATGATATTCCAGGCGCACACGTGCCATGGTGTGGACATCCGTAATTTCTCCATGCATCCAGAGGAGACGATGGTGCTGATCCCACCCTTTGAGATCTTCAAGGTCACAAATGTCACGGAGCACAGGGGGAGGCCATGGATCCATCTCGAGTCCAACGGGACCTGCAGCAATTACAACTGCGAGTGGCTTCAAGGTGACACTACAGATGACAGCCTGCGGGGTATGAAGACATCCTCTGGGGTCATGGGGACATCCATGATAAGGCAGAGGGGACATTCACCAGGGATGGGGGACAGGGACAGGGGCACCCTCTCTGGGTGGGGGAAAAAGGACACCCAGTGCTGGGGACAAGGATAGGCATACCACTTTTGGGGACACCTTCTGGGGGTGTGTGGACAGCAAAACCCAGTGCTGGGGACACTCACTTTAGGGACAGGGACACTCACTCTGGGCAGGAGACACCTGTGACAAGGCACAGGGAGTGCCAACACTCACTGCCAGCTGTGGGGACACTCACTGAGAGTGTGGGGACAGGGACACTCCATCCTGGGGGCATCAAGCCTGGGGATATTCGCTGTGGGCATAGGGACAGGAACACAAGTGAGTGAGCAAAGGGATGGGGACCCCCTAATCACGGGGGGACAGGGAAACCACTGCCAGGGCAGGACAGGGACAGGGACAGGGAGCCATCCTTACTGACCCTATCCCTCTCCGCAGTGCTGTGCTGTGGTGTGGGGAAGGGCCCTGTGTGCTGGATGTGGATGGGCTGGGACCCCCCGTTGCCATCCCTGTTTCCCCCTGATCCCTGAAACCCACAAGCCAACCATGACCCTCCTGACCTCTCTGCCCCCTGTACCCCCCATACCCCTTCCCAACACCCTGTCACATGTCACCTCATAGCCCCCATCTCCCCTGTAACTTCTAACCCCTCACTCCTCATTATGGCCTATTATGGCTGTCCCTGACTCCCTTGTTTGTCCCCCACGGCCTCCCTCATGCCCCTCTTGGTCCCACAGGTGGGAGCACACCCAGCACCCTCTTCCACCTCAGAGGAATCCTCCTGGCCACCACAGCCATGGCAGTGGCCACTGGGATCCTCTAAGCCATGAGACCACCAATGTCACTGAGGTCACTGTGGTCACTGTGGCCACCACGATCACCAAGACCACCTGGACGTCCAGAGAAACAAGGGCACCAAGGCTACCAAGACCACCATGGCCACTATGGCGACGTTGGCAGCTGTTGCCACCATGAAGTCGCTGTTGCCACCACTGTTACTGTGGCAACTGTGGCCACCACTGCCAATCTGGTCATTAGAAGCACCAAGGCCACTGCAACCATCACAATCACCAAGACTCCCTTGAGCCACAGCCACTGTGGCCACTGTGGTCACCAAGGCCATTGTGCAAAGCCACTTTGTTAAACAATTCTATCAAAACAATTCCATTAAAGATTTCTCTCCAAGCCAGCAAAATGAGACAATTCTTAAGCAGGGCTCCAGGTCACTCCCCACTACAACACTCGTGGGAACGTCTCCTTCTCTCAGCCTCAAACAGGATCCTTGGGGAGCCTCCCTTTCCCAAGAGAGGAATCTCACACCCGTTTCCTTCCAAGAAAGAATATGGGAGAGGAATCTCTATCTGAGAGGGGACTGGACATGGCCAAGGTCACCAGGCCCAACTCTGGTGCTCCAACCTCGGTTGTCATTTTGGGTTTGGTGATTTGGGCTGCTTTCAGCCAAATTCAGCACCAAATCAGCACAAGACCCCTCTCAATCCAGCTCCAATGATATTGTGCCAGAGGCCACATTGCAGGCAGAGCATCCTGCCACATCCTGCACTTCAGGGGGACACTAAAGCCTGGAAATTGGGAGGTTTCAGAGGGCAAGGGCAGGTCCTGTCCCCTGGGGAGGAACAGATTCCCGTGCCATGCCTGGCTGGGAGGAACCTGTGGGTTTCTTATCTTTATTTCTGTTAGAGCCGGGATTAAATGCTCAAGAGACGGTGTTTGTTTATGGAGTCACATGTTTAATAATTCTTATCTATAGTACAGTGTAATAACGCATCTTGGAAGCACGACTCAAAGTACCGCTGAACTCATTATAGAAGTAGATGTGCTGGAGGGCTACAGGCACTGGCAAGTTGAGGCAAGACCCTGAAGGTGGAAACATCAGAGTGTATGTATGTATGCAAAACAGTACAGGCCTGTACAAGTCTGTACTAGCCCAGAGTTAAACAATGTTACTAAGAGACATAGATATTGTTGTTATGCTTGACAGGTATATAAACCAGCAGTGTGTTTAATAGAATCGGCTTCATGTCACAAACCATGGGGACCCCATACCTTCAATCACTGTACAATTGGTGCCCTGTGTGAGGTTAGTGATGTCCCTCCAGCTGAGAGGCTGTGGGTGAGCACTGCAGGACTAAGTGCCCCCAAAAAGGAAGGAGGAAGCCAGGCAGTGACAATGAAATTGCTCTGGAAAGGAGGTGAGCTGTAGGGGACGATGGGCAGGGGATGTCTGCCCAGAAAGAGATGTTTTTGAATTATGACCAAGCTGTTACATCAGCATGGCAAATCCTTACCTTCGCAGGGCTTAAAAGCTCTATTTAATTGGACAGCAGTTAGCTACCTGGAGTTACTGAGTCTACAATGTTTATGACAGATTTGTGGGACAAAGTGAGAGTGAAACTGTGGGATTGTGCAATGAAGGGGAACAAAATGGTTGCAGAAATGCTCCCCTCCTGACGGGTGATTTTTGAGGTCCTGAAAGCCCAGAAAAAAGTCCATGCCAAAGATAAAGGGGATGCCTCCTGCCTTCCCTTTCCAGTGGAGCCTCTGAGTTCTTTAGGATCAGGAAAGACTGTGTCCCTCTCTACACAGCCCACAGACCCCCTTCTTAGCAGTGAGAGGGGTCCTCATGATCCATAGGGGCACTTGCTGCTGGCTGTTGTCTGAACAACAACGATGGTGACGGAGGGTACCCCTTTGACCCAGGACCTTTCAACCCTGAAAAAGACCCAGATCTTTGCCCCCCGCATGGTGCTGTGACTGCTGCGGCTGTGACTGCTGCTGCTGTGGGGGATGCAGCCCCTCTGCCTGGTGTGGCAATGTATCTGTGTAACAGGCCGTTCTGATGCACCAGCCAAACGGGTTGGGAGTGATATTGTCAAACCACCTGCAGTTTTGTTGTCAGAGCTCTCAGGAATTCATCAAGGTTACTGAGAAATCAACCGGATCAAAAATAAGAAGAGAACATGAGAAAATGCCTGCAAAACCTGCAAACCCCAGGTAGGAGAAGCACAACGTGAGGATGGACGCTTGACCAGTTAAGATGTCCTGAAGGATGTGCGCCTGCCTCATGAAGAAGCAGCTTAGCCAACCCAGAGATGTGTGCCCATGTGGACAGTAGACCTGGAATCTATATCTGGCCTGAAATGTAAACAATAAACGGCTTCTGTTGGAATCATTGATTCAGTTATTCAGTGGCCCATTTCCCCCCTGCAGCCTGGCGCCGGCCAGCACTGCACGGCATGCTGGAGCCATAACACATCAAAATACCAACTGATGCTATGGGCTAACTGAAACTCTGTTAAAATTTAACCTGCAATTAATAATTTGATGCTATGGACTAACTGAAACTCTGTTAAAATTTAACCTGCAATTAATACTTTTTAACAGGATTGTCACTGGAAAAACTCAAAGGTGTTCGTGTGGATGCGGTGTTTTCCTACACAGTGGTAACTTAGCAAGACTGCAATGATTCACTGGGAATAATTTGCTTAGTCACAAATTTAACTTTTTTTTTTTTTCTCAAATTTAAGACAAACTTTGAATCTTATTTGTTGTAGTTATTTGAGACTTATTTATAATTAGTTCATGAAACTCCACTGTTAGCTTTACTAGTTGTTTGGCTTTTATTCCGTAGTTTCAACAAGGTATTTTATTGTGAAATTTTTGGTATAGCTATTTAGTGATTTTAGTATAATTATTTTTACTTGCCACATTTAAATTAAAATAACGCTTGATATTAAAGCAGTTTAAATATATTGATAGACCACAAATATAATAAATGACAGCTTCTTTTACAGAATAATTTCAACCCCCAACTTTGTAACTGTTAATATGTAAGTATTAGTTTTACAAACCCACAAACCGAACCAAGTTACTTGTGCAAAATTTATGACACTAATGTATAACTAAATTCTTATTGGGTTTGCCTTTATATTTACATCCCATTTTTTATTAGGCCCCAAATTCAAATCTATTGTATAAGCAGTCTTAAAAAGCTGCAGGAGTTTGATCCCCCTGATAAATTTATGTTGCTCTTTTTTTGGTGCAATTGTTTACCTGCCTGTTTTTTACCTTGATGTATAAGTATTGTATAACAGATTTTGGTAACTTTTTTGTAATTATTGAGTTTAAATAAGTTTTTGTTAAGATTAATTTCTGTTTAATCTTTATAATGTTAACTTTATGGGTTTTTTAAGCATATTTTTTGTTATGTTTTAGTAAAGTTAAGTTTTAGTAAAGTTGATTTTCAGTTGCGTTAAAATACATTTGTTTAAATGATAAGACATAATTTTTTGCTATTCAGAAGAATGATATAAAGCCTAAATGATTTTTTTGTTTAAATCTGTTTATTTAAATTATGATATATATATTTTTGTTATAGACATAAGAATAATCTTTATTGTTTTATTTTTAATAACATGGAAGAATTATTAACAATTTTATAATATTATTATTATTATTTGTAAGCTGTTTAATACCCTTTTTTGCTTTATTACTACTTAGCTAAAGATAAATGATAATACTGACTGCTTTACAAACCTTTTTATACTGTAATATAGATATTTATAAGATGTATTATTTTAAGAAACTTTCCTGATTGCTATTCCTAGAAGACTTTAAAACATATTAGAGAAACTCTACCAGTTAAGGCCTGGGCTGTGGCCAAGTCCTAGCCTTAGCCAGTTGAAAAGTGTGCCATGCCAACAAACCCGAGTATCTTCTGCACCAAAACTGTACTCAAGTCATTTTGACTTGCCAAATTTAGACCCATAATGGATAAACCTCTTTTGGAAGTGAACTTGAAACCTCTACGCAAGGATGATTTTCCAAGCCCTCACTCTAAAATGAAACTTACTAGAAATCGTAGACTCTGGGTTACGGTATAGTATTCAAGGAACTGATATTGCATTGTTTTAAATCACCACTTTATTTTTTATCTATTGCTAATTGCATGTATGATTTATTTCTTCTTAGTGTAAGTTTATTGTTTGTCACATATTGTTTTGCTTTTTATTTTGCTTTTATGTTCATAATGAGAGACATGCATATTGTTTAAAAATAAAAGAAAGGGGAGTATGGCTCTTTAAGAACATTTACATTAATATTTTATATTATATATATATATATATATAATATAAATATATAAATATAAATATATATTTAAATAATACATTAATACTAAACAGTTTAAAAGCAAATTAAATTGAATCAAATCTGATCCCTAGCAGAGTGATACTGCTTTAGACATTGTATGTGCAGAGGCAATTTTTAAAAGTGTTTATGTTAAAAAAAATTAATTAAGTGTACAGTGATAAGGACTAGATAATTTACTAACCTAGGGAGAAGCTATGCAGTGTGTTTTATCACCAACAGGTCCAAAGTAGTTACCTGCTTGTCTGAAGAAACACTGATTAGGTCCAAGACAATGAAGCCTAAAGAAAAAAAGATTACCGAATTGTTAATCAGTCCTCATGACCAAGACAAGAACAAAAGCAGGGCTACTAAGACATGGCTGAGAAGACTTCGATGGCTTGTGTTGCATGAACCTGTCTGACCACCCTCAATTTATTCGTGCTAGCATACAGGGCCTCTGAGAAAGTGTAACCAAATTAAGAGTTTTAAATGTCACTGATTTGCTTAGACACGTGCTTGGGAGATGGGGGCTTACTGGCTGGCTTAAGCATCTAGTTAAAACAGGATATTATGCTTTTGCCATGTTGTTACTTATGATAATTTATTTGCCATGCGTCTTACAATGTGTTCAAAGACTATTGGGTGAGTCCACAAGAAAGATTTTAATGGTGGAAAGAGAAGGGGGAAATGCAGTAATACAGCTTGGAAGCAGGACTCAAACTACCGCTGAACTCTTTACAGAAGTAGATGTGCTACAGGGCTACAGGCGCTGGCAAGTTGAGGCAAGACCCTGAAGGAGGAAACATCAGAGTGTATGTATGTATGCAAAACAGTACTGGCCTGTACAAGTCTGTACTAGCCCAGAGTTAAACAATGTTACTCAGAGACATAGATATTGTTGTTATGCTTGACAGTTATATAAACCAGCAGTGTGTTTAATAGAATCGGCTTCATATCACAAACCATGGGGACCCCATACCTTCAATCACTGTACAGTACAGTCTCATAAGTTGTGAGTTCTAGCTAACGAACTGAAACATGCCTCTGTCTCTACCTCTTTCCAGGCTCTTTTAAATACAAATTGACCAATTATGAAATGACACCTTAATTATTTTACTTTTAATCCAATAACCAATGCTACCCAACTACAAGATATCCTGCAAACCCATGAAGGAGAAGATGAAAAAGAAAGAATTTGCCTACACCCCAAACCCTCCATCTTGCTTTATATATGTTACTGTATTCTAAAGCCTGAAACTCTTAAGTTTTCCACCCTGTGATATCACACACTTCTATTCAAAGTACACACCCAGAATCCCACTACCATCACTAAATTTTGGAATTCACTCTTCCATGGCCTCAGGTCAAATGTAGTGTTTTCTTGATGGTCAATGCCTGTCAGCACACAAAGTCTGAAATTCTCAATGCCCACGGTTCCAGCTGCTGGAGCAGCTGTGGAGAAGAACCTGGCAGTGCTGGTGGGTGTTAGAGATGGCAAGAATGATGACCGGCACTTTGACAATTAAGAGATGAATACTGTGTGTGTTTAGGGAAGTTTTGTTGAGGCTTGAACTTCTTTTGAAGTGTAACTCTGTTGTTGTGATGTAGGTTTTCGACACTCTCTGTTCTCCCTATAATCCCCTTTTCCTCCCTCTGTGTCACTGCCATGGGACAGCCCTGGTTGTCAGGATTGTCAGGGACATGTGGAGGGGGGCGTGTCCATGTGCCCCTGGCATGGGACAGTTGGGAATGGGGAAAGGTGTCACTGGGAGGACCTGGCATGACAGCACCTGACCTCCAATCAGACTGCAAGAGGATCTCTTCCGAAGGACCGCCAGGAAGAGCCAACTGGCAGACTTTGGGAGGGGCCAGGAATATATGAGGAGAATGTTTGGATATGTATAACTGCTATGAATATATATTTAGCTGATGCAACATGAGGGGTATAAAAGCCAGATTCGCCAATTTTGTGGATGTGCCTGTTGCTGCAGCTAAGCACCCAGTGCCATCTTTTTTTTCTTTTTCAGTCTTCTAGATTTGTTGGTGAGGTTTAATAAACCTTTAAAACTTTTAAAGTGAGGAGTCATTTCTCACAAGTTTCTTTCCTTCTATTCCTTTTTAACCTATAGAATTTTTTCCCATAAGTTGCTAGGAGACACTAACGACTGGGTACTTAAGAAAAACAAAAAAATGGACAAACTCTGGGGAGGAAGTCATCTGGTTGCCCTTCTCTTATCTGGGAATTTCTCTTTGAGGTGAAAGAGATACTGGGAGGATTGGGCTGATAAAGGACAGGGCTGGGCCAGTTGCTGGTGCTCTCCCTCTCTTGGCTGCGGAGGAGGATGGTCGGAGCTGCTGCTTGGGGAAGGGAATTTGTCGCTGCCGCCAGAGTCCAGCCCAGAGCTGCTTTTTCTGCTGTGGGGTGAGCCTCTGCTCGTCAGATCAGCCACTGAACTGGGGCATTATTAACACCTACCACACTAAAAAAAGGGGGACCTATCACCATCTGCTTGGGTGCCCAGCATCCTGAGCTTGTCTCTCCCTGCTCTGCTGGGAGCCACGACCCCACTGCCCCATCCCCACTGCTTCTTCAGCTCTGCTCCAAGTTTTCACTGCACTGTAGCCCTGCAACTCCTGCTGTGCTGAGACATCCTGCTGTCTCAACTTGCTGTTTCCAAAAGTCCTGCAGGTGCACTGGGGTCAACTGCCCCAGGGCTGTGTGAAGCAAAGCCTCTCTTCCATCCCTTCCCCTCTCAGCCAAGCCTCAATCATCACTGAAGCAGAACAGACTCCACAACCAAAGGTTATCAAGTAAATACGCTTCACTCAGCACCCAGATGCACGGGAGTACCTCCGCCAAAGATGTGCGCCCCGAACAGAGGGGGCACTTTGTTGGTTGAAATGCACTTTAACTTATCCAAATTAATTGAAGTTTCAACATCACCTATACATATTCAGAACCTATCCCTGCCTACTTTTGCTTCGTATGTTACACAATTTTTATTGGCATGAGCTTGCACATTGTCTCCTGGTGGTCTCAGGTCGGGGTTTCTGGGTGAAGTAAAATAGTCTTCCTCAGGTGTCTGCTGGATGAACCCGGTCTTTGTGCAGGTCCCCTTGGTCTCTTGCTAAGAGTGTCTTGGACAATCTCTTGCTCTCTTCTAAGGCTCTTGAACACAATCTAAACTACCAATCTAATTTTTTCTGATTTTGGGCACTGCTTTCTACTTATCTTAAACAAATGAGCAAGGTCCTGTTTTTGGATGGCAAAGGACTGTCTGTTTTGAACACACTTCATTACTCAGCAAATTACAATCTGTTTAAATTTAGTTACAAGTTCTCTATATCAGTCCATGTCAATGAGGAACATTTTCAGAAACTTCCTCCAGTCACTTCCTTATCTAAGGTCCCTGGCCCTGTCCACCACCAGATTCACACAATCTGTTTGTAGAGACACTTTCCTCTAATTCCTCTCTGGGTTGTATTAATTTGGATTCAGAAATAGAGTTTGGCTAGGTTTAAATCCTGAATATGTGGGAATTGACACAATGTGGTTAAGAATGCCCAACGAAGTAAAGGGCAGTCAGGGAAATGGTGAGGGTGTGGGAGGGAAGATCTCTCCTCTCCTCTCCTCTCCTCTCCTCTCCTCTCCTCTCCTCTCCTCTCCTCTCCTCTCCTCTCCTCTCCTCTCCTCTCCTCTCCTCTCCTCTCCTCTCCTCTCCTCTCCTCTCCTCTCCTCTCCTCTCCTCTCCTCTCCTCTCCTCTCCTCTCCTCTCCTCTCCTCTCCTCTCCTCTCCTCTCCTCTCCTCTCCTCTCCTCTCCTCTCCTCTCCTCTCCTCTCCTCTCCTCTCCTCTCCTCTCCTCTCCTCTCCTCTCCTCTCCTCTCCTCTCCTCTCCTCTCCTCTCCTCTCCTCTCCTCTCCTCTCCTCTCCTCTCCTCTCCTCTCCTCTCCTCTCCTCTCCTCTCCTCTCCTCTCCTCCATTTTTCCTCCTTATTTCCCCCGGGGGAAAATGATAGTGTTGCCTTGGTGATCTCATTTCTCTGGGGGTCCTGGTGGCCTTGGAGATCATGGAAACCATGGTGACCTTCATTACTTTGTGGCTCAGAGGATCCTGGTGGCCACTGCCAGGGCTGTGGTGGCCAGGAGAAGCCCTCTGAGGTGGGAGGGGGCCCTGGGAATGCTCCCACCTGGGGGAAAAAGAGGGGGGGTGAGGGATCCATGGGGGGAGTGAGGGGGTTGAGGGGGTCAGGGAGAGGTCAGGGGTTACAGGGGTACAGGGGGGCCATGAGGAGGGTTCAGGTGAAACGGAGAACCATGGGGGCATACAGGGATCAGGGGAGTCAGGAGGGCCATGGGGGAAGCAAGGGGGTCACAGGGAACCATAACACAGAGTTAGGAGCGACAGGAGACATGAGGGCCATGGGCAGGGTGAGGGTTAGTGGTGACTGGTGGCCAGGGGTTCAGGGGGGGATTTGTAGTGAGCAGGAGTCATGGGGGAATCTTTCCATGCTAATACATATTCTTTAAACAGGTATTCCTAACTAACACAAACCCAGCATTTCCAATAAATTATTTGCAAGAGTCTGCCTGATTCAGGATATAATTTTTATTGTCCTGGAGAGTCATAAAATTGGAGTTTCTGGGGGTCATTTTCACTGGGTGCATCAAAAGCTCAGATGACCTCAATTCAAACTTTTGCTTTGGGCAGAGGCTGCTCATTCTGTGTTACAAAATTGGTCAAAATCCACACAGTAGTTCCCTTAATTTCTTTCTCCACTGGTTCAAGTCATGTTTATTGTTCTGTGTAAATAGTTTTACATCCTTTTATCATTTTTGCTCTAAGTCTTTAAGCCATACCCAGCACCTTCAGCATGTGGGGAAAGCCAAGCTGTGAAAAGCCAATGCAACCACAAAACAGTCTTGAAACTTTATTGGAATAAAAGGACACAGTTTCCACAGCCAGAACCCCATGGCGTTTCTCTGTTGGGGTTTCAGAGGACGCAACCTCCTTTTATCCCAAACTCTCAGTCACACAGTGCCCTACTTTCCTCATCAATTGAATGGGCTGCTGGGAAGGTGCAGCCTTCCCAAACCACCATACCCCATATCCCCATTGAAATTCTCATTTCCCCCCAAAGCTCTCAATTTCAGGCTCTCTGGGTTTTGCAACAGACTTTGTGGGGACTCATTTCTCCCATTACCCTCAAGTTCAGGAGTTCAAAATTTTTTTGTCAAACTATGATGGTTCTGTGACAAACTCGATGTCTGTAGAGACATCAAGATCCATTTTGAAGAGATTGACAACCATTTCTCCGGAAGACCTCAACCCACTGAGTTGTTTATCAAAGATATCACCACCCAACTTCCCAAACAAATCCTTCCCTGTGAGGTGTGCCCTGGCACAGGTCGCCCAGAGAAGCTGTGACTCCCTGGTCCCTGCCCGTGTCCAAGGCCAGGCTGGGGGTTCTGGAGCAGCCTGGCGCAGGAGAAGATGTCCCTGCCCATGGCAGGGCTGGCACAGGACGGGCTTTAAGGTGGCTCCATCCCAAACCATTGCAGAGCCCCGGGGCCGGGATGGGGCGGGGCGGGTGCTCGGCAGCGCCACCAGCTCGTGCTGCCGCCTGGTGGTGACACCCGGAACTGCAGCTGGGGGCAGCACATGAACAGGAACTGCTTTATTTTAGGAAATGAGGCACCCTGAAGGAAAGGCCTTAAAAGAGCTGTAGCAGATACATTAAGGGAGCCAGCAGCAAATTTTGGCAAACTTTCGATAGGCCAGGCTAGCAAGGAGCAAATTTCTGAATAATATTTTATACACCAGGCAAGAAAGCAGGAATTATTTTCCACACCAGGTAAGGAAGCAGCTTTTTTGTTAATACACCAGGCAAGGCAGCCAAAGAGCTTTAGGTGGTGGCCATGCCATTGCCACTCCCAATCCCCTCTGTCAGGAAGTGCCCAACCGGCCCCAGGCACTGCCCAATCTCAGCTGTCCGTGCTGTCCTGGGCTGTATGGAAAGCTCCAGCCCTGCCCTCAATGGTCCTGCTGGCACTGTGCCACTCTCTCCTGGTTAGCTAACAGATGGGCTTCTCTAGGATGAATCCCTTGTTACAGTAACCATGGTGGCCATGTTGACCACAGTACCCACAGGGGCCTTATGGGTCAGAGTGGCCACAATGGCCATGGTGACCATGGTGCTTCCAATGCCCAGAGTGGTCATAGGGGCCAAAGTGGCCACAGTGGCAACAATGGCCACAGTGGTCACAGTAGCCAAAGTTACCATGGTGGCCACAATGGCCTTGGTAGCCTTGGTGGCCCCAATTATCTGCCAGCCCTGGTGGCCTTCATGGCCCTGGTGGCCGCAGTGGCCTCCAAGACCAGAGTGACATTGGTGGCTTTGTGGCTCAGAGGGTTCTGGTGACCACTGCCATGGCCACAGGGGCCAGGAGAAATCCCCCAAGGTAGGGGAAGATCCTGGAGAGGCTCCCACCTGGGGACACACAGAGTGAGATCAGTGGGGGAGGGGAAGAGGGGGCCATCAGGAGGGCTGTGGGGGGAGGGGAACAGGTCACCGGGGAGCCCTGAGGGTGTGGGGGTCAGAGGGATTCATAACAAGGTCCCTGTCTCTTGTACCCAGCCATGGGTGTCCTTGTCCCCCCAACCCCAGTGGATGTCCCCAGTACTGGATGTCCCTGTCCCACTCACCTGGCACTGTGAGTCCCCATCCCCTTTGCCCAGCAGTGGCTGTCTCTGTCCTTGTCCCCAGTGCTGGGGGCCTCCTGTCCCCTCTGGGCCATGGATGTCCCCAGCATTGTATGTCCTTGTCTCCAACCCTCACTGAGTGTCCCGATGCCCCCAGGCTGTCCCCATGATGTCACCTTTCAGCCACTCACAGTCGTAGTTGCTGGAGGTCCCGGTGGACTGAAGCTCAATGTTCATCGTGTTCCCTGCCTGGGTGACATCTGTGATCTTGAAGGTCTCAAATGGTGGGATCAGCACCTCCTGCTCATCTTGATTGTAGGAGAATTTCTGGATGTCCACACCATGGCACGTGTACACCTTGAACATTGTATCCTTCCCATAAGCCTGGGCCAACGTTTTGTTCAGTGATGTTGACGCGAATTGTCCAAAGCGGACTTCCATGCCAGTCGTTGTGTTGAACTTGACCCCTGTCACCCCCCGAAACACATTCTTACAATCATTTGGGTGTCTCAGCATCTGGAGGGCGCGGGTCAGCAGGAAATGCAGTGATTTGAAGTGGAATTCGTTCTGGTATTTCTGGCTGGATGTTCCCCCCTGACGCACGGCGGCATTGAAAGTTGCATACAACTTGATGTTGCCCATTGTGTAGGCCATGAGGGCAATGGCCTGGTCTGGAGTGAGAGGGGATGAAACAGATCCCCGCTTCTGCCACTCGTCTATGGCCTTTGTCCAGTTCTCTTTAAACTTCTCTATCCTGAGGAAATCAGAGTCCTGGAGTTCTGGGAAGTTATTGGACATTTTAACGCTACATTTCAGGTACTGGTCATCGAAGGAGTTCTTGGCCATGTCCAGGGACACCACCTCGATGGCCACAGTGGCCACAGCCATTGCCAGCAGTGCCAGGGTGTGAGCCAGGGGGGCCATAGAGAAGAGAGGCCACGGTGACCAGTGTGGGACTCTGGGGGACACAGAGGGGACACAGTGTGTGACACAGGGAAGACAATGGGGGGCACCAGGGGACACTGAGGGAACACTGAAGGCCCCAGGGAACACTGAGGGGCCCCAGGGGACACTGATGGCACGCAGGGGACACTGAGGGAATAGGCAGACATGGGGAGGCTTTCTTTGGTGAGGCTGGGGAGTGAGAGTGGGTTCAGAACAGGGATGGGGGGCAGCCCCATCCTGGACATCCCTGGACATGTCCTTGGACCTGATCCCAAATCCTGGGGTCACTCCTGGAGGCTCCCAGTGTCCCTCAGGCCCCTAGAACCCCAATCCCATTCCCACAGTTCAGTATCCCTCCTCAAGGTGTCTTCTCAGCCCCCCTCCAAGACCCTGACTCAAATGCTGGGGTCACTGTCTGACCTCCCCGAGCAATTGCAGTGTCCCCCAGCACCCCAATCCCACTCCCATAGCTCTGTGTTCTCCCCTCCCTGTGTTTTCCAGTGCCTCTATTACCCCGGTCCCTCTCCCAGTCCCTTGTACCCCTGCCAGTGACCCCCCCCCCCCCTGCCTCCCAGGATTGTGACCCAAGGCCTGGGGTCCCTCAGTGTCTCCCATGTCCCCCACCTCTACTCCAATACCAGTCCCATGAGATCCCCGGTGGCTCCCCAGGACCTCATTCCATCCCATGTGCCCCCCAATGCCCCCCAGTGCCCCCCAGTACCTTGCTGCCACTCCCACAGCCCTGTGCCTCCCATCACTGCCCCTGGACCACCTCTGGACCCCAATCCCAGTCTTGTGACACCGCCAGTGTCCCCCCAGGAGATCCCAGTTCCACAGTGCCGTATCCTCCTCCCAAGTGTCCTCAGTGTCCCCCCAGTCCCTGATACCGAAATGGGCTGGAGTGAACTCCCGGACAGAACTGGAGGGAACACAAAGCCGGAATTCTTGATCAGCTGGGACTCACCACGGATCTCTCCTGGTCCTGCAGCTCAGGGGGCCTTTGCCCTGGTCAGGGTATTTATCCACCAGAATCATAAATATTCATTTAAATGAGCTTCTCAGCTAACACAAAGCATTCTTCCTGAAAATAATTTGCATGGCTCTGCCTCTTTTAATAAATAATTTTTATTGTCCTATAGAGTCATAAATATGGTGTTTCTGGGGGTCATTTTCACTGACTGCGCCCTTATCTGAGAAGGCCTCACCTCAAACTTTCACTTTTGTCAGGTGCTACTCCTTCTGTATTACATAAATTGTGAAAAAAACCCTCACTGGAGTTCCTTTTATCTCTTTCTCCACAGGTTCCAGCCACCTTTGCCCTTCCGTGCTCACAGCTTTTCATCCTTTGATGTTTTTCTGCCAGTCACTCTTTAAGCCCGATCCAGCATGTTCAGCAGAACAGAAACTTGTACAGGATTCAGAGGATGCAGCCTCCTTTTGTCCCAAACTCTCGGTGGCACTTTGGCCTCTTTCTTTCCCCATCAGCTGAATGGAGCTGCTGGGAAGATGCAGCCTTCCCAAATCACCTACACCATATCCCCCTGAACCATTTTCCCAAAAACTTCCAAAGTTCAGGCTTTCTGGGTTATGCAAGAGACTTTGTGGAGACCCATTTGTCCTATTACCCTCAAGTTCAGGAGCTCAAATTTTTTGGTCAAATCATGAGGGTTCTGCGACAAAATTCATGTCTGTAGAGACATAAGGACCCATTTTGAAGACATTGAGAACCATTTCTCCTGAAGACCCCAATCCACTGAGTTGTTTTTCAAAGACATCTCCACCCATCCTTCCAATAAAATCCTTCCCTGTGAGGGTGGTGAGGCCTTGGCAAAAGGTGCCCAGAGAAGCTGTGACTGACCAGACCCTGTCCGTGTCCAAGGCCAGGCTGGAGGGGCCTGGAGCAGCCTGGCCCAGGGGAAGATGTTCTTGCCCATGGCAGGGCTGGCACAGGATGGGCTTTAAGGTGACTCTATCTCAAACCATTGCAGAGCTCCAGGGCCAGGATGGAGTGGGCACTTGGCAGTCTCCCTCACCTTCTAAGCCCAGAGTCCCAGGGTCCAGTGCTGTCACTGGAGCACAGAATGATCAAAGGACTTTGTTAAAGTCACGACATGCAGACATCAGGGCCATCTTTGGGGTATAGAACACGTGTCTATCCTCAGGAGTCATAATCAAAGCTCACACTGGGGCCGTCTTTGTGGGGGAAACTCCAGGAGACCTGGGGGGTGTTTCTCCAAACAAGTTGATCAGTCAGAATTGGTCTAGATGCCTGTGAGTTATAGCAGCAAGTGTTCTTCTCATCTAAGAGGCCAGGAAATGCAATTTGGGAAAAAGTTATGCTCTGTGCTCTGCTTACTGTAACTGCCAGATGTGGAAAAAGGGCAGAGCTCACAGTGTTATGAAGAACTCTGGAATTGGCAGCAGCACAAAGAGCAAACACAGGAGCTCACTTGCCATCTGCTTTGAGCATTGCCCACGCTCTGGGAGCCATAGGGAAA
Organism: Sylvia atricapilla; assembly: GCF_009819655.1. Taxonomy (NCBI): domain Eukaryota; kingdom Metazoa; phylum Chordata; class Aves; order Passeriformes; family Sylviidae; genus Sylvia; species Sylvia atricapilla. The sequence goes on from NC_089140.1 coordinate 152,512,776, forward strand.
GAAAGAGGTCTATTGACAGCACAGGGATTTCTGATGAAATATATAAAAGAAATACTGTGCCTCCTTGAAACCACCCAGCTGCCCAAATCGTATCACAATGCAGGGCACAGCAGCTTGCGGATGGCGAAATCCGTGTGGGAAATAGATTTGCACTAAACCTACAGAAGAGGTTCCTCAACAAATCATCCTAGTGTTAATTCCTGATATATAAATTTCACCACCCCAGGTGAGACCTGAATTGAGTTGGGCAGATTGAAAATTGGCTGCTTATCTAAAAGCCCACAATAAAGAGGGTGGGTGGGTGGATGTTATCTCCCAATTACCAGGTCAGACCCACCCCAAGTGATGCTGCCATTTGTAAAGGAGAAAAGCCCCAGCACACCTCTGGGGAATCGATGGGATGGGGACTGGTCTGCGGCCTCAGATACTCGGTGTCTGCAGGACAGAATTGTCAGCTCTGGTACAGAACAATGCCCCAGGTGTTGGAAACAGAACCCTTTGAATTCCAACCCATCAGCTCCAGGGATCACTGACAGAGGAAACACAGCCAGGGATTCCTGGCAAATGGATTTTCTGAGCCACCACGCCAACAAGGGTTCAGGTATCTCCTGGTGTTGGTGGATCCCTTTTTGGGGTGCAGATCTTCTCCTGCAGCACCACCAAGGCCAGGGAAGTCACCCAGGCACTCCCCAAGGAGATCATCCCCAGGCTCGGGGTGCCCACAGGGATGTCATCTGATAGGGGACTCCATTTGGTGTGTGAGGTGTGACAGCAACTGAGTGAGCAGTGGGGAGTGGGGCTGGGGGCCACTGGGGGGACATGGGACAATGGGGTTGGGGTCCTGTGGGGTGAGAAATAAAAGAGAAAATAGAATGTTTCAGTTCCCCATAAAGTGCTGGATTGAGCTAAAAGACTGACTGGCAAAAACATAGAAGGATGTAAAAGTGTGGGCACAATTGGGCAAAGGTGACTGGGACATGTGGAGAAAGAGATAAAGGGAAATCCAGTGAGTGGTTGTTGGCAAGTTCTGCAACACAGAAGGAACAACGGCTGCCCAAAGGAAACATTGAAGGCAAGGTCAACTGGGATATTGGGGCACTCAGTGAAAATGATCCCCAGAAACCCTATATTTATGACTCTCCAGGATAATAAAAATTATATATTGAAAGAGGCAGAGCCTGGCCAATTATTTACGGGAAAAATGCTGGCTTTGTGTTAGCTAAGAAGCTGATTATTAATGAATATTTATGATTCTGGTTGATAAATTCCCTGTGGCAAATTCTCCCCTGACCTGCAGAACCAGGAGAGATCCACTGTGAGTCTGAGCTGATCAAGAATTCCAGCTTTGTGATCCCTCCAGATCAGCGATTTCACTCTGGGTCATTCCGGTATCAGGTGCTGGGGGGGGACACTGGAGACACTTGACGGAGGGGACAGGGGACTGTGGGATTGGGGTTGCTCTCCTGGTGGAGCGCACAGAGGGAGTTATGGGACTGGGGTCCTGGGGTCCTCTGGGGGAAAGCGAGGGGGAACATGAGATGGTGGGGTCATAGGGGGACTGAGAGACACTGGGGGATAATGGATGGTGCCCAGATTTGGTTTGAGGTCCTGGGGTGACATCAAAGAAACTGGCGACTGGGAGTAGGATTGGGGTCTGGGAATGGGCTGAGGGGGACACTGGAGGGCTCAGGGAAGTGCCCCCAGGATTTGCTTTTGGGTTTTTGGGGAGCTGATGAGACTTTTAACCATGGGAGTAGGATTAGACTTACTTGGGGGCCCAGAAGGACATGGCACTGTGGGATTGAGATTGGGATTGGGGGCTGTGGGGGATTTTGGGGAGGCATAAGTAATTGAAGGACTGGGGATCAGGGACTCCAGACATTTCCAGGTGTCTCCTGGCCAGGAGTTCCTACCTTCCCCTTGGGCTGACCCCACTTCCCTCCCCAGTCTCTCACTGAGTAACCCTCCCCATGTCCCTTCAGTGTCCCCCCAGTGTCTCCTCAGTGTGTCCTCTCTGTGTGCCACAGTGTCTCACACTGCTCCTGGTGGTCTTTCCCTGCCATGGCCCCCCTGGCTCATATCCTGGAACTGCTGGTAATGACTGTGGCCACCATGGCCATTGAGAATTTTCCCCTGGACATGGCCAACACCTCCTTCGATGACCAGTACCTGGGCTGTGGCCCTGCCATGACCGCGGCGTTGCCGGCTCTCATCCGCTCTGAGTTCCAGAAGAATCATGCCTTTGCCCACGTCTGGGAAAAGGCAGCAGCTGAGTGGCAGAGGCGGGGGTCCCATGTGTCCCCTCTGTCATCTCCAGACCAGGCCATCGCCCTCATGGCCTTCACGACGTTGGACCTGTACAAGGACTTCAACAATGCTGTGCACTTGGCCGGGAGCTCCCCCCAGGAATACCGGGACAACTTCCACTTCAAAGCGTTTCATTTCCTGCTGACCCAGGCCCTGGTAACACTGAGGAACACTCAGGGACCACATTGTCAGGACGTGTTCCGGGGCACACGCAGGTACACTCTCACAGCACAGAGTGGGGACACTGTCCGGTTTGGTCGATTCAGGTCAGCGTCACTGAGAAAAGAAACTGTAGAATGCCGTGGGACACACATGATATTCCAGGCGCACACGTGCCATGGTGTGGACATCCGTAATTTCTCCATGCATCCAGAGGAGACGATGGTGCTGATCCCACCCTTTGAGATCTTCAAGGTCACAAATGTCACGGAGCACAGGGGGAGGCCATGGATCCATCTCGAGTCCAACGGGACCTGCAGCAATTACAACTGCGAGTGGCTTCAAGGTGACACTACAGATGACAGCCTGCGGGGTATGAAGACATCCTCTGGGGTCATGGGGACATCCATGATAAGGCAGAGGGGACATTCACCAGGGATGGGGGACAGGGACAGGGGCACCCTCTCTGGGTGGGGGAAAAAGGACACCCAGTGCTGGGGACAAGGATAGGCATACCACTTTTGGGGACACCTTCTGGGGGTGTGTGGACAGCAAAACCCAGTGCTGGGGACACTCACTTTAGGGACAGGGACACTCACTCTGGGCAGGAGACACCTGTGACAAGGCACAGGGAGTGCCAACACTCACTGCCAGCTGTGGGGACACTCACTGAGAGTGTGGGGACAGGGACACTCCATCCTGGGGGCATCAAGCCTGGGGATATTCGCTGTGGGCATAGGGACAGGAACACAAGTGAGTGAGCAAAGGGATGGGGACCCCCTAATCACGGGGGGACAGGGAAACCACTGCCAGGGCAGGACAGGGACAGGGACAGGGAGCCATCCTTACTGACCCTATCCCTCTCCGCAGTGCTGTGCTGTGGTGTGGGGAAGGGCCCCGTGTGCTGGATGTGGATGGGCTGGGACCCCCCGTTGCCATCCCTGTTTCCCCCTGATCCCTGAAACCCACAAGCCAACCATGACCCTCCTGACCTCTCTGCCCCCTGTACCCCCCATACCCCTTCCCAACACCCTGTCACATGTCACCTCATAGCCCCCATCTCCCCTGTAACTTCTAACCCCTCACTCCTCATTATGGCCTATTATGGCTGTCCCTGACTCCCTTGTTTGTCCCCCACGGCCTCCCTCATGCCCCTCTTGGTCCCACAGGTGGGAGCACACCCAGCACCCTCTTCCACCTCAGAGGAATCCTCCTGGCCACCACAGCCATGGCAGTGGCCACTGGGATCCTCTAAGCCATGAGACCACCAATGTCACTGAGGTCACTGTGGTCACTGTGGCCATTACAATCACCAAGACCACCTGGACGTCCAGAGAAACAAGGGCACCAAGGCTACCAAGACCACCATGGCCACTATGGCGACGTTGGCAGCTGTTGCCACCATGAAGTCGCTGTTGCCACCACTGTTACTGTGGCAACTGTGGCCACCACTGCCAATCTGGTCATTAGAAGCACCAAGGCCACTGCAACCATCACAATCACCAAGACTCCCTTGAGCCACAGCCACTGTGGCCACTGTGGTCACCAAGGCCATTGTGCAAAGCCACTTTGTTAAACAATTCTATCAAAACAATTCCATTAAAGATTTCTCTCCAAGCCAGCAAAATGAGACAATTCTTAAGCAGGGCTCCAGGTCACTCCCCACTACAACACTCGTGGGAACGTCTCCTTCTCTCAGCCTCAAACAGGATCCTTGGGGAGCCTCCCTTTCCCAAGAGAGGAATCTCACACCCGTTTCCTTCCAAGAAAGAATATGGGAGAGGAATCTCTATCTGAGAGGGGACTGGACATGGCCAAGGTCACCAGGCCCAACTCTGGTGCTCCAACCTCGGTTGTCATTTTGGGTTTGGTGATTTGGGCTGCTTTCAGCCAAATTCAGCACCAAAATCAGCACAAGACCCCTCTCAATCCAGCTCCAATGATATTGTGCCAGAGGCCACATTGCAGGCAGAGCATCCTGCCACATCCTGCACTTCAGGGGGACACTAAAGCCTGGAAATTGGGAGGTTTCAGAGGGCAAGGGCAGGTCCTGTCCCCTGGGGAGGAACAGATTCCCGTGCCATGCCTGGCTGGGAGGAACCTGTGGGTTTCTTATCTTTATTTCTGTTAGAGCCGGGATTAAATGCTCAAGAGACGGTGTTTGTTTATGGAGTCACATGTTTAATAATTCTTATCTATAGTACAGTGTAATAACGCATCTTGGAAGCACGACTCAAAGTACCGCTGAACTCTTTACAGAAGTAGATGTGCTGGAGGGCTACAGGCGCTGGCAAGTTGAGGCAAGACCCTGAAGGAGGAAACATCAGAGTGTATGTATGTATGCAAAACAGTACAGGCCTGTACAAGTCTGTACTAGCCCAGAGTTAAACAATGTTACTAAGAGACATAGATATTGTTGTTATGCTTGACAGGTATATAAACCAGCAGTGTGTTTAATAGAATCGGCTTCATGTCACAAACCATGGGGACCCCATACCTTCAATCACTGTACAGTTGGTGCCCTGTTTGAGGTTAGTGATGTCCCTCCAGCTGAGAGGCTGTGGGTGAGCGCTGCAGGACTAAGTGCCCCCAAAAAGGAAGGAGGAAGCCAGGCAGTGACAATGAAATTGCTCTGGAAAGGAGGTGAGCTGTAGGGGATGATGGGGCAGGGGATGTCTGCCCAGAAAAGAGATGTTTTTGAATTTATGACCAAGCTGTTACAACAGCATGGCAAATCCTTACCTTCGCAGGGCTTAAAAGCTCTATTTAATTGGACAGCAGTTAGCTACCTGGAGTTACTGAGTCTACAATGTTTATGACAGATTTGTGGGACAAAGTGAGAGTGAAACTGTGGGATTGTGCAATGAAGGGGAACAAAATGGTTGCAGAAATGCTCCCCTCCTGACGGGTGATTTTTGAGGTCCTGAAAGCCCAGAGAAAAGCTCATGCCAAAGATAAAGGGGATGCCTCCTGCCATATCTTTTCAGTGGAGCCTCAGAATTCTTTAGGATCAGGAAAGACTGTGTCCCTCTCTACACAGCCCACAGACCCCCTTCTTAGCAGTGAGAGGGGTCCTCATTATCCATAGGGGGACTTGCTGCTGGATGTTGTCTGAAAAACAGCGATGGTGATGGAGGGTACCCCTTTGACCCAGGACTTTTCAACCCTGAAAAAGACCCAGATCTTTGCCTCCTGCATGGTGCTGTGACTGCTGCGGCTGTGACTGCTGCGGCGGCTGTGGGGGATGCAGCCCCTCTGCCTGGTGTGGCAATGTATCTGTGTAACAGGCTGCTCTGATGCACCAGCCAAACGAGTTGGGAGTGATATTGTCAAACCACCTGCAGTTTTGTTGTCAGAGCTCTCAGGAATTCATCAAGGTTACTGAGAAATCAACCGGATCAAAAATAAGAAGAGAACATGAGAAAATGTCTGCAAAAAATGAAAACCCCAGGTAGGAGAAGCACAACGTGAGGATGGACACTTGACCAGTTAAGATGTCCTGAAGGATGTGCGCCTGCCTCATGAAGAAGCAGCTTAGCCAACCCAGAGAGTTGTGCCCACGTGGACAGTAGACCTGGAATCTATATCTGGCCTGAAATGTAAACAATTAACGGCTTCTGTTGGAATCATTGATTCAGTTATTCAGTGGCCCATTTCCCCCCTGCAGCCTGGCGCCGGCCAGCACTGCACGGCATGCTGGAGCCATAACACATCAAAATACCAACTAATGCTATGGGCTAACTGAAACTCTGTTAAAATTTAACCTGCAATTAATAATTTGATGCTATGGACTAACTGAAACTCTGTTAAAATTTAACCTGCAATTAATAATTTTTAACAAGATTGTCAATGGAAAAATTCAAAGGTGTTCGTGTGGATGTGGTGTTTTCCTACACACTGGTGACATAGCAAGACTGCAATGATTCCCTGGGAGTAATTGGCCAAGCTATAATTTTAACATTGTTTTGCTCACGTTTAAGACAAACTTTGAACATTAATATTATTAGTTATTTGAGACTTATTTATAATTAGTGCATGAAACTCCACTGTTAGCTTTACCAGTTGTTTGGCTTCTATTCCATAGTTTTAACAAGGTAATTTTATTGTGAAATTTTTGGTATAGCTATTTAGTGATATAAGTATAATTATTTTTACTTGCCACACTTAAATTAACATAAGACTTGACATTAAAGCAGTTTTAATATATTGATAGACCACAAATATAATAAATAATAGCTTCATTTTTAGAATGATTTAAACCCCCAACTTTGTAACTGTTAATATGTAAGTGTCAGTTTTACAAACCCACTAACCTAACCAAGTTACTTGTGTAAAATTTATGGCACTAATGTATAACATTAAACAATAATTATTGTAAAACAATGATTGTACAATTATTGTACAACAAATAAATTCTTATTGTTTTGGCCTTTAATATTTATATCTCATTCTTATTAGGCCTAACTCAAATCTATTGTATAAGCAGTCTTAAAAATCTGCAGGAGTTTAATCCCTCTGATAAATTTATGTTGCTGTTATTTTGGTCCAATTGTTTACCTGTCTGTTTTTACCTTGATTTTTAACTATTGTATAACAAACTTTTAGTAACTATTTTTTGTTAAGATTTATTTCTGTTAAACAGTAATAATGTTAACTTTAAGAGATTTTTAAGCATATTTTTGTTATGCTTTAGTGAAGTTAAGTTTTAGTAAAGTTGTTTTTAAGATTTGTTAAAATATACTTGCTTAAATTATAGGATATAATTTTTTTGCTATACAAATGAATAATATAATGAGCAAATGATTTTTTGTTAAAATTTGTTGATTTAAATTATGAGATATGACTACTTTGTTACAGACATAAGAATAAATTTTTTGCTTTATTTTTTATAAGTAACACTGAAGAATGAGTAACAATTTGTTATTATTATTATTATTATTATTATTATTATTTGTAAGCTGTTTAATACCCTTTTTTGCTTTATTACTACTTAGCTAAAGATAAATGATAAAGCTGACGACTTTACAGACCTTTACATACTATTATATAGTTATTTATGAGATGTATTTTAAGAAACTTTCCTAACTACCATTACTAAAAGGCTTTGAAAATATACTAGGGAAACTCTTCCAGTTAAGACCTGGGCCATGGCCAAGTCCTAGGCTTAGCTGGTTGAAAAGAAATTATGAAATGACACCTAAATTATTTTTACTTTCAATCCAATAACCAAACACCCATGGTCCGTGTGGTGGTTTAGCATGAACGTGACAAGTTTTTTCTAAGGAAGTTCTAGCATGGATTGTGATTGACAGCTTGGCTGACGAATGAGAGTGTTTCTACGTCTCTGGAAACACAGTCTTAAATCACAAATCCCACTTCTGACTCGCCTCTTTTCCTTTTCCGGCTAGCAGGAAAGAAACATCATCTCCTGAGTCGGGGTTTGGGCTGGTCCCCCCGGGGCCAGGCCGGCCGGGCCTCGTGGTGGGGCCCCACATGTGGGACAGTGGCCGAGGCTGGCTGTGCCCCCTCTGTCCCATCCCAGCTCCTCCGATGGGGAGAGGAGGAGGAGGACGGCAGACCAGCAATCTGGCCCTGTGCCAGGACCACGGTGGCCGTGCTCTGGGCCTTGGTTACCAGAGCCGCTGGTCTGAAGGAGGAGAGACTTTCTAAGAACTTTTCTTGGGAGCTCCAGGGAGCTGATGCAAGTTTGAGTGGCTTTAGATCTGACCAGGGTGGAGCAGGTTTTGTCCATCAGCGTTCCTGAGCATGCGCTCTTTTTCTTTTCCTTCCTCCCCCAACCATCACCTGTGGCCTTGAAGTTCCGGGAATCCGTTGGAGAGAAAAAACCTCTGGGCAAAGACTCTAACCCTTTTCCCTCCTCCGTGGAAGATAGAGTGATCTGAAATGTAGAGAAACAGCATTGAGAAAAAGTCAGTGAAAGAACTGAGAAAGACTATTGGAAGATGGGATAGAGGAAGGGGACATTTCTGACCAGACTTCTCTAGATGTGAATTATGGGGGAAATGGACTGGTTTTGTAATATCCTAATGCTGCTTGTGGGAATGCAAGTTCTAGCCAAAGGGTTTTGTGTATTGATACACATGGATTTTAATTGAGAATTTTGATTAGAATATGTCCCTGGCTCCTAAGAAAGAACAAAGAGGTCTCTATTTCTTTTGAGATAGAAGCGATTTTAGAGATAGAAGTAAATCCTTGTTTTGCACTAAAAGCATTCTTAAAACCATATCCCAAACATGTGGAAGCCCATAAACAGTTTGGAAAACTGTTACATGGGTGAGACTGCACAGAATCTGCAGAAATTCCTGGCAGTTGCGGATCTGTGAAAGCCACCAGACCTTTTTTCGTCTGGCGTGTTCTCCATATCCCTAGTGAGGCTCCTCTCCCAAGGTTATGTAGGATTGTGTTTAAATGGTGGTGACTGACTGAAAATCATAGTTTTCTCTCTGTGGTGAGTTGGAAAGTGAACAGTTGCGGGGGGTGGGGGGGGGGGAAGGGCGGGAAGGTGTTTGAATGTCTCAGAATGTCTCTTTTTTTCCTCTTTTTCTTTAGTGCATATTAATAAAATCTATCTGTTCTTACTTTTAGGTTGTGCCTGTTTTGCCCTTTTCTCCCAAAGTCCTATCTCCCAGTGGATAATTAAAATTTGATGAATGTGAAATCACTACATAAATGATGCATTGGCCGGGAAAGCAATTTGAAACCACAACACCTGCCCAGTGAGGCTCATCAGGAGTGCTGTGTCCATCTCTGTCCAGTGTCATGTTGTTCTGGGTTGTCCTGTCTCCTATCCCATATCCTGGACTACACTGTTGTGTCTGGCAGCTGCCCCTCCCTCTCTGGCAGGGCCTGCTATTTTTGCTGCTGGCTCGCTCTCTCTCTCTACCTGCTTCCTGCCCCTGCCACTGACTTTCGCTGCTTCTGTTTGGTTTTTTTTCCTTCCTTCCCCCCACACCCCCCCAAGATTTTGAACCGGCTCTGGACCTGACCTGACCTGAGAAGTCGGAGAATCTCTGGGGCCTGCAGGAAAAGAAGCGTGGCACCCTCCTCGCGCTCAGTAACCTGCCTTTCTTCTTTGGTGTTGGGGAGTGTTCTTTTTTGTTGTCAATTAACCAGTTTTTTCCACTTTCCCTCCAAGGTATTTTCCTTCCCGAACCCAGGGCTGGGGGGGGAAAGGGTGGTAGAGGTTTGGTTTAGGGGACTCCTTTTAGAGGTTCTTCCCTAATTTATTCGAAACCAGGACACATGTCCAGCTCTGTCCTGTGCAATGTCCAGCTCTGTCCAGTGCTGTCTCCAGCCCATTACAGTGCTGTGTCCAGTTCTGGGCTGCTTTGGACCCAATCCTGTGCTTAAGGATGATGCTGCCTGAGATGGGAGGTTGGGCCATGTGCCTACTCTGGGTCCTTCTAGCCCGGGCCACTCTGGGATTTGGGGATTCTGGGAGTTGTGGTTTGAGTATTGTCCACCAGAGGGCAGCAGCAAGCAGGGTTAAACAGCGACAATGCACATGTGCTACCCCCAGCTGCAGTTCCGGGTGTCACCACCAGGTGGCAGCACGAGCTGGTGGCGCTGCCGAGCGCCCGCCCCACCCCATCCCGGCTCCGGGGCTCTGCAATGGTTTGGGATGGAGCCACCTTAAAGCCTGTCCTGTGCCAGCCCTGCCATGGGCAGGGACATCTTCCTCTGGGCCAGGCAGCTCCATGATCCTGAGCCTGGCCTTGTACAAATGCAAGGAAAGGGAAACCACAGCTCCTCTCGGCACCCTATGCCTAGGCCTCACCACCCTCACAGGGAACGATTCCTCTCAAAATCCCATCTGACCCTGCCTTCTGTCGAGGTCCACAAGCAATGTGGGAGACCGGATGGTTCGTTTTAAGGATCTCAGAGTGCAAAAGACACAGCGGGAGACAATTCAGTTTACTCAATGAAAAATACACCTTTATTTGGTGCCACCAAATGCAGTACCGAGGAGAGAAATAAAGAATAGTAAGGAAAGACAGAGAAAGAGGGGAAGGGGATTATAGCTACCAATGTGGAGAGCCGAGTCCTCAAGGCTGAGATGCCTATAGACGCGATCTTCTCCAGTGAGGTGATCACAAAAGGGAGCAGGGGTCTCCACGGTTTTATAGGTTGGTCAAGGGAGGGACCAAAGTGAGTGGCACAAAGCCAAAGCCGGAGTCACCTGTGTTGAGGCTGGGTGCTCAGTGTCAAGCTGCACACCGTACATGTCCATACTCTTTTATGGACACCAGTTTGTGCAAGTAGCTTTGGCTCAGTCCACTGTGACAAGTTCCATTGTTCTTGCACTCCGTTCTCATGGAGATGCACATCAGTCCTCCGGGACTTGGCAAACATTCTGCCTCAGCCAGGCCTGGGCTCCTTTCAGAGTCTGGGGTCTCAGTCCTCAATGATTGGAGACAGTTGTGAGGCATATCACATCCTTGGACAGACTCTGACACCCTCTGGCAGTGATAATCCATTCTCCTTGTCCTGTCCCTCCATGGCCTTATCCAAAGATCCTCCCCAGCTCTCCTGCAGCTCCTTTAGCCAGGAAGGGGCTTTGATGTCTCCCCAGATCATTCTCCAGGCTGAAAACTGTCCCAGCTGTCTCCAAAGCAGAGGGACTTCATCCCCCAAGGCCTTTCTGTGGCTTCCTCTGGACGTGCTCCAACAGCTCCACATCTCTGTGCTGGGGCGCAGAGCTGGCAGAGGGATCCGAGTGGGAATGTTCCATGGTGGGAAGGATTCAGCGCTTGCCCCACTCCCATCCCAGAAACATCAACCCACATGGAAAACACAAAGGGCTCCAGTAGCTCACTCTCTCCAAAGAGGAAACATGTGTAACAGCAGTGGAGCAAGGCTTTTGGCCCACTGGCAAGTCCTGGTGGTCTGGGCCTTTGGCAGCCAAGATGGCTGCTTTCCTGCTGGTGCCATTTACGGTTCTGGATGTGCAGGAACTGGAAGAGGCCAGATCACAGGACGTGGGGTCTGTGCTAGGGAGGGACTCCCCAGTTAAGGGGGAGGGCCCTTACATGAGTGTGGTACTCGAAGGAAGGGTGGAACCCTTTGCAGGGGAGGGACCTGACGCAAAGGTGGGAAACAGGAAGGACGGCGGGGATGAACTTCAAATGGTGGTTCCCCTTGAGGGACAGATGCCATTTTGTGTGGAGCAGAGAAGAGGGATAGGATTGAAAGATTCTGGAATGTGGGGGAGGATAGAACTGAGGATGGGTTGTGTGAGCCCATCCTGAGTAGGGGACAGAAAGGGGAGAGGAGATGACAGGAGGTCAGTAGTACTTCTGTGCCCTTTGGCTGTTTCCATCTCCTGACCCTCCCTGAAGGAACAAGGGGTTAGGAACATGGGGGGCGGAATATACAAACTGGGAAAACAAACTACAGTTTGGAATATTTAAAAGGGCCCCATAAACAAAACAGACGAGGTGATAAAACTTTAGCAATTATTAACTAAACTTCCCATATGAAATGATAACCCCGCAAAAATTACAGCTTCCCTAACTTGCACGTAGATGTCTCCTTTCAGCATGGGAGATCCCACTGCCCATTGCTGTCCCTGATGGAAAGAAATGGCCCACCCACAAGACACTAAAATGCAAAACAAAACAAAAACACCTGGATCCCCAGTGGCTTCCCTGCCAACTTAAACTCAGGAGCTCTGGTGAGTCCCAGTGGTCCAGAAGGTGTCTTGGGGGGTCGTCAGCACTGAGTCATTCCTCCATCCCCTCAGAGGGTGTCAGGTCTCTCGTCAGCAAGAAGCTGAATAAAACTGAACTCCTGCTTCACAGCTCTGTCCAGGGCCATGTCCAGCTCTGCACTCCTCAGGACAGGAGGGACATGGAGATCCTGCAGCAGGTCCAGCAGAGGCTGTGAGGATGATGAAGGAACTGGAGCATCTCTCTCACAAGGCTAGGCTGCAGGAGCTGGGGCTGTTCAGCCTCAAGAGGAGACACAGCTGACAGGGGACCTCATCCCTGTGTATATGATGCCTTAGGATTTTGCTGTTCTGTTTTTCAGATCCTCTACTGTTTAGTGTGGATTTAGAACTCCACAGACTGTCAGCTGCTGTTCTCCCATTTTGTTCAGACAAAACAATTCCTCTCTAGGCTGAAACTCAGGGACACGTCACTGTCTCTGGCACTGAAAGGTATAAACAAAAGTGAATTGGGATGTTAGCAAACAGGGGGAATATGAGTTCATTACCTGAAGGTGTAGATGGTGAATTAACCGCTGATACGTAAACAGACAAAAACTTAAAACTGTGTAAAAAACTCGTGACCGTTGTCCACCTTGGCTGTAGCCTCTCAGAGGCTTCTGCCTGTCCCAGGTGTGCCTATTGAAGGCTTTGAATAAATCCCTGCTTTCATTCTCATAATCATGTCTGGCCTTTTTCCTTGTAGCCACACCAAGACATCCTGTAAATATACAAATATACTGCACCTTGCCTGTGCCCCAGCCAATAGGGAAAGGAAGAGGGCAAAGTGTGGCAAGGAGTTTAGGATAAAAAGGAGGCTGCATCTTTTGAAAACATGAGAGAGAAACCCCACAAGGCTATGTCTGTGGATACTCTGTCCCTTTATTCCAAAAAAGTTTCAAAACTGCTGTGTGGACACTTGACTTTCCATAGAGTGGCTATTCACCACACGCTGCAGGTGCTGGGTAGAGCTTAAAGCTTGACTTCAAGAATGATAAAAGAATGTAAAAGTTTTCCATAGGATAATAAATGTGGCTCAAACCAGTGGAGAAAGAGTTAAGGGGAACTCCAGTGGGGTTTTTTGACAAGTTCTCTAAGACAGAAGTAGCAGCACCTGCCGAAACTGAAAGTTTGAGCAGAAATCCTCTGAGATATTGAGGCACTCTGAGAAAATACCCACTCAGATCCCTGTTTAGGAACTCTCCAGGACACGAAGAGGATTCCCAGAGCGAGGCACGGCCATGCAAATGTCATGGATTAACCCCACTTGGTTTTTAGTTAAAGAAGAAACAGTTTTCTATAAGCACCTGTTAATTTTCTGTGGAAAGGACAGAGACCTGTCAGAGGTCAATTTTTGGATACTGACACCTCATCTAACCACGCAGGAAGCTGAATTTGCCTTTGTGAATAAGCATGTAATGTTGAGAGGAGGCTGAGAACTTCCTTTTCCCTCCATCCTCAGAAGAGGTAAGGTGACAGCCCAGCTTCTGCCGGGGTCAGGCAGGGCCGGCCTGACCCAGCCCGGCCAAGCCTTTCCTGGTGGGTTTTGGGCAGGGGGAGGGGAGGAGAATATGTTCTGTCCCAGCCTGCATGGGGTTTCCAGAAGCTGTTAGAACATCCTGATGCTAAGCTGTGGGGGCTGAGCCCTCCCAAGTTTTCTGGTCACTCCTGGGCAGAGGAAAAGTGTGGGGGAAGAAGCCCAGCCATGCCAGACATCGTGCAGCTGAGACCAAAAAGTGGCTCCAGCAGTCAGAACTCTGAGATTTGGGCCCAGCTTTGGTGCAGCCTGGCTCTGCCATCTTCAGCCATTCCTGGGCAAGAACCATTGTACCCTCTGCAGACCTGGGAGTTGTTAGCTTTTCATGCCAGATGAGACTTATCAAAAGCACCGGACGCTCTCTGAGTGACAACAGACAAAGTGATTGAACCACAGGAAGTCACAGCATGAAATGGAGGTCACTGAAGAGAGACTAAAAGTCTTAGGTTGGAGGGGTGATTGAGAAGTTGCTTAGTTTGTGCTGGATTTCTCTTAGCAGGCCATGAGAATGGACAAGACTTTCCCCAGGACATTTAGAATGCTTTTAGGGGGATGCAGAGTTCTAGTCAGAGCAGTGGACTGATATAACTGAGATTTAATGAAGAAATTCGAACAGAAGACAAAGTGATATGGAGCCCTTTGCTCCCAGGGAAAAAGAGACCTTTGTTTGTTGAGAAGAAGATGATTTTGTGGATAGAAGAAGGGAATCTTTGTTTCATACTAGAAGAGGCACCCATAAACGGTACCCTAAAAGAAGCACATGTGGCCCATATGCAGTTGTGGGAAAGAGGTGCTAATGGCAGGGGCCTCACAGTTTGCAGCATTTCTGGGTTGGTGCAGATTCGTGACATGGGAGCCACCAGAGAACTGTTTTCTTGTTTCTATATCTCCATGGGAGTTTCTAAGAGAGGCTCCTCTCCATGAGAATGGATGAAATAATATTTTAGAGTGGTGAAACGGACTGAAAATCCCAGTTTTTTTTCTTTATGTTATTAGCTGAAAAGGGAACACTTGTGGGGGAAGGGGAAGTGTTTTGAAAGTTTCATTTTGATTCTCATCCTTTTCTGTTCATGTTTGTTAATGAATCTATTTTTACATGTTTTAAGATTTGGGCCTGCCCTGTTTTCCTCCTAATCCTATCTCACAGTAAGAAAAGGAGTAGATGATTTCAACAAACACCTAAATCACTACACTAAATTTGGGAAACATAAATTGGCAAAGGTGAAGCCATTACAGCAAATTATTGATGGGAAAAGCACAGATTCTTTATCAGATAGGAGGGCCATTTTAATGAATATTTTCTTTTAGGATGGATAAATTCCCTATATGTCTTGGTTTGGGAATACAGATATCTGCCAGGGAAAGCTGGAGTTTCCCTTGGAATGGAGAATGTAAACCACCACCACCCCCTGTTTTTCCCACTATAAATTTGCCTTTAGTGAAAAGATTTTGGAAATAGAAATATCAGTTCTTTACTAGTATGTATAACAAAGCAAACAAAACCCATGACTACAGCATTAATAACAACAGTACCAAGAACCTTGAGGGCTTTACTTCAGAAAAACATAGGGCAGTTTGGTCTTGGTGCCACTGTAGGATCCTCAGAGCACCAAGCTGGAACAGTGGAAAAGTCCTGGGCTGGTAGCTGGGATGGCAGGATGCTGGGGCAGGATGTCCCAGCAGGGCAGGGGCAGGGTGTCCTGGCAGGGCAGGCAGGGGCAGGGTGTCCTGGCAGGCGGGGTCATGCTGTAGCAAGAGGAGCAGTGCTCACAGAACCATGACGGCGGGGCAGGGCTGGCTCAGCTCTCTCAGGGTGGCAGAGAAGCTCACAATTCCAGGGTGAGCAGATGATGGTAGATTTCCCAGGACTGGACTTCTCCAGTGACAGTGAACTCTTCTAGCAGCAAGCAGCAACTCAGCTGTTCTCTCTCCCAGAACGCCAAAAAAGCAGAGTGCCTAGCTGCCTCAAGCTCTGTCCTTTACCTGCCCCAAAACTCGTGTTATCTCTCCCTCCGAGCTTTGACCACCCCATTGTTTTTGGCTCAGTAGCATTAAGTATCAACACTTAGTTTCCTTGGTAACTTATGGGGAAGAAATTCTTTAGAGTAAAAAGGAACAAACATAAATCCCAACACCAAATCAAAGTCCCCCTGACGTGCAGGACCAGGCGAGGTCTGTGGTGAGTCCGAGCTGATCAAGAATTCTGGCTTTGTGATCCCTCCTGTTCTGTCTGGGAGTTCACTCCGGCCCATTTTGGTATCAGGGGCTGGAGGGACACTGGGGACACTTCTGGGGGAACAGGGGACTGTGGGATTGGAGTTGAACTCCTGGGGAGACCCTGTGGGAGTCACAGGACATGACTGGGGTCATGGGGTGCTCTGGGGGAAAGTGAGGGGGGTCATGGAATGGTGGGAGTGGGATTGGGGTCATGGGGGGTTGTGGGAGACACTGCGGGATAGGGGATGGTGCCCAGATTTGGGTGGAGCTCCAACAGTGACATCAAAGAAATTAGGGACTGGGAGTGGGATTGGGATTTGGGGATGGGCTGAGGGGAACACTGAAGGGCTCAGGGAGTGCCGCCAGGATTTGGGTCAGGGTCCTGATGGGGCTGAGGAGACTTGTAATCATGGTAGTAGGATTGGGTTTTGGGGGGGGGGGGGGGGGGGGCAGGCAGGGGAAAATGGTACTGTGGGATTGGGATTGGGGTCTGGGGCAGAGTGGGGACATTGGGGAGGCATTATTAACCCCAGGATTGGGGATCAGGGTCCCAGACATGTCCAGTGGTCCCCTGGGAAGGAGTGCCTCCCTTCCCCCTGGGCTGACCCAAATCCGCTCCCCAGTCCCTCACTGAAGAACCCTCCCTGTGTCCCCTCTGTGTCCCCTCTGTGTCCCCCAGTGTCCCACACCAGTTCCTGTGGCCTCTCCTTGCCATGGCCCACCTGGCCCACACCCTGGCACTGCTGGCAATGGCCGTGGCCACCACAGCAAATGTTGTGGAGCCCCTGGACATGGCCCAGGACTCCTTTGATGACCAGTACCGGGGCTGCCGTCCTGCCATGACCGCAGCATTGCCGGCCCTCAACCACTCCGAGTTCCAGAAGAATCCTGACTTTGCCCAGGTCTGGGCGAAGGCAGCAGCCGAGTTGCAGAAGCGGGGGTCCCCTGTGTCCACTCTGTCCCCAGATCAGGCTACTGCTATCATGGCCTTCATGACAGAAATATCCGACATGTTCAATGGTATGGTTCACGAGTCCGGGCGCTCCCCCCAGGAGTACCGGGACAATTTCCACTACAAGACGCTGCATTTCCTGCTGACCGACGCCCTGGCCACGCTGAGGGACACTCAGGAAGGGCAGTGTCTGGATGTGTTCGTTCAGGACTGTGGAGTCCTGTATAAGGCACAGCGTGGTGACACTGTCAGGTTTGGTCAATTCTTCATAACGTCGCTGACCAAACCACCTCAGGGTGAAGGCGGGTGCCCAGAGGAGACAGAGTTCCAGGTGCACACGTGCCAGGGCACGGGAGTACAATCTTTCTCCGAGCATCCGGAATTCCAGTGGGTAGTGATCCCACCTTTTGAGACCTTTCAGGTCACTGAAATTACACAGGAAGGGGACATGAAAATAATCAAGCTCCAGTCCACTGGGACCTCCAGCAAATACAACTGCGAGTGGTTGAAAGGTAACGCCACAGGGGACACGCTGGGGGGATGGGGACACCCACTGTGTCAAGGGGGACACCCATGAAAAGGCACAGGGGACACAGTGATACTCACTGGGGATGGGGGACACAGACAGGAGCACCCGCTCTGGGTGGGGGGACAGGGACACCCAGTGCTGCGTTCAAGGACAGGGACATCCAGTGCTGGGGGCACCAAGAATGGGGACACCCATTGGGGACATGGGGACAGGAATGCCCATGACAGGTCACAGGGATGGGGAACCCCACATCTGGGAGGGGACAGGGACACCCCTGCCAGGGGAGGACGGAGACAGAGACGCCCCCGTTCTGACCCTGTCCCTCCCCACCAAAGGCAGTGCTGTGTGTGCTGGACATGGGGGGGCCAGGACTCCCCATGGCATTCCCTAAACATCTGTCACCCCCTCACCCACATGGCATCCCCTGACCCCTGTCACCCCTAAGCCCACCATGACCCCCCTGACTTCCCTGGCCCCTATAACCCCCCCCCCCATACCTCTCCAACACCCTGTCACCTGTCACCTCATGGCCCCATGGCTCCTCCTCACGCCCCTAACCCCCCATTTTGGCCACCCAGACGCCCTCTTTCTCCCTCATGGTCCCTCTCATGCCACTCTTTGTCTCACAGGTGGGAGTGTCTCCACGGCCCCCTTCCACCTTGGAGGACTTCTCCTGACCATCACAGCCCTGGCAGTGACCAGCAGGATCCTCTGAGCCATGAGGCCACCACTGTCATCGAGGTCACTGTGGTCACTGTGGCCACCACGATCACCGAGAACACCTGGACCCCCAGAGAAATGAGGCCACCAAGGCCACTGCACTAAGCCAAATTATTAAATTATCTTATCAAAACAATTCCATTTAAGATTTCTCTCCAAGCCAGCAAAAAGAGACAATTCTTAAGCAGGGCTCCAGGTTACTCCCCACACCAGCACTCGTGGGAAAGTCTCTTTCTCTCAGCCCAGCACAGGATCCTTGGGGAGCCTCCCCTCCCCGAGGGAGGAACCTCACACACATTTCATTCCAAGCAGGAATATGGGAGAGGAATCTCTGTCTGGGAGGGGACTGGACATGGCCAGGGTCAGCTGATGAATGGCCAGGCCCAGCTCTGGTGCTTCACCCTCCCTTGTCAATTTGGGCTTGGTGATTTGGGCTGCTTTTAGCCCAACTCAACACCAAAATCAGCACAGGACCCCTCTCCATGCAGCCCCAATGGCCACAAACGGGGCACTGTCCCTTGGCCACATTGTAGGCAGAGCATCCTGACACATCCTGCACTTCAGGGGGACCTGAAAGCCAGGAAATTGGGAGGTTCCAGAGGGCAAGGGCAGGTCCATGGTCCCCTGGGGAGGGACAGTCCGGAGTGCCATCCCCTGGGTGGGGGGGACCTGCAGGAGCAGCTGTGGAGAAGGATCTGGAGGTGCTGGTGGGTGACCAGTGGAGCCTTCTGTGGCCTGGGGCCAGGAGGGATCCAGGGGACGTCAGGAGGAGCAGGGCCAGGACGTCCAGGAGTGATGGTGTCCTTCTGCCCTGCCCAGGGAGGCACATCGGGAATGCTGTGCCCATCTCTGCCCAGTGCCATTTCCACCTCTGCCCAGTACCACCTTCAGCCCTGCTCAGTGCTGTGTCCAGCTCTGCCCAGTGCCATGCCCAGCTCTGGGCTGCTCTGGACCCAATCCAGTGCTCAGGGATGATGCTGCCTGAGGTGGGAGGTTGGACCAGGTGCCCACTCTGGGTCCTTCCAGCCCGGCCCACTCTGGGATTTGGGGATTATGGGAGTTGCCATTCAGGAATTGCCCACCTTAGGGCAGCACTGAGCAGGGTTGAACAGCAGCACTGCGCATGCTCTGCCCCCTCAGTTGCAGTTCCCGGTGTCACCACCAGGCGGCAGCACGAGCTGGTGGCGCTGCAGAGCCCCGCCCCGCCCCATCCCCGCCCCGGGTGTCCAACGGGAGCCTCCCCTGGCACAGCCTGAGGCCGTTTCCCCTCTTCCTGTCCCTTGTTGGTGGGAAGGAGAGAGGAGAGGGAACAGAGGGGGATGGAGGGAGTGACGGAGAGGGAAGGAGGGTGAAATGAGGGAGGACAGTAGAGATGGGGGAATGGGGCAACGAGGGAATGGGGAGTGAGGCAGGAAAGACGTGGGATGTGGGGAAAAAGGAACAGGAGAGGCGGAATGAGGAAGGCATGGAGGGACGAAGGGCAGAGGGGATAGAGGGTGGCAGTGAGGGACGGGAGGGAGGGAAAGGCACCCACCCAGCCCCACTCTATGCCGGGGGATTCTGAGCACCACCACAGCTGTAAGGGGAGGGAAGAATCTGTGAGGGGTGAGAACAAGCATTGAGAGGAGGGAAGAAGCTGTAAGGAGAGGGAAGAAGTCCCCTTCTCTGCACTCCCCAGCTCTGTGCCCTGGCTCTGTGTGTCCCAGGGGCTTACCAGGCAGTGCAGGGTTGGCAGCCGTGGCAGAACTGTGCTGTGTGCCATGTGCCACGTCCAGCTCAGTTCAGTGCCCAGTCCAGTTCTTCCCAGTGCCATGTCCAGCTCTGCCCAGTGCCGTGTCCAGCTCTTCACTCCTCAGGACAGGAGGGACATGGAGATTCTGGAGCAGGTCCAGCAGAGGCTGTGAGGATGATGAAGGCACTGGAGCATCTCTCTCACCAGACAAGGCTGCAGGATCTGGGGCTCTTCAGCCTCAAGAGAAGACACAGCTGACACAGGGGACCTCATCCCTGTGTATGTGATGCCTTAGGATTGAGCTTTTATCTTTTTCAGATCCTCAACTGTTTAGTGTGGATTTAGAACTCCACAGCCTGTCAGCTGCTGTTCTCCCTTTTTATTGAGACAAAACAATTCTTCTCTAGGCTGAAACTCAGGGACATGTCACGGTCTCAGGCCCTGAAAAGTATAAATAAAAGTGAGTTGGGGTATTAGCAAACTAGAGTAATATGACTTCATTCCCTTAAGCTTTAATTGGAAGATTAACCCTGATGTTACATGTAAATAGACCAAATTGATAACTGTATGAAAAACCTGTGATCAGTGTCTATCTTGGGTGTAGCCTCTCAGAGGCTTCTGCCTGCCCCAGGTGTGTCTATTGAAGGTTTTGAATAAATCCCTGCTTTTATTCTCATAACCATGTCTGGGCTCTGTTCCAGGCAGCCACTCCAAAGCATCCTGTAAATATACAAATATACTGCACCTTCCCTGTGCCTCAGCCAATGGGGAAAGGAGAAGAGCAAGGTGTGGCTGAGAGTTTGGGATAAAAGGAGGCTGAGTCCTCTGAAACCTTCAGAGAGAAACCCCACAGGGGTTTCACAGGGGGGAAACTCTGAAACATCATTGAAATAAAGTTTCAAAACTGCTGTGTGGACACTTGGCTCTCCATAGAGAGGCTTTTCACCACACACTGAAGGTGCTGGGTAGAGCTGAAGGCCTGACTTAAAGGATGATAAAAAGATGTCAAAGTATTTCCACAAGACAATATATGTGGCTCAAACAGGTGGAGAAAGAGTTAAGTGCAGAGGAAGATCAATGAAACTCCGGTGTGGTTTTTGAGAAGTTCTCTATGACAGAAGGAGCAGTGCATGCCAAAACCAAAAGTTTGAGGGGAGGTCACCTGAGATATTGGGGCACTCTGTGAAAACAAGCGCACATATCCCTGTTGAGGAACTCTCCAGGGCAAGAAGAGGATTTCTTTAGAGAGGTGGGGCCATGCAGATGTTACGGGTTAACACAACTTGGTTTTTAGTTAAAGAGGAAACATTTCCCTATAAGCACCTGTTAGTTTTATGTGGAAAGGAAAGAGACCTGTCAGAGACCAATTTTTAGATGCTGACACCTCATATAACCACAGAGGAAGCTGTATATGCTTGTGAATAAACATGTAAGGTTGAGCTGAGGCTGGGAACTTCCTTTTCCCTCCGTCCTCAGAAGAGGTAAGGTGGCAGCCCAGCTTCTGCTGGGGTCAGGCAGGGCCGGCCAGACCCAGCCCGGCCAAGCCTTTCTCTGTGAGTCTCTATCAACAGGAGGGGAGGAGAATATGTTCTGTCTCAGCCTAGATGGGGTTTCCAGTGGGTATTAAAACATCTTGCCATCATCAAAGCATCCCATCCTTGGAGTAAGATTGGAGTCTGGGAGAGGGCCTTGGGGGACACTGGGGGGGCTGAGGGAGTGACTTTAGGAATTAGAGTGAGGTTCTTGAGGATTTTGGGATCACCAGCGGGCTGCAGAGATCTGGGAGCAGGATTGAGGTCCTGGCGAGCACTGGGGGACACTGGAAGGGTAAACACAGGACTGGGATTCGGACTGGGGGTGGGTGGGGCACTGATGGGGCACTGGGGAGGTCAGGGAATGACCCCGGGGTTTGGGCTGGGGAACTGCAGAGAGGCTGAGCTGACACCCAATGTGGGGATGGAGATGGGACTGGGAGTGGGGTTATGGGGCTCAGGGTGGGCACAGGGATGACACTGGGGTGGGGACACAGAAGTAGGGGCTGTGGGGGCACTGTGAGCGTGGGATTGGGGTCATGGAGGACACTGCTGGGGGACAGGGAGTGAGCCCAGAATTTGAATTGCTGTCCTGTGGGGCCAGAAGACACTAATGGTGAATGACATGAGACCCTGAGACTGGGATTGTCCTGGGGGTCTGAGGGACACTGGGGAGTCCTGGAATGACCCCAGGAGTTGGGATCAGCATCCCAGGATATGTCCAGGGGTCTTTTAGCCAGGGCTCTGCCCCTTTCCTGGGCTGACCTCAGTTCTCCTCTTCAGTCCCTCACTGAGGAACCCTTCTTATGTACCCCTGCGTGCCCTCAGTGTCCCCTCTTTGTCCCCCAGTGTCCCACACTGCTCCTGGTGGTCTCTCCCTGCCATGGCCCCCCTGGCTCACACCCTGGCACTGCTGGCAATGACCGTGGCCACTGCGTCCATCAAGGAGGTGGCCCTGGACATGGCCTGGGAATCCTTCGACGACCGGTACTGTGGCTGTGGCCCTGAAATGACCGCGGCGTTGCCGTTCCTCAACCGCTCCGAGTTCCAGAAGAATTCTCTCTTTGCTGAGTTGTGGCCTAAGGCTGTGGCCAAGTGGCAGAGCAAGGGGTCTCGTGTGTCCCCTCTGGTGTCATCAGACCAGGCCATCGCCATCATGGCCTACACGATGCCACGCATGTACAGGGCCTTCAATGCAGCTGTGCGCGTGGCCGGGCGCTCCCCCCAGATATACCGAAAGAACTTCCAGTTTAAAACGCTGCATTTCCTGCTGACCCAGGCCCTGGGGACACTGAGGGATGCTCAGAAAAAGCAATGTCGCCACGTGTTCCGAGGCGTGCGTGAAATTCATTTCAAGGCACAGCGCGGCCAGAGGGTCCGGTTTGGCCAATTCACATCAACATCGCTGAGCAAAAAGACTGCCCAGAGATTTGGTAGAAGCACCATATTCCAGGTGCACACGTGCCATGGTGTGGACATCCATCAGTTTTCCATGTATCCAAAGGAGAAAGAGGTGCTGATCCCACCCTTCGAGACCTTTGAGGTCACCAAAGTCACCCAGGATGGGCGTCACACACGGATCTGGCTCCGCTCCACCGGGACCTTCAGCAAATACGACTGCGAGTGGGTGTGGGGGGAAAAAGAGAGGGGTGAGGGGTCCATGGGGATGAACGGGTTGAGAGGGGTCTGTGAGGGATCAGGGGTTTCAGGGGTACAGGAGGGCCATGAGGAGCGTTCTGGTGGGGCAGAGGACCTTCGAGGGTGGGGATCAGGGAGGTCAGGAGAGCCATGGGGGGAGAGAGGAGGTTGTTGGAGGCCATAACACGGAGTTAGGAGTGACAGGAGAGATGGGGGCCATGGGCAGGGGGAGGCTTTGGGGTGGCCGGGGGTGCAGGGGGTGGATTGGTGGTCAGAGAGAGTGACGGGGGAATCTATCCATCCTAATTATACATATCTTCAATGTGGGCTTTTTAGCTAATTCAAAACCAGCATTTTTCCCATAAATAATTTGCAAGGCACTGCCCTTTTCAGGAAATCATTTTTATTGTCGTGGAGAGTCATTAAAATGGAGTTTCTGGGGGTCATTTTCACTGGGTGCCACAATAGCTCAGGTGACCTCCCCTCAAACTTTTGCTTTCAGTAGGCACTGCTCCTTCTCTGTTACGGAACTTGTCAAAAATCTCACTGGATTTTCCTTTATCTCTTTCTGCACTGGTTTGAGCCGTGTTTATTGTACTGTGTAAATACTTTTGTAACATTTTATCACTTTTGCTGATAAGTCTTTAAGCCTTACCCAGCACCTTCAGTGCGTGAGGAAAAGCCATGCTATAAATAGCCACATGTTCACAAAGCAGCCTTGAATCTCTATTCGAATAAAGGGACAGAGTTTCTAAAGGCAGCACCTTCAGCATGTGGTGAAAAGCCACACTATGAAAAGCTAAGTGTCCACAAAACAGCTTTCAAACCTTATTCCAATAAAGGCACAAAGTTTCCACAGCCAGACCCCCTGTGGGTTTCTCTCTCGAGGTTTCAGAGGATGCAGCTTCCTTTTATCCCAAACTCTCAGTCACACTTTGCTCTCTTCCTTTCCCCATCAGCTGAATAGGGCTGCTGGGAAGGTGCAGCCTTCCCCAACCACCTACCTCATTTCCCCATTAACCCATTATTTTCCCTCAAAATCACTAAGTTCAGGCTGTCTGGGTTATGAAAGAGACTTTGTGGGAATCTATTTCTCCCATGAATTTAATGTTCAGAAGTTCAAACTTTCTGGTCAAACCACAAGGGTTTTGTGAAAGCTTCATTTTTCTAGAGACATCGAGACCTATTTTGAAGACATTGAAAACCATTTCTCTGGAAGACCCCAACCCACTGAGTTGTTTTTCAAAGACATCACCACCCAATAAAATCCTTCCAATACAATCCTTCCCTGTGAGGGTGGTGAGGCCCTGCTACAGGTTGCCCAGAGAAGCTGTGACTGTTCAGTCCCTGCCCATGCCTAAGGCCAGGTTGGGGGGTTCCTGGAGCAGTCTGGCCCAGGGGAAGATGTCCCTGCCCATGGCAGGGCTGGCACCAGATGGTCTTTGAGGTGACTCCATCCCAAACCATTGAAGAGCCCCAGGGCCGGGATGTGGCGGGCGCTCTGCCCCCAGACCAGCTTGGGCTGCCGCCTGGTGGTGACACCCGGAACTGCAGCTGGGGACATGATATGCCACACGAACAAGGATCTAAATTTCAATTTATTTTTTAAATGCCAGGTGAGCAAGCAGCAAATTTTTGGATACATCAGGTGAAGTGTCCAAGGAGCTTTAGGAAGTCACCATGCCATTGCCACACCCAAAACCCTCTGTCGTGATGTGTGCAACTGGTCCCAAGCACTGCCCAATCTCTGCTGTCTGTGCTGTCCGGAGCAGTTGTCTCGGTTTGAAAGTCAGATGTTCTGCTGGGGAGCGGCAGGGCCTGCCTTGGAATGGAGAATTCAAACCCTTTTCCTCCAAATTAATATGATTTAGAAAATTTAAGGGCTCTAAGGCAGAGGTATAAGGCTAGGGATAACAGCTGTTTGCTAGAACGTCTAACATGGCATACTAACAACAACAACCTCAGCATTAATAACAAACAGGAGCAGGACCCTGGGAACAGCTTCCCTGAGCGCGGCTCTTTCCCCTTTGGTGCAGTTCCGGGCACAGCCAGCAGGGGCGCTGCTGGCTCCCGGTGGGCGGGGCAGGTGCAGTGATCCTCCGCGGCTGCAGGGGGCGCTGTGGGGCGGGGAGAGCGCAGTAATGGTGGATTGGTCTGAGATGGGAAGAGCAGGATCAGAAACTTCAGAGCTGAGGCTGAAGACTCTGGAGGTCTCAGCAGGCAGGGGCTGTGGGCTACAGAGCAGCAAAAAGTCCCAGCAATGCTGAAGAATCAACAGGGGGGTAGGACAACAATGACCCAGCTCCCCACACAGAAGAAGGCCCCTCTTTAGTGAGGCAGGAGATCACAAGGTCTCAGTTCTGAGGCTGCCCCCAGGAGCAGAGGCTCACCCCACACGAGGCTGGACTTCTGTAGCAGGAGTGAGTTCCTTTCCCCAGCCCCAGCTACACCACTTCCCTGGGAAGGCTCAGATAGAGTAAGAGAGAGTTTTTCCTCCCCTCCCAGTCTCAAGCATCCAGCCAAAAGCGCTTCTTAGCAACATAATGGGAAAAAAATTCCACTGCTAACAAGTAAAGAAAAGGAAAGAAAAAAAATCTCAACCCTCAACACTCTCCCACAGTCCTGTATCCCTCCTCAAGGTGTCTTCTCAGCCCCACTGCAGGATCCTGACTCAAACCCTGGGGTCACTTCCTGACCCTTCCCAAGTAACCCCAGTGTCCCCTAATCCCCATCCCATTCCCCAATCCCACTCCCAGTCCCATGGGAACCCCAGTGGCCCCCAAGATCCTGATCCCATCCCATGTGTCCCCCAGTTTCCCCCAGTGCCCTCCAGTATCTCACTGCCCCTCCCAAAGCCCTGTGCCCCCCATCACTGCCCTGGAACACCCCATGACCCACATCCCAGTGTGGTGATACTCCCAACACCCTCCTGGTCCCCAATTCCACAGTTCCCTGTCCCCCCCCACACACACGCACAAACTGTCCCCAGTGTCCCCGCAGCCCCTGATACCGAAATGGGCCGGAGTGAACTCATGGGCAGAACTGGAGGGATCACAAAGCCGGAATTCTTGATCAGCTCAGACTCACAGCGGATCTCTCCTGGTCCTGCAGGTCAGAGGAGTCTTTACCATGGGTTATTTATCCATCCTAATTATAAATATTCATTAAATGGGCCTCCTATCTAATACAGACACAGCACTTCTCCTGGACATCATTTGCATGGCTCCGCCTCTCTCCGGAAATTCTCTTATTGTCCTGGAGAGTTCTAAAAAGGGATCTGGGTGGTCATTTTCACTGAGTGCCCCAGTATCTCAGATCACTTCACCTCAAACTTTCACTTTCAGCAGGTACTGCTCCTTCTCTGTTACAGAACTTGTCCAAAACCCCACTGGAGTTCCATTTATCTCCTTCTCACAGTTCGAGCTGTGTTTATTGTCCTGCATAAATACTTTTATGTCCTTTTATCACATTTGCTGCTAAGTCTTTAAGCCCTACCCAGCACCTTCCGCATGTGGTGAAAAGCCACTCTATGAAAAGCCAAGTGTCCACAAAACAGCCTGGAAACTTTGTTGGAATAAAGGCACAGAGTTTCCACAGCCATACCCTCATGGGGTTTCTCTTTCAAGGTTTCAAAGGATGCAGTCTCCTTTTATCCCAAATTCCTGTCCCCACGTTGCCCTCTTCCTTTCCCCATTGGCTGAGGCACAGGGAAGGTGCAGTGTATTTGTATATTTACAGGATGCCTTGGAGTGGCTGCCTGGAACAGAGCCCAGACACTATTATGAGAACGAAAGCAGGGATTAATTGAAAGCCTTCAATGGACACACCTGAGGCAGGCAGAAGCCTCTGAGAGGCTGCACCCAAGATATACAATGGTGATGAGTTTTTCATACAGTTATCGGTTTAGCCTGTTTCCATATCAGGGGTTAATCCTCCAATTACAGCTTCAGGTAATGAAGTCGTATTACTCCAGTTTGCTAATGCCTGAACTCACTTTTCTTTATATTTTCATGGCCTGAGGCAGTGAACTGTCCTTGAGTTTCAGCCTAGAGAGGAATTGCTTTGTCTGAATAAAATGGAAGAACAGCAGCTGACAGGCTGTGGAGTTTTAGGGTTACACACTAAAGCAGTTCAGGATCTGAAAACTACAAAGGCAAAATTCTAAGGCATCATATACACAGTGATGAGGCTCCCTGTCAGCTGTGTCTTCTCTTGAGGCTGAAGAGCCCCAGCTCCTGCAGCTTTGCCTGATGAGAGAGATGCTCCAGTGCCCTCATCATCCTCACAGCCTCTGCTGGACCTGCTTCTGGATGTCCATGTCCCTCCTGTCCTGGCACTGACCAGAACTGCACACAGCACTTCCAATGTGCCTCATTGTCAGGGCAGAGGGGCACAGTCACTCCCTGACCTCCTGACCCCTCTCCTCCCAGTACAAGTTGAACAAAGATGACAAAGTCCGCTTTGGTCAATTCACATCAACATCACTGAACAAAATGGTGGCCCAGCGTTTTGGGCAGGACACAATGTTCATGATGACCACGTGCCATGGTGTGGACATCCCGAAATTCTCCATGTATCCAGAGGAGAAGGAGGTGCTGATCCCACCATTCGAGACCTTCAAGGTCACCGGTGTCAGTAAGGAAGGGAACACAATGAACACTGAGCTTCAGTCCACCGGGAACTCCAGCAACTACAACTATGAGTGGCTGAAAGGTGACACCATGGGGACAACCGGGGGGGAGCAGGAATGCTCAGCGAGCATTAGGGACAAGGACACATTGTGCTGGGAACAACCATGGCCCAGAGGGAACAGGGACGCCCAGTGCTGGGGACAAGGACAATGACAGCCATTGCTGAGCAGAGGGTATGTGGACACCCAGTGCCAGGTGAAGGCAACAGGGACATCGAGGGCTGGGGACAACCAATGGGGTTGAGGGGGCAAGGCCACCCATGGCTGGGCACAGGGGACAGGGAACTCGGTATGACCCTCTCTGACCCCCACACCCTCAGGGACCCCCATTTCACCCTTATCCCCTCTCCCATGGTCACCCTGAGCCCCCCTCTTTATGTCCCAAGGTGGAAGCCTCCCCAGGAACTCCCCCCACCTCGGGGGGCTTCTCTTGGCCACCGTGGCCATGGCAGTGGTCACTGGAACCCTCTGAGCCACAAGGCCACCAAGGTCACTGCAGTCTTGGAGGCCACTGTGGCCACCGTGATCACATAAGCCACCACAACCCCAAGAAAAATGACAGCACCAATGCTACTGAGGCCACAGTGTCTACTGGGGCCACTTTGGCCCCTATGACTACTCCGAGCATTGGAAGCACCATGGTCACCATGGCCATTGTGGCAAGTGTGACCCATGAGGCTACTGTGGCCACTGTGGCCACCGCGGTCATGGTAATGACTGAGGCCATCATGGCCACTGTGGTTTCCAAGGTGGCCAAGGTCACCATGGCCATTACGGCCACTGTGGCCACCATGGTCACTGTAACAGGAGGACCATCCTAGGGAAGGCCCTCTGAAAGCTGCCCAGGAGTGACTAGCACAAAGCCAGCAGGACCAGCGAGAGCAGGGCTGGAGCTTCCAGGACAGCACGGACAGCACGGACAGCAGAGATTGGGCAGTGCCTGAGGCCAGTTGGATACTTCCCAACAGAGGGGTTTGGCAGTGCCAATATCAAGGCCACCTCCTAAAGCTCCTTGGCTTTCTTGCCTGATGTATCCAAAAAAATTGCTGCTTGCTCGCCTGGAGTGGGAAAATGCTCCTTGCTTGCCTGGTGTATAAAACATGAATCAGAAATTTGACCCTTGCTGGCCCGGCCTACTAAAAGTTTACCAAAATTTGCTGCTGGCTCCCCTGATGTATCTGCTACAGCTCTTTTAACACCTTTCCTGCAGGGTGCCTCATTTCCTATAATAAGGCAGTTCCTGGTGTTTTCGGTAGTGGCAACTTAAAGCTGTATTTTTTAAACCTCGATCTGCAGAAAGGCATTGGAGATACATTCCTTCCTTTTTCCTCTTCACCCCCTTTTCACTGCAGGGAACTCCTCAGAAAGGACCTGGAAAGGCTGGAACACATCCAGGGAAGAGATGGAGGTCAGGAAGGCTCTGTAGCACCAGAAGTGGCTGAGGAAGCTGGGGGGAGAGGCTGCTCAGAGCAATTAGAAAAGGATGAATGATCAGTTCAGGACCAGTTCCACAAAGTTCCTGATCTGAAGCAACGCAAGCAAAGAAGCATTTGGAGGAAAAAAAAAGAAAAAAAAAAAAAAAGAAAAACAAACAGAAAGAAAAAGGATGAAAAATAAATTGGAGAAAACGGGACAGAGGCACCATCACCCACTGATTTTTGTAAAAACCTGATGTTTCACTCAGGAAACTATTTTTTCTTTCAAATCGGGGAATTTTCCCTCTTCAGCCCTCAGCTCCTGAACTCGCTGTGGTGTTGTGGTTCAGGAATTGTCCACTGGAGGGCAGCAGCGAGCAGGGTTAAACAGCGGCACTGCGCATGCGCCGCCCCCTCAGCTGCAGTTCCGGGTGTCACCACCAGGCGGCAGCACGAGCTGGTGGCGCTGCCGAGCGCCCGCCCCACCCCATCCCGGCCCCGGGGCTCTGCAATGTTTTGGGATGGAGCCACCTTAAAGCCCATCCTGTGTCAGCCCTGCCATGGGCAGGGACATCTTCCCCTGAGCCACGCTGCTCCAGACACTCCAACGTGGTATTAGACACGAGAAGGGACTGGGCAGCACAGCTGCTCTGAGGAGCCTGTGCCAGGGCCTCACCACCCTCACAGGGAACGATTCCTCTCAATATCCCGTCTGACCCTGCCCTCTCACAGTGGGAAGCTGTTCTTCTTGTCCTGTCTGTCAATGCCCTTGTCCAAAGTCCCTCCCAAGCTCTCCTGGAGCTTCTTTAGCCAAGAAGGGGCTTTGATGTCCCCATGGATCACTCTCCAGGCTGAACACCCCCAGCTGTCTCCACAGCAGAGGAGCTTCATCCCTCAAAACCGCTCTATGGCTTCCTCTGAACCAGCTCCAGCAGCTCCACATCTTCTCTGTGCTGGAGTCCAGAGCTGGCAGAGTGATCCCAATGGGAATATCTCATGGTGGGAAGGGCTCAGTGCTTGCCCTGCTCTCATCCCTGAACCAGCACCCCACACAGAGCACATGAAGGGCTCCAGTGTCTCACTCTCTTTCTCCGAAGAGGAAACCTGCCCAACAGCAGCAGAGCGAGGCTTTCGGCCAACCAGCAAGGCCCGGTGTTCCAAGCCTTTGGCCACCAAGACGACTGCCTTTCGGCCAGCGTTATTTCCGGTTCTGGATGTGCAGGAACTAATAAAGGCCTGATCAGAGGAGTCAGGACCTGTGTTAGAGGGTTGATCTTCCTGATGGAGTAGGAGGCTCCCAACACTGGGGTGGTACTCAATGAAGGGTGGAACCCGTCGCATGGGAAGGACTTGGTGCAAAGATGGGAAACAAGACTGATGGTGGGAATGACCTCAAAATGGTGGGAATGAACTCACTCAAAATGGTGGGAATGAACTCACTCAAAACAGCAGAAATTAACTCAAAATGGTGGTTCCCCTTGATGTGCAGATGCCATTTTGTGTGGAGTGGAGAAGAAGGACAGCATTGAAATATGGTGGAATGTGGGTGAGGACAGAACTGAGGATGGGTTGTGTGGACCCATCCTGAGAATGGGATAGAAGGATATGGGAGATGGCAGAAGGTCGGGAGCACTTCTGTGCCTTTTGGCCGTTTCCATCTCCTGACCCTCCCTGAAGGGACAAAGGGTTAGGGACACAGAGGGGCAAAATATACAAAGCGGGAAAGAGAACTTCAGTTTGGAATATTTAAAATGGCTCCATACACTGAACACAAGAGGGGGAAAAACTTAAACAATTAATAAACTAAACTTCCCACATGAAATTATTCCCCCGCTAAAAATACAACTCCCATACACACACGTTTTCGTTCAGCCTGGGAGATCCCACTCCCTGTGGCTGTCCCTGATGGAAAGGGATCGCCCACCCACAAGACAGTAAAATGTAAAACAACATAAAACCCCCTGGGTGCAGGGTGCCTTCCACACCAACTCAAGCTGAGGAGCGCTGGCGGGTCCAAGCGGTCCAGAATGTGTCTTGTGGAGTTGTCAGTGCTGAGTCAGTCCTGCATCCCCTTGGAGGGTGTCTGTAGCAGAATTTCTTAGAGAGCGAGGACATGGTTTATATCTAGAGTAAGGTTTGAGCTACCCCAGCCTGGGCCCCAGATTTAGGTCTGTGAAGCCTGTGGCGCAGTTAGAAATTATGTTAAGGTGTGTGCATGGTACAGTGGGTTTTCCAGGTGTTAATAGGTACAGTTGGTAGTGTGAACATTTTAGCCACCTTAAGAATAAGATAAACGATGTTTGTTTGCATTTTTCTCATGCTGTATACCAGTGAGAGAACACCTGTAATTGTAAACCATACTGAAGTGTACATAACCTGCCATTTGAGACAGAATAAACAGAGAACTTATGTTAACCACATTGGTTGGATCTGCATTGCTCTGTCCGGCCTTCCCATGTTTTAAGGGGTTCCCTGTCTATGGGTGTCAGCTCTCCCGACTACCAGAAGCTTAATAAAACTGAAGTCCTGCTTCACAGTTCTGCCCAGTGCCATGTCCAGCTGTACCCAGGGCCATCTCCAGCTCGGCCGAGGGCCATGTCCAGCTCTGCTGAATGCCATGTCCAGTTCTGTCCAGTGCCATGTCCAGCTTTATTCAGTGCCATGTCCAGTTCTGTCCAGTGCCACGTCCAGCTTTATCCAGTGCCATGTCCAATTCTGTCCAGTGTCATATCCAGCTCTGCGCTCCACAGGAGAGGTGGGACATGGAGATCCTGGAGCAGGTCCAGCAGAGGCTGTGAGGATGATGAAGGCATTGGAGAATCTCTGTCACCAGGCAAAACTGCAGGAGCTGGGGCTGTGCAATCTCTAGAAGAGACACAGCTGACAGGGGTCCTCATCTCTGTGTATATGATTTTGCTTTTATATTTTAAGATCTTGTATTGTTTTAGAGTGGATTTAGAACTCCACAGCCTGTCAGCTGCTGTTCTCTTGTTTTATTCAGACGAAACAGTTCCTCTTCAGGGTGAAACTCAAGGACACCTCACTGTCCTGGGCCCCAAAAAGTATAAGCAAAAGAGAATCAGACAGTTACCAAACTGTGGGAATATGACTTCATTACCTGAAGCTGTAATTGGAGGATTAACCCCTGATGTTACATGTAGACAGACCAAACTTATAACTGTATGAAAAACTGGTGACCATTGTCCACCTTGGGTGCAGCCTCTCAGAGGCTTCTGCCTGCCCCAGGTGTGTCCATTGAAGGCTTTCAATAAATCCCTGCTTTCATTCTCATAATCGTGTATGGGCTCTGTTCCAGGCAGCCACTCCAAGGCATCCTATAAATATACAAGTACACTGCACTTTCCCCTGGCCTCAGCCAGTGGGGAAAGGAAGAGGGCAAGGTGTGGCTGAGAGTTTGGGATAAAAGGAGACTGCATCCTGTGAAACCTCGAGAGAGAAACCCCACAGGGGTTTCACAGGGGTGAAAACTCTGAAATTTCATTGAAATAAAGTTTCAAAACTGCTGTGTGGACACTTGTCTCTCCATAGAGTGGCTTTTCACCACATAATGAAGGTGCTGGGAAGAGCAAAAAACCTGACTTAAAGATTGATAAAAAGATGTAAAAGTATTACCACAAGACAATATATGTGGCTCAAACCAGTGGAGAAAGAGTTAAAGGAAACTCCAGTGTGATTATTTACAATTATTTATTCTCTAAGACAGAAATAGCAGCGCCGGCCAAAACCAAAATTTGGAGGGGAGGCCACCTGAGATATTGGGGCATTCTGTGAAAATACCCACTCAGATCCCTGTTTAGGAACTCTCCAGGACAAGAAAAGCATTTCCTGAGAGAGGCAGGGCCAAGCAATTGTTATGGGTTAACACAACTTGTTTTTTAGTTCAAGAGGAAACATTTCCCTATAAGCACCTGTTAATTTTCTGTGGAAAGGACAGAGACCTGTCAGAGACCAATTTTTAAATGCTGACACCTCATCTAACCACGGAGGAAGCAGTATGTGCATTTGTGAATACACGTATAAGGTTGAGATGAGGTTGAGAACTTCCTTTTCCCTCCGTCCTCAGAAGAGGTAAGGTGACAGCCCAGCTTCTGCCGGGGTCAGGCAGGGCCGGCCAGACCCAGCCCGGACAAGCCTTTCCTGGTGGGTTTTGGGCAGGGAGAGGGGAGGAGAATATGTTCTGTCCCAGCCTGGATGGGGTTTCCAGCGGCTGTTAAAACAGTCTGCTGCTAAGCTGTGGGGGCTGAGCCCTCCCAAGTTTTCTGGTCACTCCTGGGCAGAGGAAAAGGGTGGGGAGGAGAAGCCCAGATGAGGGAGAGATCATGCAGCTGAGAGCAAAAAGTGGCTCCGCAGACGGGCAAGGGGCCGCCCAGCAGCCAGAACCACAAAATTTTGGCCCAACTTTGGTGCAGCCTGGCCCTACCATCTTCAACTATCACGTCCACTGCAGGCCTGGGAGATTTCAATTTTCATGCCAGATGAGACTTATCAAAAGCACTGGGCATTCTGTGAGTGACAACAGACAAAGTGACTGAACCGTAAGGAGACACTGCATGAGACGGAGGTCAGTGAAGTGACAGTAAAAGTTTTAGTTTGGGCGTGATTGAGGAGTTGCCTAGTTTGGGCTGGATTTCTGTTAGCAGGCCATGAGAATGGACTAAATTTTCCCCACAGCATTTAGAATGCTTTTAGGGGGGATGCAGAGTTCTGGTCATAGCCATGGACTGATAGAATTGAGATTGAATGGAGAACTTTGAACAGAGGAAGATAAAGACAAAGTGATATGAAGCCCTTTGCTCCCAGGGAAAAAGAGATCCCTGTTTCTTGAGATGAAGATGATTTTGCAGATAGAAGAAGGGAGCCTTTGTTTTACTCTAGAAGAGGCACCCATAAACAGTACCCTAAAAGAAGAAGATGTGGCCCATATGCAGTTGTGGGAAAAAGGTGCTAATGGCAGGGGCCTCACAGTTTGCAGAGTTTCTGGGCAGCTGCAGATTTGTGACATGGGAGCCACCAGAGAACTGTTTTCTTGTGCTGATGTCTCCATGGGAGTTTCTGAGAGAGGCTCCTCTACATAAGAACGGCTGAAATATTATTTTAGAGTGGTGAAATGGACTGAAAATACCAGATTTTTTCTCTTTATGTTGTCAGTGGTAAAAGGGAACATTTGTGGGTGAAGCGGAACTGTTTTGAAAGTTTCATTTTGATTCTCATTGTTTTCTGTTAGTGTTTGTTAATGAATCCATTTTTACAACTTTTATTATTTGGGCCTGCTTTGCTCTCCTCCTAATCCTATCTCAAAATAGGAAAAGGTGCATTAGAGATGCATAAGATGATGCATTAGAGCAAATTATTTCCAAGGAGAGAGCTGCATCTGTATTAGCTAGGAGGCCCATTTTAATGAATATTTCCAATTAGTATGGATAAATGCCCTGTGGCCAAGTCCCCCTGACGTGCAGGACCAGGCGAGGTCTGCTGTGAGTCCGAGCTGATCAAGAATTCCGGCTTTGTGATCCCTCCAGTTCTGTCTGGGAGTTCACTCCGGCCCATTTCGGTATCGGGGGCTTGGGGGACACTGGGGAGAGGACAGGGGACTGTGGGATTGGGATTGTGCTCCTGGGGGGACCCTGGGGGAATCACAGAAATGGGGTCGTGGGGTCCTCTGTGGGGAAGTGAGGGCGGGACACATAATAGCAGGAGTGGTATTGGGGTCATGGAGGGGCTTTAAGACATGGGGGGAGCAGGAGCTGTTTTCCAGATTTGGGTTGAGGTCCTGGGTGATACTGCAGAAATTGGGGACTGGGAGTGGGATTGGGGTCTGGGGACGACTGAAGGGGGACACTGTGGGGTTCAGGAAATGATCCCAGAATTTGGAGCAGGGTCCATGGGGTGCTGAGGAGGCTTTTAATCATTGGAGGAGTGAGCTTCTGGGGGGGCCAGGAGGACATGGGACTG
Source organism: Sylvia atricapilla (assembly GCF_009819655.1). Lineage (NCBI taxonomy): Eukaryota > Metazoa > Chordata > Aves > Passeriformes > Sylviidae > Sylvia > Sylvia atricapilla. The sequence goes on from NC_089140.1 coordinate 152,547,904, forward strand.
TGGGATTTGGGTCCTTTGGGGCTGGGGGCTGGGGAGGCATAAGTAACCCCAGGATTGGGGATCAGGGACCCCAGACATGTCTGGGGTTCTCCTGACCAGGAGTGCCTCCCTTTGCCCTGGGCTGAATCAACTTCCCTCCCCAGTCCCTCATTGCGGAACCCACCCCTTGTCTCCTCTGTGTCCCGCAGTGTCCCCCACTGCTCCTGGTGGCCTCTGTACTCCATGGCCCCCCTGGCTCACACTCTGGCACTGCTGGCAATGACCGTGGCCACTGGAGCCATCAAGGTGAAGCCCCTGGACATTTCCCAGAACTCTTTTGATGACCAGTACCAGGGCTGTGGCTCTGACATGACCGCGACGTTGCCGGCCCTCAACTACTCTGAGTTCCAGAAGAATCCTTTCTTTGCCTGGGCCTGGACTGAGGCTGTGGCTGAGTGGCAGAGGAGGGGGTCCCCTGTGTCCCCTCTGGCATCCCCAGACCAAGCCATTGCCATCATGGCCTTCATGACATATAGCTGCCTACGGACCGTATTCACTCTTTCCATGCGCGTGGCCGGGCGCTCACCCCAGGAATACCGGGACAATTTCCACTACAAAACGCTGCATTTCCTGCTGACCGATGCCCTGGCCACGCTGAGGGGCACACAGAAAGGAAAGTGTCTGGATGTGTTGTATCGGGATTGCGGGGTCCTGTTTCAGGCGCAGCATGGCAACACCATCCGGTTCAGTCAATTCACAGCAATGTCTCTGAGCAAACCAACTGAGGGGTGTACAGTGGAGACAGTGTTCCAGGTGCACACGTGCCATGGTGTGGATATAGGCTTATTCTCCAAATATCCAGAAAACAAGGAGGTGCTGATCCCACCCTTTGAGACCTTTGAGGTCATCCAAGTCACTCAGGAAGGGAACAAGTCACAGATCTGGCTCCGCTCCACTGGGACCTTCAGCAAATACAACTGCGAGTGGCTGAAAGGTGAAACCACAGGGGACAGACTGGGGGGCATGGGGACACCCACTGTGGCCATGGGGACACCCCTGATAAGGCACAGGGGACATGATGACACTCACTAAGGATGGGGCACAGAGACAGGGATGCCAACTGTGTGAGGGGGGTGACAAGAACACCAAGTGCTAGGGACAAGCACAGAGATACCCAGTGCTAGAGACACCAAGTCTGGGGACAGCCATTGTGGGCATGGGGTCTGGAGTAATCATGACATGGCACCAGGATTTGGACCCCAACATCTGGGAGAGGACAGGGACAGGGACAGGGACAGGACAGGGACATGGATGCCCCCTTTTCCTTCATGTCCCTGTCAATCTCCTTGCAAAAGTCAGTACTGTGGGGACAGGCCCTGTGTGCTGGACATGGGTGGGCAGGGACCCCCCATGGCATTCCCTGAACCCCTGGCACCCCCATGGCACCCCCTTACTCTCCCTGACCCTTATAACCCATAAGCCCACGATGATGCGCCAGACCTCCGTGACCCCTGTACCCCCCCATATTCCCCCTCAACACCTGGTCACCTTTTATCTCATAACCCTCATCTGTCCTGTAACCCCTAACTCCTCATTATTGCCACCCAGTCCCCGTCTTTTTCATTCATGGTCCCTAAGACCCTCTTCTTTGTTCTCCAGGTGGGACCATCTCCATGGCCCCCTTCCACCTCGGAGGACTCGTCCTGGCCACCACAGCCTTGGCAATGGCCACTGAGGTCCTCTGAGACATGAGGTCACCAATGTCACCAAGGTCATTGTGGTCACTGTGGACACCACAGCCACTCTGGCCACCATGGTCACTAGAACCACCAAGGCCACTGTGACCACCATCATCACCAAGACTCCTTGAGCCACAAGGCTACCACAGCCACTGCGACCACTGTGGCCACCAAGGCCATTGTGCAAAGTCATTCTATTAAATGATTCTATCAAACCAATTCCATTAAAGAATTCTGTCAATACCTGCAAAAAGAGACAATTCTTAAGCAGGGCTCTATGTGACTCATCCCACCAACACTCGTGGGAACGTCTCTTTCTCTCAACCTCGTGCAAGATCCTTGGGGAGCCTCCCATATGGGGAGGAAGGAACCTCACACACATTTCATTCCAAGCAGGAATATGGGAGAGGAATCACTTGAGAGTGTTGATTTAGACTGGTTTTAGCCCAGTTTAGTGCCAGTGCCATCCCCTGGCTGTGGGGGACCTGTCAGAGCAGCTTTGGAGAAGGATGTGGGGGGCCTGGTGGGTGACCAGTGGAGCTGCCCATGTGGCCTGGGGCCATAGGAGATACAGGGGACATCAGGAAGATCAGAGCCAGGAGGTCAGGGAGGGATTGTGACCCCCTTCCCTGCCCAGTGAGACTCATTGGGACTGCTGTGTCCAGCTATGCCCAGTGCTACTTCTACCCAGTGCCATGACCCACTCTGTTCAGTGATGTGTCCAGCTCTGTCCAGCGCCGTATCCAGTATTGTGCTGCTCTGAACCCAATCCAGTGCCCAGGGATGATGCTACCTGAGCTGGGAGGCTGCGCTAGATGCCCGCGCTGGGATCTTCTGGGATTTGTGGATTCTGGGAGTTGTGGCTTGGGAATTGTCCACCGGAGGGCAGCAGTGAGCAGGGTTAAACAGTGGCACTGTGCATGCGCCGCCCCCGGCTGCAGTTCTGGGTGCCTCCAGGAGGTGGCAGCACGAGCTGGTGGCACTGTTGAATGCCCACCCTGCCCCATGCTGGCCCTGGGGCCCTGCAATCACTTGGGTTGGAGCCACCTTAAAGCCCATCCTGTGCCAGCCCTGCCATGGGCAGGGACATCTTCTCCTGAGCCACGCTGCTCCAGGGCCCCCCAGCCTGACCTTGGACATGGGCAGGGACCGGGCAGCCACAGCTCCTCTGGGCAACCTGTGCCAGCGCCTCACCAGCCTCACAGGGAAGGATTACTCTCAATATCCCATATGACCCTGCCCTCTGACAGTGGGAAGCCATTCTTCTTGTCCTGTCCCTCCATGCCCTTGTCCCAAGTCCCTCCTCCTGTTCTGGAGCCTCTTTTAGTCAGGAAGGGGCTTTGATATGTCCCTGTATCACTCTCCAGGCTGAACACCCCCAGCTGTCTCCATAGCAGAGGCGTTTCATCCCTCAGACCTCTCCGTGGCTTCCTCTTGACCCGCTCTAGCAGCTCCACATCGTCTCTGTGCCGGAGCCCAGAGCTGGCAGAGTGATCCCAGTAGGAATGTCTCACGTTGGGAAGGGCTCAGTGCCTGCCCCACTCCCATCATAAAACCAACACCTCATGTGGAATAAATGGGCTCCAGTGTCTCACTCTCTTTCTGCCAAGAGGAAACATGCCCAACAGCTCATGAGCAAGGCTTTTGGCTGACTGTCAAGACCTCGTGTCCTGGGTCTTTGGCCACCAAGATGGCCACCTTCTGGCAGGTGTCATTTCCAGTTCTAAATGTGCAGGAACTGGAAGAGACTGAACCTGAGGTGGCAGTGCCTGTGCTAGGAAGAAACTTTCTGATGAAGGGGGAGTGTCCCAACAAGGGCGTGGTACTCAATGGAAGGGTAGAACCCGTCTCAGGTGAGAGACCTGACACAAAGGTGGGAAACAAGAAGGACAGCGGGAATGAATTCAAAATGGCAGTTCCCCTTCAGGGGTGGACGCCATTTTGTGATGGAGTCGGGAAGATGGATAGGATCAAAAGATGATGGAATGTGGGTGAGGACAGAGCTCAGGATGGGTTTTCTGGGCCCATCCTGAGTAGGGGACAGAAGGGGACAGGAGATGGCAGGAGGTCAATGGCACTTCTGCGCCCTTTGGCTGCCCATTGCCCATCTCCCAGCGCCCCCTCCAAAGAGAAAAAAGGTTAGGAATGCAGATTGGGCAGAATACAAATTGGGAAAGAGAACTTCAGATTGGAATATTTAAAAGGGCCACATAAACTAAACCAAAGAGGGGTAAAACTTAAAGAATTATTAAACTAAATTTCCCATACGAAATGATTCACCCTCTAAAATGACAACTTCCCTTACCCGCATCTATATGTCTCCTTTCAGCCTGGGAGATCACACTCCCTGTGGCTGTCCCTGATGGCAAGGGATCTCCCACCCACAGGGCAGTAAAATGTAAAACAACACGAGAACGCCTGGATCCACGATCTTCCTTGCCAACACAAACACAGGAGCTCTGACAGGTCCAAGCGGTCCAGAAGGTGTCTTGTGGGGTCGTCAGCACTGAGTCCGTCCTGCATCCCCTCTGAGGATGTGGGCCCTCCCGTTGGCAAGAAGCTGAATAAAAGTTAACTTCTGCTTCACAGTTCTGCCCAGTGCCATGCCCACCTCTGCCCAGTGCCATGTCCAGTTCTTCCCAGGGCCATGTCCACTTCTACCCAGTGCTGTGCCAAGTTCTGCCCAGTGCCATGTCCAGCTCTGTGATCCTCAGCACAGCAGAAACGTGGAGATCCTGCAGCAAGTCCTGCACAGGCTGTGAGGATGATGAAGGCACTGGAGCATCTCTCTCACCAGACAAGTCTGCAAGATCTGGGGCTGGGCAGCCTCAAGAGGAGACACAGCCAATAGGAGGCCTCATCCCTGTGTATATGTTATCTTAGAATTTCCTTTTTATCATTTTCAGATCCTGCACTGCTTTAGTGCAGTCAGCTGCTGTTCTCCCATTTTATCCTGGCAAAGCAATTCCTCTCTAGGCTGAAACTCAAGGACATCCCACTGTCTTATTCTCCAAAAAGTAAAATAAAAATGATTTGTGGCCTTAGCACACGGAGGGAATATGACTTCATTACCTGAAGCTGCCATTGGAGGATTAACCTCTGATATGTAAACAGACCAAACCTATGGCTGTATGAAAAGCTCCTGACCATTGTTTGTCCTGGGTGTAGCCTCTCAGAGGCTTCTGCCTGCCCAAGGAGTGTCTATTGAAGGCTTTGAATAAAATACCCACTTTTTTACTTGTAATCATGTCGAGCTTCTTTACCAGGCAGCCACTCCAAGGCATCCTGTAAATACACAAATATACTGCACCTTCCCTGTGCCTCAGCCAATGGGGAAAGGAGGAGGGCAACGTGCAGCCAAGAGTTTAGGATAAAAGGAGGCTGCGTCCTCCAAAACCGAGAGAGCAAAACCACGGATGTGTGGCTGTGGAAACCCTATGCCTTTATTCAAATAAAGTTTCAAAACTGCTGTGTGGACACTTGACTTTCCATAGAGTGGCTTTCACCACACAATGAAGGTGCTGGGTAGAGCTTAAAGCCTGACTTTAAGAACGATAAAAAGACGTAAAAGTATTTTCACAGGACAATAATTGTTGCCCAAACCCGTGGAGAAAGAGTAAAAATGAAACTCCAGTGTGGTTTTTGACAAGTTCTCTAAGACAGAAGAAGCAGAGCCTGCCAAAACCAAAAGTTTGAGGGGAGGTCATCTGTGATATTGAGGCACTGCATGAAAATTGCCACTCTAATCCCTGTTTAGGAACCCTCCAGGACAAGAAGAGCATTTACTGTGAGAGGCAGGGCCATGCAGTTGTTACGGGTTAACACCATTTGGTTTTTAGTTGAAGAAGAAACAGTTTTCTATAAGCACCTGTGGAAAGGACAGAGACCTGTCAGAGGCCAATTGTCAGATACTGACACTTCATATACCACAGAGGAAGCTGTATGAGCCTTTGTGAAGACACATCTAAAGTTGACATGAGGCTGAGAACTTCCTTTTCCCTCCGTCCTCAGAAGAGGTAAGGTGGCAGCCCAGCTTCTGCCGGGGTCAGGCAGGGCCAGCCAGACCCAGCCCGGCCAATCCTTTCCTGGTGGGTTTTGGGCAGGGAGAGGGGAGGAGACTATGTTTTGTCATAGCCTGGATGGGGTTTCCAGCAGCTGTTAAAACATCCTGCCATCATCAAAGCATCCCATCTAGGGAGTGGGTTCCAGGGTGGGGGAAATGGGGGCACTGGGGGAACCCAGGCCCTGGGTCACGGTGCTGGGGGCAGGGGGTCACTGAGAGGGGTACAAGGGACCGGAGAGGGATTGGGGTAATAGAGCCACTGGCAAATACCAGGAAGGAGGCAACACAGAGCTCTGGGAGTGGGATTGGTATGCAGGAGGACACTGGGAATTTTTGGGAGGGGGTCAGGAAGTGACTACAGGATTTGAGTCAAGGTCCTACCGGGGGTGGAGAAGACACCATGAAGAGGGTATACATCGGGCTGTGAAAGTGGGATTTGGGTTCTGGGGGTGTGGGGGACATCGGCAGGCTCCAGAACTGACCCCAGGATTTGGGATCAGGCCCCAGCACATGTCCAGGGGTCTCCTGGCAGGGGCAAATCCCTCCCCCCACTTACCCTATTCTCCCTCCCCAGCCCTTCATCAGGGAAACCTCCCCTTGTCCCTCTGTGTCCCACAGCATCCCCTGTGTGCCATCAGTGTCCCCTGAGGCCACTCAGTGTTCCCTCAGTATGTCCTGGTGTCCCCCAGTGTCTTCCCTGTGTCACACAGTGTGTCATCCATGTTGCCTCTGTGTCCCCCAGTGTCCCACACTGGTCCCTGTGGCCTCTCTTCTCCATGGCTCCCCTGGCTCACACCCTGGCACTGCTGGAAATGGCTGTGGCCACCGTGGCCATCAATGTGGTGCCCTTGGACATGGCCAAGAACTCCTTTGATGACCAGTACCTGGAATGTAGCGAAAACTTGTCGAAGAATTTGCCAGAACTCCAGGCTTCTGACTTTAGCAAGAATGATGAGTTTGCCAAGAACTGGAAAACTGCCACCGCTCAGTGGCAGAAGCAGGGGTCTGTTAGAAACTCTCTTACCCAAGACCAGGCCATCGCCCTCATGGCCTACACCATGAACACGATGACCCTGTACAAGCAGTTCAATGATGCCGTGCGCGAGGCTGGAAGCTCCAGCTGGAAATACCAGAATGAATTCCACTTCAAATCCCTGCATTTCCTGCTGACCAGCGCTCTCCAGACACTGGGACACCCAAAGAATTGTAAGAATGTGTTCCGGGGGGTGAAGAATTACCATTTTGATGTGAAGCAAGATGATGAAGTCCGCTTTGGGCAATTTGCATCAACATCGCTGAACGAGAAGGTGGCCCAGGATTTTGGGCACGACACGATGTTCAAGGTGTACTCGTGTCACGGTGTGGACATCCAGAGATTCTCCATGTATCCAAGCCAGAAGGAGGTGCTGATCCCACCCTTTGAGACCTTCAAGGTCATTGGTGTCAATAAGGAAGGGAACACGATGCACATTGAACTTCGCTCCAATAGGAATTTCAGCAACTACGACTGTGAGTGGCTGAAAGGTGACACCATGGGAATAATGTGGGGGTATTGTGGACACTCAGTGAGAGTTGGGGATAAGGACACACAGTTCTGGACACACCCATGGCCCAAAGGGGACAGTGACACCTGCTGTGGGTGGGAGACAGGACACCCAGTGGTGGGGACAAGGACAGGGACAGCCACTGGTGGGCACAGAGGATGGGTGAATCGCACACCCAGTACCAGGTGTGGGGGACAGGGACATCCAGTACTGGGGAACACCCACTGGGTTTGCAGGGACAATGCCACCCATGGCTGGGCACAGGAGACAGGGAACAATTTATGGCCTCCTCTGATCCCCAAAACATTAGGGTCCCCCGCTCACCCCTTTCCCACTCCTCATTGCCCTCCTGATGCCCTCAGACCCCTTACCATTATGGTCCCCCTGACGCCATTCTTTATGTCCCCAGGTGGGAGCCAACCCAGGATCTACCTCCACTTTGGGGGGTTTCTCCTGGCCACTGTGGCCATGGCACTGCTCACTGGAGCCCTCTGAGCCACGAGGCCACCAAGCTCACTGTGGTCTCAGAGGCCACTTTGGCCACCATGACCACAAATGCCACCAGGACCTGCGCAGAAATGAGGCTACCAAGGCTACCAAGACCTCTGTGGACACTATGGTCATTTTGGCCTCTGTGACCACTGTGGCCATTGATGCCACTGTGGCCACTGTGGCCCCTATGACCAGTCTGCGTATTGGAAGCACCATGGCCATTGTGGCCACTGCAACTACTGAGGCAATGTTGGCCACCGTGGCTGCCAAGGTGACTAAGGTCCCCATGGCCACCACAGCCAGGGTGGCCATCGTAGTCACTGTAACAAGGGGTCTGTCCTGGGGAAGGTCCTCCGAGAGCTTCCCAGGAGGGCGTGGCACAAAGCCAGCAAGACCAGCGAGGACAAGGCTGGAGCTGCCGGGAGAGCCCAGGACAGCACGGACAGCAGAGATTGGTCATTGCCTGGGGCTGGTTGGGCACTTCCCAACAGAAGCGTTTGGGCTGCCATTGTCATGGCCACCTCCTAAAGCTTGTTGGCTGCCTCACCTGGTGTATTCAAAAAAATTGCTGCTTGCTCGCCTGGAGTGGGAAAAACTTTCTGCTTGCTTCCCTGGAGTATTAAAAATGTATCAAGATTTGATCCTTGCTCACCTGGCATATCAAAAGTTTATCAAAATTTTCTGCTTGCTTGCCTGATGTATCCGCTACAGCGCTTTTAATGCATTTCCTGCAGGGTGCCTCATTTCCTAAAATAAAGCAGTTCCTGGTGGTTTCATTAATGCAAATTTAAAGTTTTATTTTTCAAACCTCAGTTTTTAGAGAGGCAATGGAGAAATGTTCTTCCCTTTTTCCTCTGTGCTGCCTTTTCACAGCAGCCCCTCAGGATGGACCTGGAGGGGCTGGAGCATGTCCAGGGAAGGGATGGAGCTGGGAAAGGGTCTGGAGCACCTGGAGTAGCTGAAGTAGTTGGGGAGGGGGATGCAGCTGGGGCTGCTCAGAGCAATTAGAAAAGAATGAGCAATCAGTTCAGAGCCAAATCCAAATTTCCTGATTTGAGGCAAGGCAACAGGACAAGCGTAGGGAGGAAAAGAACAATGAAAGAACAAAAAAAAAGAACCAAAAATAAAATACAGAAAAGGGGACAGAGGCACCACCACACATTCATTTATTTAAAAACCTGATGTTTCATCAGGAAAATATTTTTTCTTTCAAATCAGGGGATTTTCTCACTTGAGCCCTCAGCTCCTGAACTCGCTGTGCCGTTTTAGTTTGGCAATTGCCCACCGGAGGGCAGCAGCGAGCAGGGTTAAACAGCAGCGCTGCGCATGCGCCGCCCCCAGCTGCAGTTCCGGGTGTCACCACCAGGCGGCAGCACGAGCTGGTGGCGCTGCCGAGCGCCCGCCCCACCCCATCCCGGCCCCGGGGCTCTGCAATGGTTTGGGATGGAGCCACCTTAAAGCCCGTCCTGTGTCAGCCCTGCCATGCGCAGGGACATCTTCCCCTGGGCCAGGCTGCTCCAGACACCCCCCAGCCTGGCCTTGGACACGGGCAGGGACTGGGCAGCCGCAGCACCTCTGGGCAACCTGTGCCAGGGCCTCACCACTCTCATAGTGAAGGATTCTATTGGAAAGATGGGTGGTGATGTCTTTGATACACAACTCAGTGGGTTGCAATCTTAAAGAGAAATGCTTCTCCATCACCTCAAAATGGGTCTGGATGTTTCTACAGACAAGAAGTTTGTCACAGAACCCTCAAATTTGGATCAGAAAGTTTGAACTCCTGAATCTTTAGTAATAGGAGAAATGGGTCCCCACAAAGTGTGTTGCATAACCCAGACAGCCTGAACTTCTGAACTCTGGGGGAGAATGGTTCATGAGCAATATGGTGCATTTGGCTTGGGAAGGCTGCACCTTCCCAGCAGCCCCATTCAGCTGATGGGGAAAGGAAGAGGGCAACGTGTGGCTGAGAGTTTAGGATAAATGGAGGCCGCATCCTCCGAAACCAAGAGAGAGAAAACCCACAAGGCTATGGCTATGGAAACTCTGTCCCTTTATTTAAATAAAGTTTCAAGGCTCTTTTGTGGTCACATTGACTTTTCAGAGTGCGGCTTTTCAGAACACTCTAAGGTTGAGCTTAAAGCCTGAACTAAAGAATGATAAAAAGACGTAAAAGTATTTCCACAGGACAATAATTGTTGCCCAAACCCGTGGAGAAAGAGTGAAACTGAAACTACAGTGTGGTTTTTGACAAGTTCTCTAAGACAGAAGATTCAGAGCCTGCCGAAACCAAAAGTTTGAGGGGAGGTCATCTGAGATATTGGGGCACTGCATGAAAATTGCCAATCTTATCCCTGTTTAGGAACTCTCCAGGACACAAAGAGGATTTCCAGAGAGAGGCAGGGCCATGCAAATGTTATGGGTTAACAGAACTTGGTTTTTAGTTAAAGAAGAAACAGTTTTCTCTAAGCACCTGTGAATTTTCTGTGGAAAGGACAGAGACCTGTCAGAGGCCAATTGTTCGATACTGACACTTCATATACCACAGAGGAAGCTGTATGACCCTTTGTGAACACACATCTAAAGTTGACATGAGGCTGAGAACTTCCTTTTCCCTCCGTCCTCAGAAGAGGTAAGGTGCAGCCCAGCTTCTGCCGGGGTCAGGCAGGGCCGGCCAGACTCAGCCCGGCCAAGCCTTTCCTGGTGGGTTTTGGGCAGGGGGAGGGAAGGAGAATATGTTTTGTCATAGCCTGGATGGGGTTTCCAGCAGCTGTTAAAACATCCTGCCATCATCTAAACATCCCATTCTTTGAGTGGGATTGGTGTCTGTGTGGGGGGGACAAGGGTGACTCTGGGGAACCCCAGGCCTTGAGTCAGGATGCTGGTGGCAGGGGTTCACTAGGTGGGGTACATAGAGCTCCTAGTGGCCCTGCCCTCATCCCACCCCTCTCCTCATAGCTGATCTTTTGTCCCTATGATCCCCTCTCCCATGGCCCTCTGGACTTCATTCTTTGTTTCTCCAGTTGGAAGCCTCTCCAGAAACTTCCCCCCAACTCTTCAGGCTTCTCCTGCCACTGTGGCCATGGCAGTTGTCACTAGAATCCTCTGAGTCCCAAGGCCACCAAGGTCACTTGCAGGTTACTGTGGCCACCATGACCACAAATGCCACCAGAACCTGCAGAGAAATGAGGCCACCAAGGCTTCCAAAACCTCTGTGGCCACTATGGTCACTGTGGCCACTGTTGCAACAGTGGCCACTTTGGCCCCTATGACCACTCTGGGTATTGGAAGCACCATGGTTGCCATGGCCATTGTGGCCACTCACCCATGAGGCTACTGTGGCCACTGCGGCCATCCTGGTCACTGAAACTACTGAGGCAATGTTGGCTACTGTGGCTACCAGGGGGACCAAGTCACCATGGCCACCGAGCCCAGTGTGACCACTGTGGTCCCTGTAACCAGGGGACCATCCTGGGGAAGGCCCTCTGACAGCTGCTCAGGAGGGAGCAGCACAAAGCCAGCAGGGCCAGCCAGGGCAGGGCTGGAGCTGCCAGGACAGCCCAGGACAGCCCAGGACAGCAGAGATTGGGCAGTGCCTGGGGCTGGTTGGGCACTTCCCAACAGAGGGGTTGAGGGGTTTGGGAGTGGCAATGGCACGGCCACCTCCTAAAGCTCCTTGGCTGCCTTGCCTGATGTATCCAAAAGCATTGCTGCTTGCTTGCCTGGAGTGGGAAAATATTGCTGCTTGCTTCCCTGGAGTATTAAAAATGTATCAAAAATTTGATCCTTGCTGGCCGGGCATATCAAATGTTTACCAAAATTTGCTGCTGGCTCCCCTGATGTATCCGCTACAGGTCTTTTAACACCTTTCCTGCAGCGTGCCTCATTTCCTAAAATAAAGCAGTTCCTGGTGTTTTCTTTAGTGGCAAATTAAAGCTTTACTTTTCAAACCTTGATCTGCAGAGAAGCACTGGAGAAATCTTCCTCTCTATTTCTTCTGCACTCCCTTTTCACAGCAGCTCCTCAGGAAAGACCTGGAGGGGCTGCAGCATGTCCAGTGAAGGGATGGAGCTGGGAAGGGTCTGGAGCACAAGGAGTGGCTGAGGGAGCTAGGGGAGGCTGCTCAGAGCTATTGGAAAAGGATAAATGACCGGTTCAGGGCCAGTTACAAAGTTCCTGATATGAGGAAATTCAACAGAAGAAATATTGGGAGGAAAATAAGAACATCAAACAGAAAGAAAAGGAACGAAAAAAAAAAAATACAGATAAGAGGCACCACCACCCATCCATTAATATAAAAACCGGACAATTCACCAGGAAACTCTTTTCTTTACAATCGAGGGATTTTCCCTCTTCAGCCCTCACAGCTAGAGAACTCGCCGTGCCATTGTGGTTCAGGAATTGCCCACCGGAGGGCAGCAGCGAGCAGGGTTAAACAGCAGCACTGCGCATGCACCGCCCCCAGCTGCAGTTCCGGGTGTCACCACTAGGCGGCAGCACGAGCTGGTGGCACTGCCGAGCGCCCGCCCCGCCCCATCCCGGCCCCGGGGCTCTGCAATGGTTTGGGATGGAGCCACCTTAAAGCCCGTCCTGTGCCAGCCCTGCCATGGGCAGGGATATCTTCCCCTGGGCCATGCTCCTGCAGGCCCCCCAGCCTGGCCTTGGACACGGGCAGGGACCGGGCAGCCGCAGCTTCTCTGGGCAACCTCTACTGAATCATGATTTTAAAGAGTAAAAATTTTAGCCGAGGGTTAGAAGCAACTTATATTGATCAGGATGCAAGTTAGATAAACAAAAGATAAGTTAGTGATTATCAGATATTTAGGCTAGAGCTAATTGTTGTATTGCTTGCCATTATGGACTTGTTCTAGTTTTCTTGATAGAAGGAAATGGAAGACATTAACTGTTATATGAACAGATTGAAACCAATGGAACCATGACCAGCACCTGGAGTTTGTATAGATTAATGACAAAGCAGGGGATATGGGAGTGTGCCTCAGGGTCACAAGGGCCCTGCCAGCAATGAGAAGGAAGACAGGTCTTCATTGTGATGAAGACATTCCTGACTTCCTCCCACTGACTCAATTCAAGACTACCGACCCAATTCAAGAGAAGACCTGCTCATGCGTGAAGGATTAGCCTCACTTTAATACAGAGAGGGGAATGGGAGGTGCTGGGGTTATGCACAGGTATAGTATGTAAGGCTTTGGGAAATTAGTAGAGGGCAAAGAATCTTTGGTATGGAGCAGCCACAACTGTAAGAGGTGACTCCTGTGCAGCCCACCAGTGTCTTAATAAACATATTGCCTTCTAACTTTAATTAGTTGCAGAGTCTTTGTCTGTAATCATTATGGTTTTAATGATCCACTTGTCCCTGTCCCCATAGTGGGTGTCCCCAGACCTGGCTATCTCTGTCCTTGTCCCCAGCACTGATTGTCCTTGTCCCCCCACCCAAAGCAAATGTCCCTGTCCCCCATTCCCAGTGAGTGGCACTGTGTCGCCTGTGCCTTATCGTGGGTGTCCCCACGTCCACAGTGGGTGTCTGCAGCAGTGTGGGTTTTAGATGATGATTGCTGATTGCTGCTGCTATTCCCAACAAGCCTCTCTTTTGGAGAAGTGGCTTAGGTAGGAACTCAGGCAAAGCAGTCAAGCCCACACAGCACACACACCATGGTGAGCTCAGCCAAGAGAGATCAGAAAGGCCTTTTGGATGATGAATCCCAGCATGGGTTTATTACCTTCACCACGCTGAAGGGAATCAGGGACAAAAGACCCAGACCTTGTGATGGGCACAGGCTTAAGTATGGAGTAACAAACCAATGGTCTGAGGGCACAGGGGCGGAACAAAGGGCAGGGAAATGGACAGTGCCCTGTAGAGGACATGGGGCAGGCCACCAGGGATACCACAACCAATGGGGAAACAGGGAAAGGAGAAACCACAAGAATTAGGGGCATATGGGGAGAGCAAATCTGGCGTAGATCACATGGTGTTGCAAGGTTTTCTTTCAGCCTAGGAGCAGACACTATGGTATATTCATCCAGTGCAGGGCTCTAGGGATTCCCCTGAGGGGTTTAAAGGATTCCACAGGTGTTCCTGTCTCCCCAGGCTGTCTGCTGCGACATCAACTCACAGCCACTGACAGTTGTATTTGCTGAATGTCCCGGTGGAGCGGAGCCAGATCCATGCCCTCGGACCCTGCCGGATGACTTGGGTGACCTCAAAGGTTTCATATGGTGGGATCAGCACCTCACGGTTGCTATGATAGAAGGAAAAAGCCTGGATGTCCACGCCATGGCACGTGTGCACCTGGAATATCGTGTCGGTTCCGTATTTCTGGGCGATCTCTTTGCTCAGGGATGTTGATGTGAATTGACCAAACCGGACCCTCTGGCCACGCCGCGCCTCAAACCTGACGTCATGCACGCCCCGGAACACGTGGCGACACTGCTTGTTCTGAGCCTGCCTCAGTGTCACCAGGGCCTGGGTCAGCAGGAAATGAAATGTTTTAAAGTGGAAGTTCTTTCGGTATTCCTGGGGGGAGCGCCCAGCCACGCGCACAGCAGCGTTGAACTGCTGGTAAATGTCCTTGCTCGAGTAGGCCATGACAGCGATGGCCTGGGCTGGGGACGCCAGAGGGGACACACGGGAGCCCCGCTTGCGCCACTCAGCCTTGGCCTTAGTCCAGACCCGGGCAAAGAGAGGATTCTTCTGAAACTCAGAGCGGTTGAGAGCCGGCAACGCCGCGGTCATGGCAGGGCCACAGCCCCGGTACTGGTCATCGAAGGAGTTCTGGGCCATGTCCATGGGCACCACCTTGATGGCCCCAGTGGCCACGGTCACTGCCAGCAGTGCCAGGGTGTGAGCCAGGGGGGCCATGGAGGAGAGAGGCCACCGGGAACAGTGTGTGACACTGGGGGAGAAAGGGGAACACACTGAGGGGACCCTGAGGGCACACAGGGCTACTTGGGAAGGGTTCCTGTGAGGGAATAAGAAATGGAACTGGGATAAGCCCAGGCGAGGGGTGCAGCTCCGGCTACAAGACCCCTGGACACATCTTGGGATGCTGAGCCCAAATGCTGGGGACATTCCTAGACTGCTCAAAGTCCCTCAGAACCCCAGGACCTTGATTCAAATTCTGGGGTCACTGCTTGTCACCCAGATGTGCCCCCCATAATCTCAATCTCATTCCTACCAGTGCCCCCCAGGCTGCCACTTCTGTGTCCCCACCAGTGTCATCCCTGGACCCACCAGCCCCATAATGCCACTCCCAGTCCCGTGTCCATTCCCCCCGTGGGTGTCAGCCCAGCCCCTCCACAGTTATCCAGCTGAGACCCTGGGGTCGTTCCCTGACCTCCCCAGTGTCCCCTCAGTGCCCCACCCACCCCTAATCCCAATCCCAGTCCTGTGTTTATCCTTACAGTGTCCCCCCAGTTCTCCCTGGGACCTCTACCCAGCTCCCAGATGACTGTAGCCCTCGTGTGATCCCATTGCCCCTCAGGAACCTCACTCGAATTCCTAAAGCAAATCCCTCTCCCTAACAGTCTTCCCAAGCATCCACTCTGAGACACAAATTCGCTCCCAGTCCCATGACCCATTTCAATGTCACACAAAGACCCCCAACACAAATCTGGGGATCAATCCCTGCCCCCACAAGGTCCCTTTGCAGCCCCCATGGCTCCACTCTCCAATCCCCCTCCCATGAACCCCCCCAATTGTCCCCCCAGCCACTGATACCGAAATGGGCCGGAGTGAACTCCCGGACAGAGCTGGAGGGATCACAAAGCCGGAATTCTTGATCAGCTCAGACTCACAGCAGATGTCTACTGGTCCTGCAGCTCAGAGGGGATTTTGCCATGGGGTATTTATCCACTAGAATCATAAATATTCATTAAAATGCATCCCTTATCTAATGCAGGTACATCCCTTTCTTGGGAAATCATTTGCATGGCCCCGCCTCTTTCTGGAAGTCCTTTTCTGGCACTGGAGGGTCATCCAGAGGGGTTTCTGGGTGTGGTTTTCACTGGGTGCACCAATATCCCAGATGGCCTCACCTGGAAGTTTTGCTTTGGGCAGAGGCTGTTCCTTCTGTGTTACAGAACTTGCCAAAGCCCCTCACTGCTGCAGTTCCCTTCATCTCTTTCTCTGTGGATTTTCATCCAATTTTAGCCTGACTATCCACACTTTTACATGCTTTGCTTCCTTTTGCCAGTCAGGCTTTAAGCTCTATCCTGCACATCTGATGGAACTGACACTTTCTATTCTCTCTCTTATTTCTCATCCCCCAGGACCCCAATCCCACTGTCCCACGTCCCCCCAGTGCCCCCAGCCCCACTCCCCACTGCTCACTCAGTTGCTGTCACACCTCACACACCAAATGGGGTCCCCTATCAGATGACATCCCTGTGGGCACCCCGAGCCTGGGGATGATCTCCTTGGGGAGTGCCTGGGTGACTTCTCTGGCCTTGGTGGTGCTGCAGGAGAAGTTCTGGACCCCAAAAAAGGGATCCACCAACACCAGGAGATACCTGAGCCCTTGTTGGCGTGGTGGCTCAGAAAATCCATTTGCCAGGAATCCCCAGGAGTGTTTCCTCTGTCAGTGATCCCTGGAGCTGATGGGTTGGAATTCAAAGGGTTCTGTTTCAAACACCTGGGGCATTGTTCTGTACCAGAGCTGACAATTCTGTCCTGCAGACACCGAGTATCTGAGGCCGCAGACCAGTCCCCATCCCATCGATTCCCCAGAGGTGTGCTGGGGCTTTTCTCCTTTACAAATGGCAGCATCACTTGGGGTGGGCCTGACCTGGTTATTGGGAGATAACATCCACCCACCCACCCTTTTTATTGTGGGCTTTTAGATAAGCAGCCAATTTTCAATCTGCCCAACTCAATCCAGGCCTCACCTCCGGGGCTGAAATTCCTTTCTCAGGAATTTACACCAGGATGCTTGGTTGCAGAACCTCTCATTCAGTTTTATTGCAAATCTGTTTCTTTCATGGATTTTGCCATCCCCAAGCTGCTGTGCCCTGCATTGTGGTACGATTTGGGCAGCTGGGTGGTGTCAAGGAGGCGCAATATTTCTTTTTTATATTTCATCAGAAATCCCTGTGCTGTCAATAGACCTCTTTCTTTCCATGTGGCTCCAAGGGCACGGGCAATGCTCAAAGCAGATGGCAAGTGAGTTCCTGTGTTTGCTCTTTGTGCTGCTGCCAATTCCAGAGTTCTTCATAACACTGTGAGCTCTGCCCTTTTCCCACATCTTCTTGCATTTGCGGTGAGCTGAGCACATACCATAAACTTTTGTCCCAAACTGGATTTCCTGGCCTCTTGGATGAGAAGAACAGTCACTGCTATGGCTCACAGGCATCCAGGTTAATCCTGGCTGATCGAGCTGCTTGGAGAAGCACCCCACAGATCTCTCCTGAAGTCTCCCCCACCTTCTGAGCCAGGACTCCCAGGGCCCGATCCTGTTGTTGCTTCACAAAAAGATTAAATGTCTTTGTTAAAGTCAGAAAATCCCATGCAGCATGTGGACATCAGGGCCATCTTTGCGTAACGGAATGCGTATCTGTCCTCAGGAATCCAAATCGAAGTTCACTCTGGGGCCTCCTTTGTCAGGGAGACTTCAGTAGACCTGTGGGGCGCTTTTCAGAAGAAGGAAACTTCAGCTAGGCTTGGCCTGGATTCCTGTGAGCCATAGCAATGACTGTTCTTCTCATCCAAGAGGCCAGGAAATCCATTTTGGGACAAAAGTTTATGGTATGTGCTCAGCTCACCGCAAATGCAAGAAGATGTGGGAAAAGGGCAGAGTTCACTGTGTCATGAAGATCTCTGGAATTGGCAGCAGCACAAAGAGCAAACACAGGAACTCACTTGCCATCTGCTTTGAGCATTGCCCATGCCCTTGGAGCCATAGGGAAAGAAAGAGGTCTATTGACAGCACAGGGATTTCTGATGAAATATAAAAAAGAAATATTGTGCCTCCAAGACACCACCCAGCTGCCCAAATCGTACCACAATGCAGGGCACAGCAGCTTGGGGATGGCAAAATCCATGTGGGAAATAGATTTGCAATAAAGCTCCATGAGAGGTTCTGCAACCAAGCATCCTGGTGTAAATTCCTGAGAAAGGAATTTCACCCCTGGAGGTGAGACCTGGATTGAGTTGGGCAGATTGAAAATTGGCTGCTTATCTAAAAGCCCACAGTAAAGAGGGTGGGCGGGTGGATGTTCTGTCCCAATAACCAGGTCAGACCCACCCCAAGTGATGCTGCCATTTGTAAAGGAGAAAAGCCCCAGCACACCTCTGGGGAATCGATGGGATGGGGACTGGTCTGCAGCCTCAGATACTCGGTGTCTGCAGGACAGAATTGTCAGCTCTGGTACAGAACAATGCCCCAGGTGTTGGAAACAGAACCCTTTGAATTCAAACCCATCAGCTCCAGGGATCACCGAAAGAGGAAACACTGCCAGGGATTCCTGGCAAATGGATTTTCTAAGCCACCGCGCCAACAAGGGCTCAGGTATCTCCTGGTGTTGGTGGATCCCTTTTTTGGGGTTCGGAACTTCTCCTGCAGCACCACCAAGGCCGCAGAAGTCACCCAGGCACTCCCCAAGGAGATCATCCCCAGGCTCGGGGTGCCCACAGGGATGTCATCTGATGGGGGACCCCATTTGGTGTGTGAGGTGTGACAGCAACGGAGTGAGCAGTGGGGAGTGGGGCTGGGGGGCACTGGGGGGACATGGGACAGTGGGATTGGGTTCCTGGGGGGTGAGAATTAAGAGAGAGAACAGAAAGTTTCAGTTCCCTCAGACGTGCAGGACAGAGCTTAAAGCCCGACTGGCAAAAGGAAGCAAAGGATGTAAAAGTGTGGATAGTCAGGCTAAAATTGGCTGAAAATCCACAGAGAAAGAGATGAAGGGAATTGCAGTGAGGGGCTTTGGCAAGTTCTGTAACACAGAAGGAACAGCCTCTGCCCAAAGCAAAACTTCCAGGTGAGGCCATCTGGGATATTGGTGCACCCAGTGAAAACCACACCCAGAAACCCCTCTGGATGACCCTCCAGTGCCAGAAAAGGACTTCCAGAAAGAGGCGGGGCCATGCAAATGATTTCCCAAGAAAGGGATGTACCTGCATTAGATAAGGGATGCATTTTAATGAATATTTATGATTCTAGTGGATAAATTCCCTATGGCAAAATACCTCTGAGTTGCAGGACCAGGAGAGATCTGCGGTGATTCTGAGCTGATCAAGAATTCCGGCTTTGTGATCCCTCCAGCTCTGTCCGGGAGTTCACTCCAGCCCATTTCGGTATCAGGGGCTGGGGAGGCACTTTGGGAGCTCATGGGACTGGGATTGCAGAGTGGGGCCATGGGGGCTGCAAAGAGACCTTGTGGGAGCTGGGGGTGACTCCTGGACTTGCGTTGTGATCTTTGGGTGACACCGAAAGGGTCATGGGACTGGAATTGGATTTGGGTCTGGGTGAGGACCCTGGGGGACACTGGATTGGGGGTGACGGAGTGGCTTTAGGAGTTTGAATGAGGTTCCTGATGGGTCTGGGATCACAAGAGGGCTGCAGAGATCTGGGAGCAGGATTGAGATTCTGAGGAGCCCTGGGGGGACACTGGAAGGGTAAACACAGGACTGGGATTGGGAGTTGGGGTGGGTGGGGCACTGAGAGGACACTGGGGAGGTCAGGGATTGACCCCAGGGTTTGAGCTGGGGGAACGCTGGAGGGTCTGAGGTGACACCCACGGGGGGAAGGGACATGGGACTGGGTGTGGGGTTATGGGGCTGGTGGGCACAGGGATGACACTGGGGGACACAGAAGTGGGGGACGGGGAGCACTGTGGGAGTAGGGTCATGGAGGGCACTGCCGGGGGACAAGGAGTGACCCCAGAATTTGAATCAAGGTCCTGGGGGTCTGAGGGACTTTGAGCAGTCTAGGAATGACCCCAGCATTTGGGCTCAGCATCCCACGGTGTGTCCAGGGGTCTTCTAGGCGGAGCTGCCCCCTTCCCTGGGTGTACCCCAGTTCGTCTTCTCAGTCCCTCATAGAGGAACCCTTCCCATGTAATTCTGTGTGCCCTCAGTGTCCCCTCAGTGTGTCCCTCTTTCTCCGCCAGTGTAACACACTGCTCCTGGTGACCTCTCTCCTCCATGGCCCCTCTGGCTCACACCCTGGCACTGCTGGCAATGACCGTGGCCACTGCGGCCATCAACGTGGTGCCAATGGACATGGCCCAGAACTCCTTCGATGACCAGTACCAGGGCTGTGGCCCTGCCATGATCGCGGCGTTGCCGGCTCTCAACCGCTCCGAGTTCCAGAAGAATCCTCTCTATTCCCGGGTCTGGACGAAGGCCAAGGCTGAGTGGCGCAAGCGGGGCTCCCGTGTGTCCCCTCTGGCCTCCCCAGACCAGGCCATCGCTGTCATGGCCTACTCAAGGAAGGACATTTACCAGCAGTTCAATGCTGCCGTGCGCGTGGCCGGGCGCTCCCCCCAGGAATATCGAAAGAACTTCCACTTTAAAACATTTCATTTCCTGCTGACCCAGGCCCTGGTGACACTGAGGCACGCTCAGAACTCGCAATGTCGCCACGTGTTCAGGGGTGCACGTGACATTCATTTCAAGGCACGACGTGGCCAGAGGGTCCGGTTTGGTCAATTCACATCGACATCTCTACGTACAGAGATTGCTCAGAAATTTGGTAGAGACACCATATTCCAGGTGCACACGTGCCATGGCGTGGACATCCGGGGATTCTCCATGTATCCACAGGAGGAGGAGGTGCTGATCCCACCATATGAGACTTTTGAGGTCACCCAGGTCATCTGGGATGGGAAGAGGACATGGATCTGGCTCCGCTCCACCGGGACATTCAGCAAATACAACTGCGAGTGGCTGAAAGGTGAGACCACAGGGGACAGCTTGTGGGGATGGGGACACCTACTGTGGCCATGGGGACACCCCTGATAAGACACCGGTGACACAATGACCCTCACAGGGGATGGGGGACAGGGCCACCCACTTTGTATTTGTGGGGAGAAGAATACCCTGTGCTGGGGACACCAAGTTTGGAGACACCCATTGTGGGCGCAGTGGCAGGGACACCCATGAGAGGGATGAGGACCCTCACATCTGCGAGGGGAAACCACTGCCATTGGAGGACAGGGACAGGGATGCCCCCATTCCGACCCTCCCCACCAAAGGCCCCGTGTGCTGGATGTGGGTGGGCCAGGACTCCCCATGGCACTCCCTGACGCCCTGTCAGCTTCTGACACTCCCTGTCACCCCCTTGGCACCTTCTGACTCCCCCTGATCCCTGTCACCCCTAAGTCCACCATGACTCTCCTGACTTCCCTGGCTCCCTGTACATCTCCCATCCCCCCCAACACCATGTCAGCTCATGGCCCCCATCTTTCCTGTCACCTTTAATCCCCTCATTATGGCCGTCCCTGACCCCCTCTTTGGCCCTCAGGTGGGAGTGTCCCCAGCGCCCCTTTCCACCTTGGATGACTCCTCCTGGCCACCACAGCCCTGGAAGTGACCACTGGGATCCTCTGAGCCACGATGCTACCGATGTCCTTGAGGCTATTGTGATCACTGTGGCACCATAGCCACCATGGCCACCAAAGTCATTGAAGTCATTGTGGTCTCTGTGGCCACCATGATCACCAAGACCACCAGGACCTCCAGAGAAACGAGGCCACAAAGTCTACCAAGGCCACCACTGCCATTTATGGCCATCTTGACAGTTACTGCCACTAGTGAGGTCACTGGGCCCACCACTGTCCCTGTGGCCACGGTGGCCACCACATCCACCATGCAATCACCAGCGTCACCGTGGCCACCACGGGCATTGTGCAAAGCAATTCCCCTAAATAATTCTACCAGAAAAATTCTAATGAATTGTTCTATCAAAACAATTCTAGTAAATAATTCTATCAAAGATATTCCATTAAAGTATTCTCCCCAAGCCAACAAAAGGAGACACTATTAAAGCAGGGCTCAAGGCCACACATATTTCACTCTAAGCAGGAATATGCGAGAGGTATCTCTGTCTGACAGGGGTCTGAACATGGCGAGGGTCACCACCAGGCACAGCTCTGGTGCTTCGTCCTCAGTTGTTAATTTGGGCTTGGTGATTTTGGTTGGTTTTAGCCCAGTTTAGCACCAGTACCATCCCAGGCAAGGAGGAAAACTGCTGGAGCAGCTCTGGAGAGGCACCTGAGGGTGATGGTGGGTGACCAATGGAGCTGTCCATGTGGCCTTGGTCCAGGGGGGATCCAGGGGACATCAAGAGGAGCAGGGCCAGGAGGTCAGGAAATGACTGTCCCCCTCTGCCCTGCCAGGGAGGCTCATCTGTTGTGCTGGGTCCAGCTCTGCACAGTGCTGTGTCCAGCTCTGCCCAGCACCATGTCCAGTTCTGTCCAGTGCCATATCCAGGTCTGTCACGTGCCCTTTCCAATTCTGGGCTACTCTGGACCCAATCCAGTGCTCAGGGATGATGCTGCTTGAGCTGGGAGCATGAGCCTTCCAGCCTGACCCCCTCTGAGATAAATGGATTCTGGGAGTTGTGGTTTGATAATTGTCCACCGGAGGGCAGCAGCGAGCAGGGTTAAACAGTGACACTGCGCAAGTGGTGCTGCCGCCATCTGCAGTTCCGGGTGCCACCACCAGGCGGCAGCACGAGCTGGTGGCGCTGCCGAGCGCCCACCCCGCCCCATCCCGGCCCCGGGGCTCTGCAATGGTTTGGGATGGAGCCACCTTAAAGCCCATCCTGTGCCAGCCCTGCCATGGACAGGGACATCTTCCCCTGGGCCAGGCTGCTCCAAGACCCCCCAGCCTGGCCTTGGACACGGGCAGGGATCGGGCAGCCACAGCTTCTCTGAGCACCCTGTGCCAGGGCCTCACCCCCCTCACAGGGAAGGATTGTATTGGAAGGATGATTGGTGATGTATTTGAAAAACAACTCAGTGGGCTTGGGTCTTTGGAAGAAATGGTTCTCAATCTCGGCAAAATGGGTCTTGATGTCACTACAGAAATGAAGCTTTTCACAAAACCCTCATGGTATGACCAGAAAGTTTGAACTCCTAAACTTTAGGGTAATGGGAAAAATAGGTAACCACAAAGCCTCTTGCAAGCCCCAGGCAGCGTGAACTTCGGGACTTTGGGGGAAAATGGCTGGTTGAAGAGTAATATGGTGTCTGTGGTTTGGGAAGGCTGCACCTTCCCAGCAGCCCCATTCAGCTGATAGGGAAAGGAAGAGAGCAAAGTGTGACTGAGAGTTTGGGATAAAAGGAGGCTGCAGCCTCTGAAACCTCGAGAGAGAAACCCCATCGCAGTCTGGCTGTGGAAACTCTGTCCCTTTATTCGAATAAGGTTTCAAAGCTGCTTTGTGGACACTTGGCTTTTCATAGCGTGGCTTTTCCTCACACACTGAAGGTGCTGGGTAGGGCTTAAAGGCTTATCAGCAAAAACGATAAAAGAATGTAAAAGTTTTTACACAGTACAATAAACACGGCTCAAACCAGTGCAGAAAGAGATAAAGGAAACTCCAGTGCGGTTTTTGACAAGTTCTGTAACAGAGAAGGAGCAGTGCCTGCTGAAAGCAAGAGTTTGAGGGGAGGTCACCTGAGCTATTGGGGTATCCAGTGAAAATGACCCCCAGAAACTCCATTTTTATGACTCTCCAGGACAATAAAAATGATTTCCTGAAAATGGCAGTGCCTTGCAAGTTATTTAAGGGAAAAATGCTGGTTTTGAATTAGCTAAGAAGCCCAAATTAAAGATATGTATAATTAGGATGGATAGATTCCCCTGTCACTCTCCCTGACCACCAATCCACCCCCTGCAGCTCTGGCCACACTCCCCCTCCCCCTGCCCATGGCCCCCATCTCTCCTAGGTCTGTGTCATGGCCACCAGCAATCTCCTCTCTCCCCCCCTGGTCATCCTGACCCCCTGATCCCCACCCCCAAGGTCCTCTGTCCCACCAGAACCCTCCTCATGGCCCCCCTGTACCCCTGAAACCCCTGACCTCTCTCTGACCCGTCTAAACCACCTCATCTCCATGGACCCCTCACCCCTCTCTTTTTCCACCCACTCGCAGTTGTATTTGCTGAAGGTCCCGGTGGAGTGAAGCCAGATCTGTGTGCTACACCCATCCTGGGTGACTTGGGTCACCTCAAAGGTCTCGAAGGGCGGGATCAGCACCTCCTCCTCCCGTGGATAGTTGGAGAACTGATGGATGTCCACACCATGGCACGTGTGCACCTGGAATATGGTGCTTCTACCAAATCTCTGGGCAGTCTTTTTGCTCAGTGACGTCGATGTGAATTGACCAAACCGAACCCTCTGGCCACACTGCGCTTGGAAATGAATGTCACGCACGCCTCGGAACACACGATGACATTGTGCATTCTGAGCATCCCTCAGTGTCCCCAGGGCCTGGCTCAGCAGGAAATGCAGTGTTTTAAAGTGGAAGTTCTTTCGGTATTCCTGGGGGGAGCGCCCGGCCACACGCACGGCTGCATTGAAGGACTTGTACATGTCTGGCATCGTGTAGGCCATGATGGCGATGGCCTGGTCTGGGGACACCAGAGGGGACACAGGGGACCCCTGCCTCTGCCACATGGCCACAGCCTTAGGCCACACTCGGGCAAAGAGAGGATTCTTCTGGAACTCGGAGCGGTTGAGGGCCGGCAACGCCGCAGTCATTTCAGGGCCACAGCCACAGTACTGGTCATCGAAGGATTCCCAGGCCATGTCCAGGGCCACCTCATTGATGGCTGCAGTGACCACGGTCATTGCCAGTAGTGCCAGGGTGTGAGCCAGGGGGGCCATGGCAGGGAGAGACCACCAGGAGCAGTGTGGGACACTGGGGGACAAAGAGGGGACACTGAGGGTACCCACGGGTACATTGGAAAGTTCCTCAGTGAGGGACTGAGGAGGGGAACTGAGGTCAGCCCAGGGAACGGGGACAGCCCTGGCTAAAAGACCCCTGGACATATCCTGGGATGCTGATCCCAACTTCTGAGGTCATTCCAGGACTCCCCAATGTCCCTCAGACCCCCAGGACAACAATCCCAGTCTCAGGGTCCCATGTCATTCACCATTACTGTCCTCTGGCCCCACAGGGCATTGATTCTAATTCTGGGGTCACTCCCTGTCACCACAGCAGTGCCCTCCATGGCCCCACTCCAACAGTGCTGTCCCTGGACCCCACTTCTGTGTCCCCCCCCTAGTGTCATCCCTGTGCCCACCAGCCCCATAACCCCACTCCCAGTCTCATCTCCCTCCCGACATTGGGTGTCAGCTCAGCTGCTCTGCAGTTCCCCCAGCCCAAACTCTGGGGTCATTCCCTGACCTTCCCAGTGTCCCCTCAGTGCCGACCCACCCCAAGTCCCAATCCCAGTCTTGTGTTTACCCTTCCAGTGTCCCCCCAGTGCTCCGCAGGACCTCAATCCTGCTCCCACACCTCTGCAGCCCTCTGGTGATCCCAGGCCCCTCAGGAACCTCATCCAAACTCCTAAAGCTACTCCCTCAGCCCCCTCCAGTGTCCCTCAGTGCCCTCTCACAGACTCCAATCCCACTCCCAGGATGGGATGTTATGATGAGGGCAGGATGTTTTAACAGCTGCTGGAAACCCATCTGGGCTGGGACAGAACATATTCTCCTCCCCTCCCCCTGCCCAAAGCCCACCAGGAAAGGCTTGGCCGGGCTGGGTCTGGCCGGCCCTGCCTGACCCCGGCAGAAGCTGGGCTGCCACCTTACCTCTTCTGAGGACGGAGGGAAAAGGAAGTTCTCAGCCACATCTCAGCCTTAGATGTGGATTCACAAAGGCTCATACAGCTTCCTCTGTGGTTATATGAGGTGTCAGCATCTAAAAATTGGCCTCTGACAGGTCTCTGTCCTTTCCATAGAAAATTAACAGGTGCTTATAGGCAAATGTTTCTTCTTTAACTAAAAACCAAGCTGTGTTAACCCATAACATCTGCTTTACCCTGCTCTCTCAGGAAATGCTCTTCTTGTCGTGGAGAGTTCCTAAACTAGGATCTGAGTAGTTATTTTCACTGACTGCCTCAACATCTCAGCCTCCCCTCAAGCTTTTGGTTTTGGCTGTCGCTGCTCTTTTTTTCTTAGAGAACTTGTCAAAAACCACACCGGAGTTTCCTTTCTACTCTTTCTCCACTGGTTTGGACCACATTCATTGTCTTGTAGAAATACTTTTACATCTTTTTATCATTCTTTCAGTCATGCCTTCAGCTCTACCCAGAACCTTCATTGTGTGGTGAAAAGCCACTCTACAGAGAGCGAAGTGTCCACACAGCAGTTTTGAAACTTTATTTCAGTGAAGTTTCAGAGCTTTTACCCCTGTGAAACCCCTGTGGGGTTTCTCTCTCGAGGTTTCAGAGGATGCAGCCTCCTTTTATCCCAAACTCTCGGCCTCACCTTGCCCTCTTCCTTTCCCCATTGACTGGGGCACAGGGAAGGTGCAGTATATTTGTATATTTATAGGATGCCTTGGAGTGGCTGCCTGGAACAGAGGCCAGACACAATTATGAGACTAAAAGCAGGGATTTATTCAAAACCTTCAATGGACACACCTGGGGGAGGCAGAAGCCTCTGAGATGCTACACCCAAGATGGACAATGGTCAAGAGTTATTCATACAGTTATCGGTTTTGTCTGTTTGCATATCAGGGTTTAATCCTCCAACTGAAGCTTCAGGTAATGAAATCTCATTCCCCCAGTTTGCTAGCAGCCTAATTTACTTTTGTTTATACTTTTAAGGGCCTGAGACAGTGACGTGTCCCTGAGATTCAGCCTAGAGAAGAATTGTTTTGTCTCAATAAAAAGGGAGACCGGCAGGTGACAGGCTGTGGAGTTCTAAATCCACACTAAACAGTAGAGGACATGAAAAAGATAAAAGCTCAATCCTAAGGCATCACATACACAGGGATGAGGTCCCCTTTCAGCTGTGTCTCCTCTTGAGGCTGAAGAGCCCCAGCTCCTGCAGCCTAGCCTTGTGAGAGAGATGATCCAGTGCCTTCATCATCCTCACAGACTCTGCTGGACCTGCTCCAGGATCTCCACGTCCCTCCTGTCCTGAGGAGAGCTGGACATGGCATTGGGAAGAGCTGGACATGGCACTGGGCAGAGCTGGACGTGGCACATGGCACACAACACAGTTCTGCCACGGCTGCCACCACTGCCCTGCCTGGTGAGCCCCTGGGACACACAGAGCCAGGGCACAGAACTGGAGGAGGGCAGAGAAGGGCCTTTTGACCATCCCTCACAGCATCTTCCCTCTTCCTCCCTCCATGCCTTCCTCGTTCCCCCTCTCCTGATCCTTTTTCCTCACTTCGCCTCTCCTTCCTTCCTCACTTCCCATTCCCCTGTTGTCCCATTCCCCTGTCCCTACTGTCCTCCCTCATTTCACCTTCCTTCCCTCTCCGTCCCTCCCTCCATCCCCCTCTGTTCCCTCTCCTCTCTCCTTCCCACCAACAAGGGACAGGAAGAGGGGAAACGGCCTCAGGCTGTGCCAGGGGAGGCTCCTGTTGGACACCCGGAGCCGGGATGGGGCGGGGCGGGGCTCGGCAGCGCCACCAGCTCGTGCTGCCGCCTGGTGGTGACACCGGGAACTGCAGCTGAGGTGGGCGGTGCATGCGCAGTGCTGCTGTTTAACCCTGCTTGCTGCTGCCCTCCGGTGGGTAATTCCCGAACCACAACACCACAGCTAGTTTGGGAGCTGTGTGGGCTACAGAGGGAAAATCTCCCACTTTGAAAGAAAAGAGTTTCCTGAGCGAAACATCACGATGTTACATAAATAAATGGATAGTGCCTCTGTATCCTTTTTGCTGTTTTATTTTTCATTCTTATTCTTTCTGGTGTTTGTTATTTTACCCCTACTAATTCTACTTGTATTGTGTTGTCTCAAATCAGGAACTGGCCCTCAACTGATCATTCATGGTTTTCTAATTGCTCTGAGCTGCCCCTCCACAGCCACTTCATGTGCTCCAGACCCTTCCCAGCTCCATCCCTTCTCTGAACATGCGCCAGCCCCTCCAGGTCCTTGGTGCGGGGCTGCAGTGAAAAGGGAGTGCAGAGGAAAAAGAGAGGTAGGTTTCTCCACAGTGTCTCTGAAGATTGAGGATTGAAATGTAAAGCTTTAAGTTGCCACTAATGAAAACATCAGGAACTACTTTATTTTAGGAAATGAGGCACGCTGCAGGAAAGGCTTTAAAAGAGCCGTAGCTGATACATCAGGTGAGAAAGCAGCAATTTTTGCTAAACTTTTGATATGCCAGGTGAGCAAGGATTCAGTTTTTGATCCATTTTTAATACTCTGTGCAAGTAAACAGAAAATTTTTCCCTCTCCAGGCAAGCAAGGAGCATTTTTTATGATACATCACGTAAGGCAGCCAAGGAGCTTTAGGAGGTGGCCGTGATATTGGCACTGCCAAATCCCAAATCCCTCTGTTGGGAAGTGCCCAACCAGACCCAGGCACTGCCCAATCTCTGCTGTCCGTGCTGTCCTGGGCTGTCCTGGGCTGTCCTGGCAGCTCCAGCCCTGCCCTCGCTGGTCTTGCTGGCTTTGTGCCACTGTCTCCTGGGCACCTCTCAGAGGGGCCTTCCCAGGATGGTCCCCTTGATACAGTGACCATGGTGGCCACAGTGGCCACAGTGGCTTCATGGGTCACTGTGGCTACAATGGCCATGGTGACCATGGTGCTTCTGATGCCCGGAGTGGTCACAGGGGCCAAAGTGGTCACAGTGACCACTGTGGCCAAAATGACCATAGTGGAGATGGTATCCTTGGTGGCCTCAATTCGCTGCAGATCCTTGTTGTCTTCGCGGTCATGGTGGCCAGAGCTGCCTCCAAGATCACAGTGACCTTGGTGGCCTCGTGGCTCAGAGGGTTTCGGTGACCACTGCCATGGCCACAGTTGCCAGGAGAAGCCCCCCAAGGTGGGGGGAGTTCCTGGAGAGGCTCCCACCTGGAGACACAAAGAGTGGGGTCAGGGTGACCATGGGGGGAGGGAATCAGGGGTGAGTGGTGGGCCCTGAGGGTGTGGGGGTCAGAAGAGGCCATAATGAGGTCCCTGTCCCCTGTGCCCAGCCATGGGTGGCCTTGTCCCCCCAGCCCCAGTGTGTGTCTCCAGCACTGGGTGTCTCTATTCCCCTCACCTGGCACTGGTTGTCCCCATTCCCCAGTGCCCACCAATGGCTGTCCCTGTCCTTGTCCCCAGCACCGGGTGACTCCTCTCCCACCCACAGTGAGTATCCCTGTCCTCTCTGGGCCATGGGTGTTCCCAGCACTGGATGTCCTTGTCCCCAATGCTCACTGGGTGTCCCCAATCCCCCCCGGTTGTCCCAATGATGTCACCTTTCAGCCACTTGCAGTCGTAGTTGCTGGAGGTCCCGGTGGACTGAAGCTCAATGTTCATCGTGCTCCCTTCCTTACTAACACTGGTGACCTTGAAGGTCTCAAAGGGTGGGATCAGCACCTCCTGGTCATCTTGATTGTAGGAGTATTTCTGGATGTCCACACCGTGGCATGTGTACACCTTGAACATTGTGTCCTGCCCATAACCCTGGGCCACATCTTCCCTATGCGATGTTGATGTGAATTGACCGAAGCGGACTTCCATGCCGGTCGTTGCATTGAACGCGAGCCCTGCCACCCCCCGGAACACGTTCTTACAGTATCTAGATTTCAGTGCTTGGACTGCCCGGGTCAGCAGGAAATGCAACGATTTGAAGTGGAATTCATTCCGGTATTTCCAGCTGGAGCTCCCAGTCTCCTGCACAGCATCGTTGAACTCCTTGTGCAACTTCGTGTCCTTCATGGTGTAGGCCATGACGGCGATGGCCTGGTCTCGGGTAAGATAGCTTGTCACGGAGCCCTGATTCTTCCACTGGGCCGTGGCATTTACCCAGTTCTTGAAAAACTCTTCATTCTTGCAGAAGTCAGAGACCTGGAGTTCTAGCAAATTCTCAGACAATTTTTCGCTACATTCCAGGTACTGGTCATCGAAGGAGTTGTTGGCCATGTCCAGGGGCACCACCTTGACAGCCGCAGTGGCCACGGCCATTGCCAGCAGTGCCAGGGTGTGAGCCAGGGGGGCCATGGAGAGGAGAGGCCACGGGGACCAGTGTGGGACACTGGGGGACACAGAGCGGACACAGAAGTCACACTGTGTGACACAGGGAAAACATCAAGGGACACCAGTGGACACTGAGGGAATACTGAGAGGCCCCAGGGGACATTTATGGGACACAGGGAACACATGGGGGCACCTGGGGAGGCTTCCTTGATGAGGGCCTGGGGCAGGAGAGTGGGGTCAGGCTGGGGAAGGGGCAGCAGCCCCAGGCAGGAAAGTCCTGGATGTGTCTTTGGATGTGATCCCAAATCCTGAGGTCACTCCGGGAGCCCCCCACAAGGTCCCCCAGACCCCAGGAGCCCAATCTCACTCCCACAGTCCTGCATTCCTTCTCACAGTGTCTTCTCAGCCCCCCTACAGAACCCTGACTCAAATCCTGGGGTCACTCCATGACGACCCCCCTGCCCCAAGCAATCCCAGTATCCCCCAGCACCCAAAGTCCACTCCCAGAGTTCTCTGTCACCCCCTCCCTGTGTTTCCCAGTGCCTCTATTATCCCAATCCCTCTCCCAGTCCCTTGTACCACTCCCAGGACTGTGACCCAAGCCCTGGGGTCTCCCGGTGTCCCCCCATGTCCTCCTCCCATACTCCAATCACACTCCAAGTCTCATGAGATCCCCAGTGGCCCCCCAGGACCCTGATCCCATCCCATGTGCCCCCCAATGCCCCAAAGTATCCCCCAGTACCCCACTGCCCCTCCCAAAGCCCTGAGCCCCCCATCGCTGCCCTCAGACCACCCCTGGACCACAATCTCAGTACGATGACTCCCCCAGTGTCCCCCCAGACCCCAGTCCCTCAGTCCCCTCTCCCCCCCTCCAATTGTCCCCAGTCAAATGTCCCATGATACCGAAATGGGCTGGAGTAAACTCCCGGACAGAACTGGAGGAATCACAAAGCATCTAGACTCACCACAGATGTCTCCTGGTCCTGCAGGTCAGGGGGGATTTGGCCACAGGGAATTTATCCACCAGAATTATAAATATTCATTAAAAGTAATCTCTTATCTAATATAGAAAGAGCACTTCTCCCTGAAATAATTTGCATGGCTCCACCTCCTCATGGGAGTCCTTTGATGGTACTTGAGATTTATAACAACAGGGTCTCTGGAGGTCATTTCAATGAATGCTTTGATATCACAGTGACTTTTCCTAGAACTTGTTCTTTGCAAAGACGCTGCCGGTTCCTGTTAGAGAACTTGCCAAAACCCCACTGGAGCTCCCTTTACCTCTTTCTCCATGGGTTCCTGCCATGTTTAACATCTTTATACAAACCCCCACATCCTTTTATCACGTCTGCCAGTTTGTCTCCAGTCCCTGTCCAGTGCCTTCAGGGGAACAGAAAATTTCCATTCTCTCTGTTATTTGTCACCTTGTGAAAGAAATGCTCCAGTCCTGGCCTCATCCATGCTGCCCTCCAAGATCTCCAGGAGCTCCAGGCCTTTCCTGTCCTGCTCCAGGAGCCCAGAACTGGACACAGCACTGGGCAGAGCTGGACACGGCACTGGACAGGGCAGGACAAGCACTCCAAATGTGCCTCACTGGGCAGGGCAGAGGGGCACAGTCACTCCCTGACCCCCATGCCCTGCTCCTCCTGATGGCCCCTGGATCCCTCCTGGCCCCAGGCCACACAGGCAGCTCCACTGGTCACCCACCAGCACCCCCAGGTCCTTCTCCAGAGCTGTTCCAGCTGCTCCTCCCAGCCAGGGGATGGCACTGGTGATAAATTTGGCTAAACCCAGCCCCAATAACCAACCTGAAATTATTTCTCTCCCATATTCCTGCTTGGAATAAAATGCGTGTGAGGTTTCTCCCTCGGGAAGGGCAGGCTCCCAAAGGATTCTGTGCCAGGGTCAGAGAAAGAGATGTTCCCACGAGTGTTGGTGTGGGGAGTGACCTGGAGCCCTGCTTAAGAATTGTCTCTTTTTGCTGGCTTGGACAGAATTCTTTAATTGAATTGTTTAGATAGAATAATTTAATAGAATGGCTTTGCACAATGGTCCTGGTGACCACAGTGGTCACAGTGGCTGTGGTAGCCTTGTGGATTAAGGAGTCTTGGTGGTGGTGGTGGTCACAGTGGCCTTGGTGGTTCTAGTGACCATGGTGGCCGGAGTGGCACTGGTGGCCACTGTGAGCACAGTGACCTTGGTGACATTGATGGCCTCATGCCTCAGGGGATCCTGGAGACCACTCTCAGGGTGGTGGTGGCCAGGAAGAATCCTCTGAGGTGGAAGAGGACCTTGGAGACACTCCCACCTAGGGGACAAAGATGGGGGTCAGGGATGGCCTGACCAGTGTCCCCTGCCAGAATTTCACTGCCAGATGTGAGGCCTGGATTGAGTTGGGCAGATTGACAATTGGCTGCTTATCTAAAAGCCCACAATAAAGAGGGTGGGTGGGTGGGTGGATGTTATCTCCCAATAACCAGGTCAGACCCACCCCAAGTGATGCTGCCATTTGTCAAGGAGAAAAGCCCCAGCACACCTCTGGGGAATGGATGGGATGGGGACTGGTCTGCGGCCTCAGATACTCGGTGTCTGCAGGACAGAATTGTCAGGTCTGGTACAGAACAATGCCCCAGGTGTTTGAAACTGAACCCTTTGAATTCCAACCCATCAGCTCTAGGGATCACTGACAGAGGAAACACTGCCGGGGATTCCTGGCAAATGGATTTTCTGAGCCACCACACCAACAAGGGCTCAGGTATCTCCTGGTGTTGGTGGATCCCTTTTTTGGGATACAGATCTTCTCCTGTAGCACCAACAAGGCCGGGGAAGTCACCCAGGCACTCCCCAAGGAGATCATCCCCAGGCTCAGGGTGCCCACAGGGATGTCATCTGATGGGGGACCCCATTTGGTGTGTGAGGTGTGACAGCAACGGAGTGAGCAGTGGGGAGTGGGGCTGGGGGGCACTGGGGGGACATGGGACAGTGGGATTGGGGTCCTGGGGGGTGAGAAATAAGAGAGGGAATAGAAAGTTTCAGTTCCCCTGGAGGTGCTGGGTTGAGCGTAATGCCCAACTAGCAAAATAGCATCAATAGATGTAAAAGTGTGAACACAGCAGGGCAAATGCAGTGGGAACCAGCTGAGAAACAGATAAAGGGAACCCCTGTGAGTTCCTGTTTTGGTGAATTTTGTAACACAGAAGGAGCATACCCTGCCCAAAGCAAAAGTTCAAGATGATGTCGTCCGGGACACTGGGGCCCTCGGTCTAAATGACCCCCAGAGACCCCATTTTGTTGACAGGACAATAAAAGTCATTTCCTGAAAGAGGCAGGACCACACAAATTATTTAGGAGAAAAGTGATGTTTCTGCATTAGATAGGCAGCCCATTTTATGAATATTTATATTACAATGGATGATAAGCTCAGTGTGGCAAAGTCTGCCCAGACCTGCAGGACCAGGACACATCCACTGTGAGTCCGAGCTGATTGAGAATTCCGGCTTTGTGATCCCTCCAGTTCTGTCTGAGGGTTCTCTCCGGCCCATTCCAGTATCAGGGGCTGGGGGGGCATTGGGGAGGGAAAGGGGACTGTGGGATTGGGGTCTGGGGGGACACTGGGGGTGTCACTGGACTAGGATTGGAGTCATGGGGTGCTCTGGGAGAAAGTGAGGGGGTTGTGGCATGTTGGGAGTGGGACTGGGGTCATAGAGAGGGTTGGGACACACTGGAGGGCAGGGGATGGTGTCCAGATTTGGGTTGAGGTCCTGGGGCGACACCAATGAAATTGGGGAATGGGAGTGGGATTGGGGTCTGGGGATGGGTGGAGGGGGACACTGGGGGGCTCAGGAAGTGACCCCAGGATGTGGGTTGGGATCCCAGGGGGCTGAAGGGACTTGTAATCACAGGAGTAGGATTGGGTTTCTGGTGAGGCCAGGAGGACACGGCACTGTGGGATTGGGGTTGGGGTCCCTGGCACAGTGGGGGACAGTGGGGAGGCATTATTAACCCCAGGATTGGGGATCAGGGAGCCCAGACATGTCCAGGGGTCTCCTGGCCAAGAGTGCCTCCCTTCCTCCTGGGCTGACCCCATTCCCCTCACCAGTCCCTCAATGAGGAATCCCCACCTTGTCCCCTCTGTGTCCCCTCTGTGTCCCCTCAGTGTCTCCCAGTTGTCCCACACTGCTCCTGGTGGCCTGTCCCTGCCATGGCCCCCCTGGCTCACACCCTGTCACTGCTGGCAATGACCATGGCCACCATGGCAAACCAAGAGATGCCTCTGGACATGGCCCAGGACTCCTTCGATGACCAGTACCTGGGCTGTGGCCCTGAAATGACCACAGCGTTGCCATTCCTCAACCACTCCGAGTTCCAGAACAATCCTCTCTTTGCCCGGGTCTGGGTGAAGGCCATGGCTGAGTGGCAGAGGCGGGGGTCTCGTGTGTCCCCTCTGTCATCCCCAGACCAGGCCATTGCCATCATGGCCTACACCATGAATGATCTGTACCAGGAGTTCAACAATGCCGTGCGTGTGGCCGGGCGCTCCCCCCAGGAATACCAGGACAATTTCCACTTCAAAACACTGCATTTCCTGCTGACCCAGGCCCTGGTGACATTGAGGGACACTCAGGGACCGCATCGTCGCCGCGTATACCGGGGTGTGTGTGGGGTCCAGTACAAGGCACAGCGTGGTGACACCGTCCGGTTCGGTCAATTCGCATCGACGTCGCTGAGCAAAGACATTGCCCAGTGCTTTGGGACAGACACGGTGTTCGAGGTGCACACGCTACACGGCGTGGACATCCAGGAATTCTCCTACATTCCGAGTGAGAAGGAGGTGCTGATCCCACCCTTTGAGACCTTCAAGGTGACAAAAGTCACCCAGGCAGGGAACAAGGCACGGATCGTGCTCAACATCACTGGGACCTTCAGCAAATACAACTGCGAGTTGCTGAAAGGTGACACCACAGGGGACAGCCTGGGGGCACGGGGACACCCACTGTGGTCATGGGACACCCATGATAAGGCGCAGGGGACAGACACAATGACACTCACAGGGGATGTGGGACAGGGACACTCACTGTGTGTCTGTGGGCCAAAGGACACCCGGTGCTTGGGACACCAAGTCTGGGAACACCCATTGTGGCATAGGGCCAGGAATCCCATGAGAGGGCACAGGGATGGGGACCCCCACATCTGGGAGGAGATAAGGACACCCCTGACAGGGGTGGAGAGGGACAGGGACACTCCCGTTCTGCCCCTGTCCCTCCCTGCCAAAGGCAATGCTGTGGGGATGGGCTCTGTGCTGGATGTGCTGGGCCACGACCCCCATGGCACCCCCTGAGTCCTGTCATCACCCCTAAGCCCACCATGATCCCGCAGACCTTGCTGGCCCCTGTACCCAACCATGCCCCCCCAAAACCCCGTCACCTGTCACCTCATGGCCCCCATCCCTCCTGTCACCCCTAAGCCCATTATGGCCACAAGAACCTCTATTTTATCCCTCACGGACCCCCTGACCCCCTCTTTTTCTTCCAGATGGAAGCATCTCCAAGGCACCCTTCCACCTCCTCCTGGCCACCACAGCCCTGCCAGTGGTGAGGGCTACTGGGATCCTCTGAGCCACAAAGCCACCAATGTCACCGAGCTCATTGTGGAAACATGGTAACCATGGCAACCAAGGTGACAGTGGCCACCACAGCCACTCTGGCCACCATGGTCACTGCAACCACCAAGGCCACTGTGGCCACCATCATCACCAAGACTCCTTGAGCCACAAGGCTGCCCCAGCCACTGTGACCACTGTGGCCACCAAGGCCAACGTGCAAAACAATTCTATTAAATGATTCTATCCAAACAATGTCTTTAAAGAGGTCTGTCAAAGCCAGCAAAAAGATTCAATTCTTAAGCAGGGCTCCAGGTCACCCCCCACACCAACACTTGTAGGAACGTCTCTTTCTCTCAACCTCTTGCAAGATCCCTGGGGAGCCTCTCCTTCCCGAGAGAGGAACCTCACACACATTTCATTCCAAGCAGGAATATGGAGAGGAATCTCTGTCTGGGAGGGGACTGGGCATGGCCAGGGTCAGCTGATGGATGGTCAGGCCCTGCTCTGGTGCTTCACCCTCAGTTGTCAATTTGAGCTTGGTGGTTTGGGCTGCTTTTAGCCCAATTCAGCACCAAAATCAGCACAGGAGCCCTCTCCATGCAGCCCCAATGGCCACAAACGGGGCATTGTCCCTTGGCCACATTGCAGGGACAGCATCCTGCCACATCCTGCACTTCAGGGGGACCTTAAAGCCTGGAAATTGGGAGGTCCAGAGGGCAAGGGCAGGTCCTGTCCCCTGGGGAGGGACAGTCCTCAGTGCCATCGCCTGGGTGGGGGGGACCTGCAGAAGCAGCTGTGGAGATGGACCTGGGGTGAAGGTGCTGGTGGGTGACCAGTGGAGCTGGCTGTGGCCTCGGGCCAGGAGGGATCCAGGGGACGTCAGTAGGAGCAGGGCCAGGAGGTCAGGGAGTGACTGTGGCCTTCTGCCCTGCCAGGGTGGCACATTGGGAATGCTGTGTCCAGCTCTGCCCAGTGCCATTTCCAGTTCTGGGCTGCTCTGGACCCAATCCAGTGCTCAAGCATGATGCCACCTGAGGTGGCAAGTTGGGCCATGTGCCCAAACTGAGTCCTGCCAGCCCGCCCCATTTTGGGATTTGGGGATTCTGGCAGTTGTGTTTCGGCAATTGCCCACCGGAGGGCAGCAGCAAGCAGGGTTAAACAGCAGCACTGCGCATGCACTGCCCACCTCAGCTGCAGTTCCCGGTGTCACCACCAGGCGGCAGCACGAGCTGGTGGCGCTGCAGAGCCCCGCCCCGCCCCATCCCGGCCCCGGGTGTCCAATGGGAGCCTCCCCTGGCACAGCCTGAGGCCGTTTCCCCTCTTCCTGTCCCTTGTTGGTGGGAAGGAGAGAGGAGAGGGAACAGAGGGGGATGGAGGGAGGGATGGAGAGGGAAGGAAGGTGAAATGAGGGAGGACAATAGGGACAGGGGAACAGGGCAAGGGGGAATGGGAAGTGAGGCAGGAAGGAGGTGGGATGTGGGGAAAAAGGATCAGGAGAGGGGGAACGAGGAAGGCACGGAGGGACGAAGGGCAGAGGGGACGGAGGGTGGGAGTGAGGGACAGGAGGGAGGGAAAGGCGCCCACCTGCCCCGCTCTCTGACGGGGGATATCCGAGCACCGCCACAGCTCTGAGGGGCAGGGAGAAACTGTGAGAGGTGGGAGAAGCTGTGAGGGGTGGGAGAAGCTCTGAGGGATGGGCAGAAGGCCCCTTCTCTGCGCTCTGCAGCTCTGTGCCCTGGGTCTGTGTGTCGCTGGGGCTCACCAGGCAGGGTAGTGGTGGCAGCTGTGGCAAAACTGTGCTGTGTGCCATGTCCAGCTCTGCCCAGTGCCATGTCCAGTTCTTCGCTCCTCATGGCCAGAGAGAGTTGGAGATGCTGGAGCAGGTCCAGCAGAGGCTGTGAGAATGATGAGGGCACTGGATCATCTCTCTCACCAGGCAAGGCTGCAGGAGCTGAGGCTGTTCAGCCTCAAGAAGAGACACAGCTGACACAGGGGACCTCATCCCTGTGTATATGATGCCTTAGGATTGAATTTTATCTTTTTCATGTCCTCTACTGTTTAGTGTGGATTTAGAACTCCACAGCCT
This sequence comes from Sylvia atricapilla, assembly GCF_009819655.1. Taxonomy (NCBI): domain Eukaryota; kingdom Metazoa; phylum Chordata; class Aves; order Passeriformes; family Sylviidae; genus Sylvia; species Sylvia atricapilla. The sequence goes on from NC_089140.1 coordinate 152,585,516, forward strand.
TTCAGCTGCTGTTCCCACATTTTATTCAGACAAAACATTTCCTCTCTAGGCCTGAAACTCAAAGACACCTCACTGTCTCAGGCCCTGAAAAGTATAAATTAAAGTGTGTTGGGGCGTTAGCACACTGGGGAAATATGACTTCATTCCCTGAAACTGTTATTGGAGGAATAACACCTGATATGAAAAAAGACCAAACCTATAACTATGAAAAACTTCTGACCATCGTCCATCTCAGAGGCTTCTTCCTGCCCCAGGTGTGTCTATTGGAGGCTTTGAATAAATCCCTGCTTTTATTTGTGTCATCATGTCTGGTGTCTGTTCCAGGCAGCCACTCCAAGACATCAGTAAGTAAGAAAGAGACCCAGCACCTCCTTTATAGCTCAGTGATATTGCCCTTTGCAAAGTTATATAAATTCTAATCGCAATAAAAATAATGTAACCTCACTAGATATTCCTAGATGGAACAGATAGAATTATATATGTAGAATTTCTGCAAGAATTCACAAAAATTGGCACACGTTAACCTTAACCTAGGGTTGGTCCAGCAAGGAGGTAGTAAAATTGTGTATGTACCTAATTGGCTAAAAAAAGAATTAAAATGTACTAGTTAGAGAACACACACACACAGGACTCACGAAAGCAGTGATTCTGCTGTTGTTGCTGCTGCTTGGACTGCTACTGATAAGACACTCACAGGACACAGAGAACTGAGGCCTCTGCTGCTGCTGTGGCTGCTGCTTTTGCTTGGGACTGAGACTTTCTGTTACCAGCCTACTGCACACTGCTGTGGACTCTCATGGCTTTGCCTTATGAGACTGATTAAATGAAGCAATAAAGGCCAACAAAGGTTCAGGTATCTCCTGGTGTTGGTGGATCCCTTTTTTGGGGTCCAGATCTTCTCCTGCAGCACCACCAACGCAGGGGAAGTCACCCAGGCACTCCCCAAGGAGATCACCCCCAGGCTCGGGGTGCCCACAGGGATGTCATCTGATGGGGGACCCCATTTGGTGTGTGAGGTGTGACAGCAACTGAGTGAGCAGTGGGGAGTGGGGCTGGGGGCCACTGGGGGGACATGGGACAGTGGGATTTGGGTCCTGGGGTGTGAGAAATAAGAGAGAGAACAGAAAGTTTCAGTTCCCCTGAAGGTGCTGGGTAGGGCTGACTGGCAAAAAACCATGAGAGGATGTAATAGCGCAGACACAGCAAGGCTGTTGCAGTGCATGTTTTCCCTGATGGTCTGCACTTGGGTTCCCATGTCCCCCATGTAAATGGCTCAGCTCTAAGGTTATTCCCTCCCCTTCTCCATCCATCAAGCTGACCCTGCCCCTTCTTCTAGAGTTCTCTATGTCAATCCCTAGTTGCTCCACCCCCACGCTTGTCAGTCAATGCATACTCTTTCCCTCTGTTCTAGCAAGTTCCATGTTCTTTGACACCCTCTTGGTCCCCCCCCAAATTGTATCCTTCCCTTGCATTCCCCTGTTGGTCTAGGTTTTGTGAACCCCTCCCTATGTTTATCCCCGGTTAAGTCTTGATCGGTTACAGTTTGTATCCACCCCTTGTTCCACAATGTCCTGGAGTGACTATGATGCATGTATCCCCAATCATCCGTTCTGTGTGTGCTGTATGTTGTGTTCTGCACCTATAAAACTGGTTTTGAGAGTGAAGCAGAGAAAGGAGACGCACATAGTTGGTTTTGAAAAACAGTGTTCACTCCTCTGCATTTTTTTCTTCTTCTTCCTTGGGACGGTGTGTTCGTGTGTCGTTTTTCCTTACTTTTATTTAGTTTAGCTAGCTGAAGCAAAAAAACTTCCTAGACTGTTTTCCCCCTTTTTTTCTTAGGACTGTTTAAATCTGCTCTGGACTAAAAAACCCAGAGGAAAACCAAGATCTCGTGGCCGTGGCCCACTGGGCCTGGACTTCAGCATTTTCCCGTGCCAAAGGGACTGGGACAGATAAGACACTGAGTGAGCTGAGCTAACCCACGGCAAAGACCTCTCTCAGTTTTGCCATCTCTCTTCAGAGTGGCGAGAGGTTTTATTGTTTCTTATTATTCATTCCGTATGCTTGTGGGCATTTTTTTTGTTAAACAAATAGTTTTTTCCACTTTTCTCCAAAAAAGTTCTTTTTCCCAAACTGGCTGGAAAGTGGGGCCATTAGAATTTTCTCTCCAGAAGAACCCCATTTGGAAGTTTCCTCCCAAATTTGCCCTAAACCAAGACACATCCTCACTTAAAAAGGCAGATTCCCCTTTGCTTGGGGCTCTCTCCCTCTGGACCCTTCAACTGCAATAAACTTCTGTGGTTGGAACCTGAGAGAGAGAGCCTCCTCCTTATCCTTTGCCTACTCCAGGATGTTGCCTGACACTGTTCTCTAGAGCTGGTGGCTCTAAGGTTCTGCCTGTGGCAAGGCTAACCCCAAAGCAGTTCCCTTCTCCTGGCACAGCGCTAGTGTGCCCCTGGGAGCCAACTGGGGCACTGGTGAAACAAGGTACATGTCACAGGGCAAAGGTACCTGGAACCTGTGGACAAAGAAATAAAGAAAACTCCAGAGACTTTTTTTTTTTTTTTTTTTCACAATTTCTGTAACACAGAAGGAGCAGCAGCTGCCAAAAGCAAAAGTTCAAGGCAAGGTCATCTGGGATACTGGGGCACTCAGTGAAAATCACACCCGGAAAACCCCTATTTATGACTCCCCAGGATAATAAAAATTATTTCTTGAAAGAGGCAGAGCCATGCAAATTATTTACAGGAAAAGGACTGGTTTTGTATTAGGTAAGAAGCTCATTTTAATGAATATGTATAAATAGGATGGATAAATACCCCATGGCAAAGTCCCCTTGAGCTGTAGGACCAGGAGAGATCCACTGTAAAGAGAGCTGATCAAGAATTCCGGCTTTGTGATCCCTCCAGTTCTGTCAGGAAGTTCACTCCAGTCCATTTTGGTATCATGGGCTGAGGGGACACTGGGGACATTTGGCGGGGGGGATGATACGAGATTGGTGGGTTGGGATTGTGCTCCTGGAAGGACACTGTGGGAGTCACAGGACTGGGATTGGGTCATGAGGTGCTCGGGGGAAAGTGAGGGGGGACACTGGATGGTGGGAGTGGGATTGGGGTCATGAGGGAACTGGGAGACACTGGGGGTAGGGGGTTGTGCCTGGATTTGGATTGAGGTCCTGGAGCGACAGTGAAAGAATTGGGTGGTGGGGTCTGGGGACGGGCCTAGGGGGACACTGCGGGGCTCATGAGTGACCTCAGGATTTGGGTAGGGATTTTGGTGGAGCTGAAGGGATTTGCAATCATGGGAGTAGGATTGGGAATCTGGGAGGACCAGTAGGACATGGGATTGTGGGATTGGGGTCCCTAGTGGAGTGGGAAATGTTGGGAAGGCCTAAGTAACCCCAGGACTGGGGATCAGGGAGCCCAGACATGTCCAGGGGTCTCCTGGCCAGGAGTACCTCCCTTCCCTCTGGGTTGACCCCAATCCCCTCCCCAGACCCTCACTGATGAACCCTTCCCTGCACCACTCACTGTTTCCTCTGTGTCCCCTCTGTGTCCCCCAGTGTCCCACACTGCTCTTGCTGGCCTCTCTCATCCATGGCCCCCCTGGCACACACCCTGGTACTGCTGGCAATGGTCATGGCCACCACAACCAACAAGGTGAAGTTCCTGGGCATGCCCCAGGGCTCCTCCATTGGCAATGGTGGGGGCTGCCGACACGCCATGACCGAGCTGTTGCCGGCCCTCAAACACTTGGAGTTCCAGCAGAACCCTCTGTTCGCCCGGGTCTGGGTGAAGGCTGCAGCTGAGTGGCAGAGGAGGGGGGCCCCTGTGACCCCTCTGCCCTCAGAGCAGGCCATCGCCCTCATGGCCTACACAATGAAGGACATGTACAATGAGTTCAACAATGCTGTGCACATGGTTGGGCGCTCCCGCCAGGAATACCGGGACAACTTCCACTTCAAAGCGCTGCATTTCCTGCTGACCCAGGCCGTATCCACGCTGAGGGATGCTGAGAAAGGGCTGTGTATGCAGTCTTTCCGGAAGGTGTGCGGGGTCCCGTTCAAGGCAAAACTTGGTGACACCATCCATTTTGGTGAATTAGTAGCAATATCGATAAACGAAACAACTAGGAGGTGCCCCTGGAAGCAGACATTTTTCCAGGTGTACACATGCCAGAGTGTGAAAATAGGTTTATTCTCTCACAATTCATTGAACTGTGAGATACTGATCCCACCTTTCGAGACCCTTGAGGTCACCCAAGTCACTGAGACAGAGGACGAGACAGTGATCCAGCTCCGCTCCACTGGGACCTCCAGCAACGACGACTGTGTGTGGCTGCCAGGTGACACAACAGGGGACAGCCCGGGTGGAAGGGGAAACCCTCTCTGGGTATCCGGACACCCACGACAGGATGCAGGGGACACAATGACACTCACTGTGGTTGGGGGACGGGAGCACTCACTGAGAGTGTGGGAACAGGGACACCCCGTGCTGGGGACACCCATTGAGGGCATGGGGACTGGAGCAACCATGACAGGGCAAAGGGATGGGGACCCTCACATTTGGAAGAGGACAGAGACAGCCCTACCATGGGAGGAACAGGGACAGGGACAGGGACAGTCCCTGTTCCAACCCTGTCCCTCCTCACCAAAATCAGTGTTGTGGGGACAGGCTCTGTGTGCTGGACATGGGTGGGCTGGGACCCCCCATGTCACTCCCTGAACCCCTGGCACTCCCTGTCACCCCCTGTCACCTCCATGACACCCCCTGACTCCCCCAACCTTTGTCACCCCTAAGCCCACCATGACCCCCCTGACCTCCCTGGCCCCTGTATCCCCCCATGTCCTGCCAGCACCCTGTCACCTCATTTCCCCCATCTCTTCTGTCACCTCTAACCCCCTATTATGGCCATCCCTGACCCACTCACTCCCCCTGATGCCCCGTCATGGTCCCCCTGACCCTCCTCTTTTTCTGCAGATGGGAGTGTCTCCCTGGCTCCCTTCCATCTCGGACGACTTCTCCTGGCCACCACTGCCCTGGCTGTGGCCACAAGGATTCTCTGAGCCACAAGACCATCAGTGTCACCGAGGGCACTGCAGTCACTGTAGCCACCAAGGCCATTGGGAGAAACAATTCTATTAAAAACTCAAACAAAACACTTCTATTATAGAATTTTGACACAGCCAGCAAAAGAGACAATTCTTGAGCAGGGCTCCAGGTCACTCCCCACACCAACACTCCTGGGAAAGTCTCTTTCTCTCAACCTCATGCAGGATCCCTGGGGAGCCTCCCCTTCCTGAGGGAGGAACCTCACACACATTTCACTCCAAGCAGGAATATGGGAGAGGAATCTCTGTCTGAGAGGGGACTGGACATGGCCAGGGTCAGCTGATGGATGGCCAGGCCCAGCTCTGGGGCTTCACCCTCAGTTGTCAATTTGTGCTTAGTGATTTGGGCTGCTTTTAGCCCAACTCAGCACCAAAATCAGCACAGGACCCCTCTCCATGCAGCCCCAATGGCCACAAACGGGGCATTGTCCCTTGGCCACATTGCAGGCAGAGTATCCTGCCACCTCCTGCACTTCAGGGGGACCTGAAAGCCTGGAAATTGGGAGGTTCCAGAGGGCAAAGGCAGGTCCATGGTCCCCTGGGGAGGGACAGTCCCCAGAGCCATCCCCAGCTGGAAGGAACCTGTGGGTTTCTTATGATTTTTTCTGTTACAGCTGTGATTAAATGCTCACGAGACGGTATTTGTTCTCGGACTCATATGTTAATTAATTCTTATCTATCATACAGTGTAATAATACATCTTGGAAGCAGGACTCAAAGTACCACTGAACTCATTACAGAAGTAGATGTGCTACAGGGCTACAGGCCCTGGCAAGTCAAGGCAAATTCTGAAAGAGGAAAAGATCAGGGTATATATATGTACGCAAAACAGTACAGGCCTGTATAAAATACCTGCAAAAAGTATGTACTAGCCCATAGTTCTGCAATGTTACTTGAGACATAGATATTGTTGTTACACTTGACAGTTATATAAACCAGGAGCGTGTTCAATAAAATCTGCTTCATGTCGCAAACCATGGGGACCCCATACCTTCAATCACTGTCCAGTTGGTGCCCCGTGTGAGGTTAGTGATGTCCCTCCAGCTGAGAGGCTGTGGGTGAGCCCTGCAGGACCAAGTGCCCCAAAAAGGAAGGAGGAAGCCAGGCAGTGACAATGAAATCGCTCTGGAAAGGAGGTGAGCTGTAGGGGACGACGGGGCAAGGGATGTCTGCCCAGAAAAGAGATGTTTTTGAGTTTATGACCAAGCTGTTACATCAGCATGGCAAATCCTTACCTTTGCACTACTCGAAAGCTCTGTTTAAATGGACAGCAGTTAAGCTACCTGGAGTTACTGAGTCTACAATCTTTATGACAGATCTGTTGAACAAAGTGAGAGTGAAACGGTGAGATTGTGCAACGAAGGGGAACAGAAAGGTTGCAGAAATGCTCCCCTCCTGACGGGTGATATTTGAGGTCCTGATAGCCCAAAGTAATGCCCACGCCAAAGATAAAGGGGATGCCTTCTGCCTTCCCTTTGTGGCAGAGCCTCAGAATTCTTTCTGCTCAGGAAAGACTGTGTCCCTCTCTACACAGCTCATCACACCTCCTCTGATCAATTAGAGGGGCCCCTCGTGATCCATAGGGCCATTTGCTGCTGGCTGTTGTCTGAACAACAACGATGGTGACGGAGGGTACCCCTTTGACCCAGGACCTGTCAACCCTGAAAAAGACCCAGATCTTTGCCTCCTGCATGGTGCTGTGACTGCTGCGGCTGTGACTGCTGCTGCTGCTGCAGGGGATGCAGTCCCTCTGCCTGGTGTGGCAATGTATCTGTGTAACAGGCTGCTCTGATGCACCAGCCAAATGGGTTGGGAGTGATATTGTCAAACCACCTGCAGTTTTGTTGTCAGAGCTCTCAGGAATTCATCAAGGTTACTGAGAAAACAACAAGTTCAAAGATAAGAAAGCCTGAGAAAAATGCCTGCAAAAACTCCAAACCCCAGGTAGGAGAACCACAATGTGAGGATGGACACTTGACCAGTTAAGATGTCCTGAAGGATGTGCGCCTGCCTCATGAAGAAGCAGCTTAGCCAACCCAGAGATGTGTGCCCACGTGGACAGTAGACCTGGAATCTATATCTGGCCTGAAATGTAAACAATTAACGGCTTCTGTCGCAATCATTGATTCAGTTATCCAGTGGCCCATTTCCCCCCTGCAGCCTGGCGCCGGCCAGCACTGCACGGCATGCTGGAGCCATAACACATCAAAATACCAACTGATGCTATGGGCTAACTGAAACTCTGTTAAAATTTAACCTGCGATTTATAATTTTTAACAGGATTGTCATTGGAAAAATTCAAAGGTGTTCGTGTGGATGTGGTGTTTTCCTACACACTGGTAACATAGCAAGACTGCAATGATTCACTGGGAGTAATTGGCCAAGCCATAAATTTAACGTTTTTTTGCTCAGGTTTAAGACAACCTTTGAACACTATTATTGTTAGTTTTTTGAGACTTATTTACAATTAGTGCATGAAACTCCACTGTTAGCTTTACCAGTTGTTTGGCTTTTATTCCAGTTTCAACAAGGTATTTTATTGTGAAATTTTTGGTATAGCTGTTTAGTCTTTTAGGTATAATTATTTTTACTTGCCACATTTAAATTAAAATAAGGCTTGATATTAAAGCAGTTTTAATTAATTGATAGACCACAAATATAATAAATAATAGCTTCGTTTTTAGAATAATTTGAACCCCCAACTTTGTAGCTGTTAATATGTAAATATCAGTTTTACAAACCCACTAACCTAACCAAGTTACTTGTGTAAATTTATGGCACTAATGTATAACTAAATTCTTATTGTTTTAGCCTTTAGTGTTTATATCCCTTTTTTTTTAGGCCAAACTCAAATCTTAAAAAGCTGCAGCAGTTTAATTCCCCTGAAAAATTTATGTTGCTCTGTTTTTTGGTGCAATTGTTTACCTGCCTATTTTTTACCTTGATGTATAAGTATTGTATAACAAATTTAGTAACTTTTTTGTAATTATAGAGTTTAAATAAGTAAATTTTTGTTAAGATTAATTTCTGTTTAATCTTTATAATGTTAACATTATGGGTTTTTTAAGCATATTTTTTGTTATGTTTTAGTAAAGTTAAGTTTTAGTAAAGTTGATTTTCAGTTGCGTTAAAATTTATTGGTTTAAATGATAAGACATAATTTTTTGCTATTCAGAAGAATGATATAAAGCCTAAATGATTTTTTTGTTTAAATCTGTTTATTTAAATTACGATATATATATTTTTGTTATAGACATAAGAATAATCTTTATTGTTTTATTTTTAATAACATGGAAGAATTATTAATAATTTTATATTATTATTATTATTATTATTTGTAAGCTGTTTAATACCCTTTTTTGCTTTATTACTACTTAGCTAAAGATAAATGATAATACTGACTGCTTTACAAACCTTTTTATACTGTAATATAGATATTTATAAGATGTATTATTTTAAGAAACTTTCCTGATTGCTATTCCTAAAAGACTTTAAAACATATTAGAGAAACTCTACCAGTTAAGGCCTGGGCTGTGGCCAAGTCCTAGCCTTAGCTGGTTGAAAAGTGTGCCATGCCAACAAACCCGAGTATCTTCTGCACCAAAACTGTACTCAAGTCATTTTGACTTGCCAAATTTAGACCCATAATGGATAAACCTCCTTTGGAAGTGAACTTGAAACCTCTACGCAAGGATGATTTTCCAAGCCCTCACTCTAAAATGAAACTTACTAGAAATCGTAGACTCTGGGTTACGGTATAGTATTCAAGGAACTGATATTGCATTGTTTTAAATCACCACTTTATTTTTTATCTATTGCTAATTGCATGTATGATTTATTTCTTCTTAGTGTAAGTTTATTGTTTGTCACATATTGTTTTGCTTTTTATTTTGCTTTTATGTTCATAATGAGAGACATGCATATTGTTTAAAAATAAAAGAAAAGGGAGTATGGCTCTTTAAGAACATTTACATTAATATTTTATATTATATATATATAATATATATAATATAAATATATAAATATAAAATATATTTAAATAATACATTAATACTAAATAGTTTAAAAGCAAATTAAATTGAATCAAATCTGATCCCTAGCAGAGTGATACTGCTTTAGACATTGTATGTGCAGAGGCAATTTTTAAAAGTGTTTATGTTAAAAAAAATTAATTAAGTGTACAGTGATAAGGACTAGTTAATTTACTAACCTAGGGAGAAGCTATGCAGTGTGTTTTATCACCAACAGGTCCAAAGTAGTTACCTGCTTGTCTGAAGAAACACTGATTAGGTCCAAGACAATGAAGCCTAAAGAAAAATAAATTACCTAATTGTTAATCAGTCCTCATGACCAAGACAAGAACAAAAGCAGGGCTACTAAGACATGGCTGTGAAGACTTTAATGGCTTGTGTTGCATGAACCTGTCTGACCACTTTCAATTTATTCGTGCTAGCATACAAACCCTCTGAGAAAGTGTAACCAAATTAAGAGTTTTAAATGTCAGTGATTTGCTTAGACACGTGCTTGGGAGATGGGGGCTTACTGGCTGGCTTAAACGTTTAGTTAAAACAGGATAATATGTTTTAGCCATACTGTTACTCATGATAATTTGTTTGCCATGCATTCTACAATGTGTTCAAAGACTGATGGATAAGTCCACAAGAAAGATCTTAACGGTGGAAAGAGAAGGGGGAAATTTAGTAATACATCTTGGAAGCAGAACTCAAAGTACCGCTGAACTCATTACAGAAGTAGATGTGCTGGAGGGCTGCAGGCACTGGCAAGTTGAGGCAAGGAGGAAAAAATTTCCTCCTGAAGGAGGAAAACATCAGAGTGTATGTATGTATGCAAAACAGTACAGGCCTGTACAAGTCTGTACTAGCCCAGAGCTCAGCAATATTACTAAGAGACATAGATATTGTTGTTACGTGTGACAGGTATATAAACCAGCAGTGGGTTCAATAAAATCGGCTTCATGATGCAAACTATGGGGACTCCGTCTCTTCAACTGCCATAGAGTATAGTCTCATAAGCTGTGAGTTCTAGCTAACAAACTGAAACATGCCTCGGTCTCTATCTCTTTCCAAGGTCTTTTAAGCACAAATTGTCCAGTTATGAAATGACACCTAAATTATTTTTACTTTCAATCCAATAAGCAAACATCCGTGGTCCATAAGGGAGATTTTTCTACCCAATTACAAGATATCACCCAAACCCATGAAGAAGAAGGTGAAACACTTAGCCTACGTCCCAAAAGCTCCGTCTTGCTTTATGTATATATTACTATATTCTAAAGCCTTAAACTCTAAGTTTTCCACCATGTGATATTACACAGTTCTATTTGAACTACACACTCAGAATCCTAGTGCTATGGCTCAATTCTGGAAGCCTCTTCCACTACCTCAGGTTAAATGTTGTTTTTTCTTGAGGGTCAAGGCCTGTCAGTACAGAAAGTCTGAAAATTTCAGTGCCCAGGGTTCCAGCTGCTGGAGCAGCTCTGGAGAAGAACCTGAGAGTGCTGGTGAATGTTAAAGATGAGGAGAATGATGGCTGGCTCTCACAATCTAAAGATGAATATTCTGTCTGTGTTAAGGGAAGTTTTGTCGAGATTTGAATTTCTTTGTATATAACTCTGCTGTTGTTGGTTGTTTTTGGACACCCTCTGTTCTCCCTATAATCCCCTTTTCCTCCCTCTGTGTCACTGCCATGGGACAGCCCTGGTTGTCAGGATTGTCAGGGATGTGGAGAGGGGCGTGTCCATGTGCCCCTGGCATGGGACAGTGGGGAATGGGGAAAGGTGTCGCTGGGGGGACCTGGCATGACAACACCTGACCTCCAATCAGACTGCAAGAGCATCTCCACCAATGGACAGCCAGGAAGAGTCAACTGGCAGACTTTGAGAGGGCCCCAGGATATATAAGGAACATGTTTGAAACACGCATGACTGTTATGGATCTGTATTTTTCTGATGCAACACCAGGGGTAGAAAAGGTGGAGCCGCCATTTTGTGATGAGCCTCAGGCTGAAGCTGAGCACTCAGCACTCTCCCTTTTTTCCTTATTTTGTCTTTTTGTTGTATTGTTGAGGTTTAATAAACCTTTAAAGTTTTAAAGTGAGCAGTCCATTCTCACAGGCTTCTTTTATTTTGTTCCTTTTTACTTACAGAATCTTTCCCCGTAAGTTTCTAGGAGACACCAACAACTGGGTACTTAAGAAAAATAAAAGAAGTGGCCAAGTTCAGGGGAGGAGGGCATCTGGTTGCCCTTCTCTTATCTGGGAGTTTCTCTGAGAGGAGCAGAGATGCTGTGAGAATTGGGCTGATAAAAGATGGGGCTTGGGAAGCTGCTGGCGCTCTCCCTCTCTTGGCTTTTGAGGAGGACAGTCGGAGCTGCTGCTTGGAGAAGGAAATTCACTGCTGCCGCCAGAGTCTAGCCCAGAGCTGCTTCTTCTGTCATGAGGTGAGGCTCTGCTCATGAGACCAGCCACTGAAGTGGGACACCATTAACACCTACCCCACTAAAAAAGGGGACCAATCACCATCAGCTTGGGTGCCTGGGATCCTGAGCTTGCCTCTCCATGCTCTGCTGGGAGCTGAGACTCTGCTGCCCCATCCCCACCATTTCTTTGGTACTGCTCCAAGTTTTTGCTGCACTGTATCCCCACATCCCACAGAGAAGAAGATCTTGGCCACCTATGAAGGAGTTCAAGCCGCCTCAGAGATGATTGGCACAGAAGCACAGCTTCTCCTGGCACCCCAAGTACCAGTGCTGGTGTGGATGTTTAAAAGAAAGGTTCCCTCTACCCACCACGCCACTGATGCCACTGGAGCAAATGGACTGCCCTCATCACACAGCGCACCTGTGTTGGAAACCCAAAATCACTCTGGGATTTTAGAAGTAATTACCAACTAGCCAGAAGGTGAAAACTTTGGTCTCACAGATGAAGAGGAGCAGGAACAAGTGACACGTGCTGAAGAAGCTCCACTGTACAACAAACTGCCAGCAGAAGAAACACACTACACTCTTTTCACTGACAGTTCCTGTCGCATCGTAGAGATGAACCGCAAGTGGAAAGCAGCCGTGTGGAGCCTCACACGACAGGTCGCACAAGCCACTGAAGGAGAAGGTGGGTCAAGCCAACTTGCTGAACTCAAAGCTGTTCAATTGGCCCTGAACATTGCTGAAAGAAAGAAGTGGCCAAAGCTCTACCTCTACATCAATTCATGGATAGTAGCCAATGCTCTGTGGAGTTGGCTGGAAAAGTAGAAAAAGGCCAACTGGGAGCATAAGAAAAAAACAATCTGGGCTGCTGATGAATAAAAGACATTGCCACTTGGGTAAAGAATCTGCCAGTAAAAGTTCTCCATGTAGATGCCCATGTCCCCAAAAGTTGGGCTAATGAGGACCACCGAAACAATGAGAAGGTAGATCAGGCGGCAAAGATAGAAGTGTCAAAGATAGACTTGAATTGGCAACACAAGAGAGAGTTGTTCCTAGATCGATGGTCCCATGATGCCTCGGGTCATCAGGGCAGAGATGCCACCTGTAAATTCACTGAGGGGTGAATTTAACCATGGACAGTGTTTGTCAAGTTATCCATGACCGTGAGACGTGTGCTGCAATTAAGCAAGCCAAGAGGCTGAAGCCCTTATGATATGGTGAACAGTAGTCCAAATATAAGCAGGGAGAGGCCTGGCAAATTGACTACATCACCCTTCCCCAAACCCACCAGGGCAAGAGCTGTGTGCTGACCATGGTGGAAACCACTACTAGATGGTTGGAAACCTACCCTGTGCCTCATGCTACTGCCCAGAACACCATCCTGAGCCTGAAAAAACAAGCCCTGTGGAGACATAGCACCCCTAAGAAAATCAAGTCAGACAATGAAACCCATTTCAAGAACAGTCTTATAAACTCCTAGGTTAAAGAACATAGCATTGAATAGATATATCATGTCCCTTATCATGCACCAGCAGCCAGGAAACTTGAACAGTGCAAGGAATTACTAAGGACTGCCCAGAAAGCACTTGGTGGGAGAACCTTCAAAAATTGAGAAATGGACCTAACAAAGGCCACATAGATGGTCAACACTCGAAGATCCATCACTCGAGCTGGTCCTGCCCAGTCTGAACCCTTGCACACAGTAAATGGAGAGAAAGCCCCCTGTGATACACATGAAAGGCATTTTAGGAAATACTGTTTAAATTAACCCCACCTTAGGCAAAGGTGAAGCCATCCGTAGGATTGTTTATGCTCAAAGACCTGGTTACACTTGGTGCGTAATGCAAGAAAAAGGAAAAACCAGTTGTGTACCACCAAGAAACCTAATCTTAAGTGAGAATTGAATATAAAGGTTCATTATGTTAAGTATGATGCAGATAGTAATAGAATAAGGGGTAGATAATGTATTGGGTTTTGTAACAAAGAAAAAAAGAAAAAAATGTTTATTCTATTCCATCTACTGAAACCCAGTTGGGGAGATTTTTTCTTTATCTGTTGTAACTCTAGAAGAGAGGGGGTTAGTGCCTTCTCTGATAACAAGCCAGCTGTTAAAAACCGAGTAGAGCACTGTTTCCTATATCTGCTCAGTGGGGCATTGTTTCTTATCTCTGCTCACCATTCTGTTCCCTCCGTGGAGATATCTTTTGTTAATGGGTCATTAAAGCTGTGACAATTAAAGCTAAACCAATGACATGACACATTGCATCCTCCGGTTACGAGATACTCCACGCAGGAAGGAGGGACCAAACCATTTCCATCCAAATAAAAAAAAGCCACGCAAGAAGGGATACTGGTACATACTACTGTTAGTTGACTCCTTCAGTGGATGGCCAGAGGCTGACCCCTGTGGCACTAATACAGCCAAGGAAGTGGTGAAAGTTTTGCTCAATCATATAATTCCAGGATCTGGGGATATCATCAGACAGGGGGCCACACTTTCTTGCACAGTAGTTAAAGAAGTGAGGCGGATTTTGGGAATTCCTTGGGATCTGCACACATCTTATAGACCCCAAGTGAGTGGTAAAGGTGAACGTTTGAATGGGACTCTCAAAACACAAATTAGCAAAATCATCCATGACGTGGGTTCAGGCCTTGCCTGTAGCTTTACTGTGAATCCACATACAACCAAGGTGGAGGGATTGTAGCCCTGGTTTGTGCCCGAGTTGTTTTATTTTTCTGAAATTCTTTTCCCGGGGAATTTTCTGTAAAGAGGAAAAATGTTTTTGTAACTGTAACTTTGTTATTAATTCCTTTTCCTAGAAAGGACCTCTTCTTGATGTCTGTCTGGTCTAACTAATGTGATTGAAGAGATTTGCCTTTGTTTCACTAGTCAAATTGGTCTGTGTAAAATAGTATAAAAGGGACACACATCCCAAAAAGAGAGGAGTCATTTTCAGCCTTCTGAATCTCGGAGTCTGAGTCTTTGTGGTGTAAAACAGCATCAGAGGGATGACATTAGTCCCTATGTAATACTACATGGCAGACCATATCAGACCCCACATATTTCAGGTGAAATTCACATGAAGGAGAGACTTGATTTACAGATATATCTGGTGGCTTTAGGTTCCACTTTGCAGAAGCTCCAGAATTCCATCATGTTATCCAGACCTGTTGGAATCCAGGGCATGATGAAAACCCCTCAAATTGCCCTGGAGAGTCTGAGACCCTTTCTGGGCCCCAGGAAAGCATTACCTTTGACCCCAGTCCATGGGAAAAACTGCCAATGCTTATGGATGAATTGAAAACAACAAAGATTTAAAATAGATAGTAGTTTAGTTTGTCACAGCGTAAAAATTTGTAGTTTTGAGTTTTTAGGATGGAAGTAGATGAGAGCAAGATGGAGAGTTTTGGGTGGTGTCTTAAGTTCTTCTTATTCTTTGACTCCATCTTCTGCTGTGACGGTGGCACAGAGACATTGGTAGAACGTAGGTGATATAGAAAACTGTGTGTCTAGAATCAATAGTGATCATTGGCACAAAACTCTAAACAGCACGCTTTAAGAGTTATTTGGATTAGAAACTTTTAAAAGACCTTGAGCATTAAGCCTGGGAAGTTTTTTTGGCAGAGGTGTTTTCCAGCACATTTCGCCTGGTGTTAGGCGGTGCACGGACCTTGAGATAAGGAATTGAACAAACATCTTTAAAGATTGAAGCTGCAAATTCCATTCATCTTTTAAACCCTGGCACAGGACTTTGTAAAGAAAAGACACCTAATTAGGGGGTTCTTGGAAACCAAATGCAAGATGGACCCATAGGACTCAGCACACGTGCACATCCCTTCCAACCTGGAGACTGGGTCTATATTGAGTGGTGGGACAATGATCCCCTACAAGCCAGGTGGAAAGAACCTTTCCAAGTTTTCCTGGCCACTCTCACTGCAGTCAAAATTGCTGGCAAAGGACCCTGGATTCACTATGCTAGAGTTAAGAAAACTTCTGCTCCTGAAACAACTGTGAAAACAGACTGATGCAGACGAAGACATGCTTTAAATGATTTCTCTTCTGTACTTAAAGAACTATGCACAATAATTATTTTTCTTCTTTGCATGTTGCCGAACTGTACAAGACATTACTACTGTTAGATATTTATTACTGTTATTTTTTTTTGTTTTTGCTAGATACCTATCTATTAATAGATATTTACTGCTGTTAGATGTTTACTATTGTTAGCTATTTCTCTATGGTTAGATATTTATTATTGTTAGCTGTTTATTATTGTTAGATACTTATTTGTTATTGAATATCTATTATTAGTAGATATTTAGAATAGAGACTCAACAAGGAAAAGGCCTTGTCAAGCCTCTAAAGGGGGGAAATGATGCCTTAAGCTTTAGCTTTCATGTTTTCAGATTCTGTGTTGACTTATGTCAGTCAGGTCTCTTCACAGAGCAGGCAAACAAAACAAATCCTTTTCCTGCTGAGGACCAAGGACAACTTTCAGCCCCAAAAGCACAAACAAGAGTGGGCTGAAGGGAGGAACAAGAAGGATGGGACCTCACAACTTGAAGCTGGAATTGGACAATTAAACCTTAATATGATAATTGGTGAAAACTTATAAAAATGTGAGACTTTGTGACCGGTCAGCCATTTTGTGACCATTTTGGGTCTGTTTTGTGACATTTTTGGGTTCATTTTGTGACCATTCTTAGTCCACATTTGGTGTAGCCCTGGTCAGGCACTGCCCAAGGTGAATCCTGGAGGCCTTTCAATAAATACCTGCTTTATTTTCCAGCCCTGTCCCGTCTCTGTTCCAGGTCAGCCTTGCCAAGGTATCAAGAGGAGTCTCTCTTGGACCTTCCATGGAGACATTGCCACAAGAAACAGTCCTCTGGTGGCTCCCATGTCATGAATCTGCAGTCTCCCAGAAAAACTGTAGGCTGTAACACCCCTTCCATCAGCAGCTTTCCTGAACTGCATATGGGTCATGGACACTTTGGGGTACCATTTTAAAGACAGGCAACTCCAAAGGCAATGGATTTTCTTTGTCTCATGGGACAGAGATCTCTTTTCACTCTTTCACTGGCACAGATCTTCTTATCTCATCTCTCTCTGTTCAAACATCTCATGAGATCACAGGATCACAGCTACTAGTTCAATATTCACTCAGCCAATCACAGATACCTCTGCTCAAATCCATGAATCTGAATAATCATCTCCCCAAATTGCATATTATTCCCATGGTTCAAAGGGATATTCTAATATATTATAGTTCATTACCATGGCTCATAAGAGAGGTACAGCCTAAAATGGCAACTCCTCAAACTCTTCTCCCAATTAGTCTTTCACTCTCTCTTCACTGACTTCCATCTCATGTTTCCTCAGAGGTTAAACAATATGTTAGTATCTCAGAATTGGCTTCTGATAGGTCCCTGTCTTTTCCAAAACATTTCCAAGGTCCTCACAGGGGAAAAAACCAAGCTGTGTTAACCCATGACAACATGGTTGCCACACTGACCACAGTGGCCTCAGTGACATTGGTGGCTTTGTGGCTCAGGAGATCCTAGGGGCCACTGCCAGGGCTATGGTAGTATGGTAGTCTGGGGTGGAAGGGGGCCCTGGGGATGCTCCCACCTGGGGGACAAAGAAGGCGTCAGGGGGACCATGATGGGGCATCAGGGGGAGCGAGGGGATTGGAGACGGCCATAATGGGGTTTAGGGGTGACAAGAGCAATGAGAGCCATGAGGAGACAGGTGACAGGGTGTTGGGATGGTATGGGGGCGTACAGGGGCCAGGGAGGTCAGGGGGTTTATGGGTGGCTTAGGGGTGGCAGGGGTCAGGGGGAGTCAGGGGGTACCATGGGGGTGCCATGGGGGTGCCAGGGGTTCAGGGAGTGTCATGGGGGGCCCCAGCACACAGGGCCTTGTGACATTATCTCACAGCCACTTGCAGTTGAATTTGCTGAAGGTCCTGACAGAGAAGAGTTTGATCAGTGCCTTGTCCGCTTCCTGGCTGACTTCAGTGACCTCAAAGGTCTCGAAGGGTGGGATCACCACACTCCAGTTTCCTGGAAATTCGGAGAAAAAGCTCATATACACACCATGGCACGTGTATACCTGGAACGACATCTCCTTCCCAGAGCACCTGATGGTTGTTTCGCTCAGAGACATTGCCATGAATGACTGAGCCAGATGGTGTCACCAAGCTGTGCCTCCAACCGGACCACACACACCTCCTGGAATGCATCCAGACACGACCCTTTCAGAGTGTGTCTCAGTGTCACCAGGGCCTGGGTCAGCAGGAAATGAAACGTTTTGAAGTGAAAGTTGTCCCAGTATCTCTGGTGGGAGAGACCAGCAACGCGCACAGCAGCGTTGAACTGCTGGTACACGTTTGACATCGTATAGGCCATGAGGGCAATGGCCTGCTCTGGGGACGCCAGAGGGGACACAGGGGACCCCCGCCTCTGCCACTCAGCCTTGGCCTTAGTCCAGACCCGGGCAAAGTGAGGATTCTTCTGGAACTCAGAGTTGTTGAGGATCAGAAAGCGCCACGATCATGGCAGAGCCCCAGTCCCAGTACTGGTCGTCAAAGGAGTCCCGGGCCATGTCCAGGGGCACCACTTCGATGGTTGCAGTGGCCACGGTCATTGCCAGCAGTCTGCAAAATGGATCTTGATATCTCCAGAGACATGAAGTTTGTCACAGAATCCTTATGGTTTGATCAGAAAGTTTGAGCTCCTGAACTTTAAGTTAATAAGTTAATAGGAGAAATGAGTCCCCACTAAGTCTATTCCATAACCCAGACAGCCTGAAACTGGGAACTCTGGGAGAAAATGACCAGTTCAAGGGTGATATGGGGTAGGTGATTTGAGAAGGCTGCACCTTCCCAGCAGCCCCATTCAGCTGATTAGGAAAGGAAGAGGGCAATGTGTGGCCGAGAGTTTGGGATAAAAGGAGGCTGCATCCACTGAAACATCAAGTGAGAGAAACCCCACGGGGGTATGGTTGTGGACACCCTTTGCCTTTAATCAAATAAAGTTTCCAGGCTGTTTTGTGGACACTTGGCTTTCCGTAGCCTGGCTTTTCCCCACACGCTGAAGGTGCTTCATAGGGCTTAAAAACTTATCAGTAAAATTGACAAAGGGTGTAAAAGTATTTGCACAGGACAATAAAAGCAGCTTGAACCAGTGGAAAGAGACAAATAAAACTCCAGTGTGGTTTTTAACAAGTTCTGTAACACAGAATGAGCAGCTCCAGCCCAAAGCAAAAGTTTGAGTTGAGGTCACCTGAGCTATTGGGACACCCAGTGAAAATGACCCCCAGAAACTCCATTTTTATTACTCTCTAGGACAATAAAAATGATTTCCTGAATCAGATAGAGCCTTGCAAATTATTTACAGCAAAACTGTGTTAGCTAAGAAGCCCACATTAAAGATATGTGTAATTAAGATGGATAGATTCCCCCGTCACTTTCCCTGACCACCAATCCACCCCCTGCAGCCCCGGCCACCCCAAACCCTCCCCCTGCCCATGTCCCCCATCTCTCCTGTCACTCCTAACTCCATGTTATGCCCCTGTCTGATTTTCTCGCTCCCCCCATGGCCTTCCTGACCCCCTCATCCCCAGCCCCCAAGGTCCTCTGTCTCACCTGAACCCTCCTCATGGCCCCCCTGTACCCCTGAAACCCCTGACCCCTCCCTGACCTCCCTCAACTCCCTCCCCCTCTTGTACCACTCACTCCCTCCTCTTTTCCCCAGCAGCCACTCGCAGTTGTATTTGCTGAAGGTCCCCGTGGAGCGGAGCTGGATCAATATGGTCCACCCATCCCAGAGGACATCGGTGACCTCAAAGGTCTCGAAAGGTGGTATCAGCACCTCCTCCTCCCATGGATAGTAGGAGAACTGATGGATGTCCACACCATGGCACGTGTGCACCTGGAAAATGGTGGCTTCCCCAAATTGCAGAGCAGTCTCTCTGCTCCGTGACATCAACGTGAATTGACCGAACCGCACCCTCTGGCCTTGCCATGCATTGAAATGAATGTCATGCAGGCCCCGGAACATGAGGTGACACTGCCCGTTCTGAGCCTCCCTCAGTGTCACCAGGCCCTGGGTCAGCAGGAAATGAAATATTTTGAAGTGGAAGTTGTCCCGGTATCTCTAGTGGGAGTGCCCAGCCACGCGCACGGCAGCGTTGAACTGCTGGTACACGTTTGACATTGTATAGGCCATGAGGGCGATGGCCTGCTCTGGGGACGCCAGAGGGAACACAGGGGACCCCTGCCTCTGCCACTCAGCCTTGGCCTTAGACCAGACCCGGGCAAAGTGAGGATTCTTCTGGAACTTGAAGTGGTTGAAGAACAGAAAACGCTGCGGTCATGGCAGGGCCACAGTCCCAGAACTGGTCATCAAAGGAGTCCTGAGCCATGCCCAGGGGCACCACCGTGATGGCTGCAGTGGCCACAGTCATTGCCAGCAGTGCCAGAGTGTGAGCCAGGAGGGCAATGGTGGGGAGAGACCACCAGGAGCAGTGTGGGACACTGGGGGACAAAGAGGGCACATGGAGGCAACATGGGGGGGGTTCCTAAATGAGGGTCTGGGGAGGGAAGTGGGGTCAGCCCAGGGGGAAGGGAGGCACTCTGGGTCTAAAGTTAGGGACTCTTTCATGAGGTTGGGCTGACCTACGACATTCACACCAAGACCGTGTTTCATGCCGCACTGGCGTTTATTGTTTGTCTCTTCATATTTATTCTTTTGCGACTTTATTGACATTACAAGGCACTTAAAAAATGTACACATTTGCTGCCTTAAGGAGGCTTCCGTATTAACACTATAAAAATACATATGAACACCTGTTAGAACCCGGAATATCTTAAGAGAGAGAGGTGAATTTTTTGCTGCGCCACAACTTGAATTTTCACTGCGTCACAAAGGCCCACAGATTTTGCAGGCCAAGGGCCCAGTCTGAAATTGCCCACACCTCATTCTAAAATATTCTGCAACACGGGTCAGGAGACCCCTGGACATGTCTGCGTTCCCTGATCCCTAATCTTGGCGTTACTTAGGCCTCCCCAGCATCCCCCAGCCCCACAGAGACCTGAATCCCACAGTCCCATGTCCTCCTGGAACCCCAGAAGTCCAATCCTACTCCTATGATTACAAATTCCTTCAGCCACCACAGGACCCCGACCCAAATCCTGGGGTGACTCCCTGAGCCCCCCAGTATCCCGCTTGGCCCATCCCCAGACCCCAATCCCACTCCCAGTCCCCAATTTATTCAGTGTCACTCCAGGACCTCAACCCAAATCCGGGCACCATCTATTATCCCCCAGTGTCTCCCACAATCCTCAATGACTCCAATCCCACTCCCACTATTCCATGACCCCGCCGCTTTCCTCCAGAGCCCCCCATAACCCCAACCCCAATCCTGTGACTCCCCTAGTGTCCCCCCAGGGCTGCAACCCCAAACCCACAGTCCTCTGTTCCCCCACTCAAGTGTTTCCAGTGTCCCCTCAGCCCGTGATAATGAAATGAGTCGCAGTGAACTCCTGGACAGAACTGGGAGGGATCACAAAGCCGGAATTCTTGATCAGCTTAGACTCACAGCAGAATTCTCCTCGTCCTGCAGGACGGGGGACTTTGACACAGGGTATCTGTCCATCCTAATTATACATATTCATTTAAAGGGACTTCTTCACTAACACAAAACCAGCACATTTCCCGTAAATAATTTGTATGGCTCTGCCTCTTTCAATAAATAATTTTATTCACCTAGAGAGTCATAAAAATGCGGTTTCTGGGTGTAATTATCACTGAGTGCCCCAATATCCCAGATGATCCCACCTTGAGCCTTGGCTTTGGGCAGGGGCTGCTTCTTCTGTGTTACAGAACTTGCCAAAACCTCTCACTAGAGTTCCCTTTATCTCGTTCTCCACAGGTTCCAAGCACGTTTGCCCTGCTGTACCCACACTATTACATCCTTTTATGGTTTTTTGCCAGTCTTTAATCCCTACTTAGCAACTCAGGGAAACTGAAACTTCCTATTCTCTCTCTTATTAGAGGTGAGGCCTGGATAGAGTTGGGCAGATTGAAAATTGGTTGCTGATCTAAAAGCCCATATCAAGTAAAGATAGTGGGTGGGTGAGTGGTAACTGGCGATAACCAGGTCAGGCCCACCCCAACTGATGCTGCCATTTGTAAAGGAGAAAAGCCCCAGCACACCTCTGGGGAATCGATGGGATGGGGACTGGTCTGCGGCCTCAGATACTCGGTGTCTGCAGGACAGAATTGTCAGGTCTGGTACAGAACAATGCCCCAGGTGTTGGAAACAGAACCCTTTGAATTCCAACCCATCAGCTCCAGGGATCACTGAAAGAGGAAACACTGCCGGGGATTCCTGGCAAATGGATTTTCTGTGCCACCACGCCAACAAGGGCTCAGGTATCTCCTGGTGTTGGTGGATCCCTTTTTTGGGGTGCAGATCTTCTCCTGCAGCACCACCAAGGCCGGGGAAGTCACCCAGGCACTCCCCAAGGAGATCATCCCCAGGCTCGGGGTGCCCACAGGGATGTCATCTGATAGGGGACCCCATTTGGTGTGTGAGGTGTGACAGCAACTGAGTGAGCAGTGGGGAGTGGGGCTGGGGGGCACTGGGGGGACATGGGATGGGGGGATTTGGGTCCTTGGGGGGCTGAAAAATGTTATAAAGGCATATTATAAAGTTGGTTTTTCACAAGTATTAAAATGAATACTATAGGTATAATTGTACTGTATTATGTTTTATTAATATAGTTTAGAAAGGCAATGAATGCATTTTCTGATTATAACATAGTGTTAACAGCAAAAAGAGTAGCTTTTTTCTCTTGGTAATATCTAAACTGACCAAACCAGAAGATACAGAGAGAGAGAACCCTTCTACCTTCCTGAAATTGATAAAATCGAGACAACAGTGAAACAAAAGCTACAACAAATAATTCATTGATCTTCTGGTATTAGAAAAACTATCAGGAGACAACAATGGCTTTATCTAATAAAATGCTACTTTGGTACAATGGGGCAAGTTTCGAAGGAAGTGGGCCAAAAATAAAGGAACATCTGGGCTCAAAGGAATGTTTGACAAAAATGCACATGTAAAATGTTAATCCTTAAAACCAAGGATTTTGAAGGAGTGAGAGTGCTTTTCTGGTGAGACACCCTCAGCCGAGATACATTTGCTTTTCTGCCTCCTAAATTGTCTATTTTTATTTATTTTATTAAATTTATAAATTTTTCTAAGAGAGTGAAACTCATTTTTCACAGAAACAAGAGACACAATGGAAAGTTTCAGTTCCCCTGAAGGTACTGGGTAGGGCTTAAAGACTGACTAGCAAAGAAATCAAAGAATTTAAAGGTGTGGATACAGCAAGGCAAAATTGACTGGAACATGTGGAGAAAGAGATAAAGAGAACTCCAGTGAGGGATTTTTCGCAACTTCTGTAACACAGAAGGAGCAGCACCTGCCAAAACGGAAAGTTCAAGGCAAGATAATCTGGGATATTGGAGCACTCAGTGAAAACAACCCCTAGAAATTACATTTTTATGACTCTCCAGGACAATAAAATATTATTATTGAAAGAGGCAGAGCCATGCAAATTATTTACGGGAAATGTGCTGGTTTTGTGCTAGCTAAGAAGCCCATTTTAATGAATATGTATAAATACGATGGATAAATACCCCCTGACAAAGTCCCCCTGACCTGCAGGACCAGGACAGATCCACTGTGAGTCCGAGCTGATCAAGAATTCCGGCTTTGTGATCCCTCCAGTTCTGTCCGGGAGTTCACTCCGGCTCATTTCGGTATCAGGGGCCGGGGGGACACTGGAGACACTTCGGGGGTACAGGGGACTGTGGGATTGGGGTTGAGCTCCTGGGAGTACACAGGAAGAGTCACAGGACATGACTGGGTGCTCATGCGGTGCTCTGAGGGAAAGTGAGGAGGGGTGTGGGGTGGTGGGAGTGGGATTGGGGTCATGGGGGGCTGTGGGAGACACTGGAGGATAATGGATGGTGCCCGGATTTGGATTGAGGTCCAGGGGTGACATTGAAGAAATTGGGGACTGGGAGTGGGATTGGGGTCTGGGGATGGGTGGAGGGGGACACTGGGGGGCTCAGGAAGTGACCCCAGGATTTGGGTTGGGATCCCAGGGGGCTCAGGGGACTTTTAATCATGGGAGTAGGATTTGGCTTCTGGGGGTTCCAGGAGGACATGGGACTGTGGGATTCGGGTCCCTGGTGGAGTGGGGAATACTGGGGAGGCCTAAGTAACCCCAGGATTGGGGATCAGGGAGCCAGACATGTCCCAGGTCTCCTGGCCTGGAGTGCCTCCTTTCCCTCTGGGTTGACCCCACTCCCCTCCCCAGACCCTCACTTAGGAACCCTCCCCACATCCTCTCAGTGTCCCCTCTGTGTCCCCCAGTGTCCCACACTGCTCTTGCTGGCCTCTCTCATCCATGGCCTCCCTGGTTCACACCCTGGTACTGCTGGCAATGGTCATGGCCACCATGGCAATCAAGGTGACACCCCAGCAAAAATCCACTTCCACACCGAACTGCCGTCCTGCCATGACCAAGCTGTTGCCGGCCCTCAACCACTCTGAGTTCCAGCAGAACCCTCTGTTCGCCCGGGTCTGGGTGAAGGCTGCGGCTGAGTGGCAGAGGCGGGGGGCCCCTGAGTCCCCTCTGTCCCCAGAGCAGGCCATTGCTGTCATTGCCTACACAATGAAGGACATGTATAAGGAGTTCAATGCTGCTGTGCACGCGGCTGGACAATCCCACCAGGAATACCGGGACAACTTTCCCTTCAAAACACTGCATGTCCTGCTGACCCAGGCAGTGGACAGGCTGGGGGCCTATCAGAACACGGCATGTCAGAACTTTCTCCAGAAGGTGTGTGGGGTCCCATTTGAGGCACAACGTGGTGACATTGTCCAGTTTGGTGAACTCGCATCAATGTTGATAAATGAAACAACTGGGAACTGCTCCGGGAAAGAGACGTTGCTCCAGGTGTATACCTGCCAGGGTGTGAATATAAGCTTTTACTCTGACATGTTGCTAAACTGGGGGGTGCTGATCTCACCCTTTGAGATCTTTGAGGTCACCCAAGTCACTGAGACAGGGGACGAGACAGTGATCCAGCTCCACACCACTGGGACCTTCAGGACCATCAACTGTGATAATCTGCCAGGTGACACCACAGGGGACAGCCCGAGGGGAAGGGGAAACCCTCTCTGGGTATCGGGACACCCATGACAGGGCACAGGGGACACAATGACACTCACTGTGGTTGGGGGACGGGAGCACTCACTGAGAGTGTGGGAACAGGGACACCCCGTGCTGGGGACACCCATTGAGGGCATGGGGACTGGAGCAACCATGACAGGGCAAAGGGATTGGGGCACCCTTATCGGGGAGGGGACAGGGACACCCCTACCATGGGAGGACAGGACAGGAACAGAGATAGGAACAAGGAAGCCCGTGTTCCAAACCTGTTCCTCCCTGCCAAAGGTAGTGCTGTGGAGGTGGGCCCGGTGTGCTGGACATGGGTGGGCTGGGACCCCCCATGTCACTCCCTGAACCCCTGGCACTCCCTGTCACCCTCTGTCACCTCCATGGCACCCCCTGACTCCCCTTGACCTCTGTCACTCCCAAGCCCACCATGACCCCCATGACCTCCTTGGCCCCTGTATCCCCCCATGTCCCCCCAATGCCCTGTCACCTCATTGCCTCCATCTCTTCTGTCACCTCTAACCTCCCATTATGGCCATCCCTGTCCCCCTCACTCCCCCTGATGCCCCGTCATGGTCCCCCTGACCCTCCTCTTTGTATGGCAGGTGGGAGTGTCTCCCTGGCCCCCTTCCACCTCGGAGGACTTCTCCTGGCCAACATAGTGCTTGCAGTGGTCACCGGGATCCTCTGAGCCACAAGACCACCAATGTCACTGAGGGCACTGTCATCGTTGTGGCCACCAGAATCCCCAAGACCACCAGGATCCTCACAGAAATGGCACCACCAGGGCTACCAAGGCCACCACTGCCACTCTGGCCACCACGGTCACTATAACCACCAAGGCCTCTGTGACCACCATCATCACCAAGACCCTTGAACCACAAGGCTACCACAGCCACCGTGACCACTGTGGCCACCAAGGCCAGTGTGCAAAGCCATTCTATTCAAAATTCCTTCAAAAGAATTCCATTAAAAATTTTTTACAAAGCCAGAAAAAACAGACAATTCTTAAGCAGGGCTCAAGGTCACTCCCCACACCAACACTCATCGGAATGTCTCATTATCTCAACCTCACTCAGGATTATTGGGGAGCCTGCCCTTCCCGAGGGAGGAACCTCACACACATTTGATTCCAGGCAGGAATATGGGAGAGGAATCTTTTGGGGTTGGTGACTGGGGCTGGGTTTGGCCAAGTTTAGCACCAGTGCCATCCCGTGGCTGGGGGGGACCTGCAGGAGCAGCTCTGGAGAAGGACCTGGGTGTGCTGGTGGGTGACCAGTGGAGCTGGCTGTGTGGTGTGGGGCCAGGAGGAATTCAGGGGCCATTGGGAATAGTGGGGTCAGGAGGTCAGGGAGTGACTGTGCCCCTCTGCCCTGCCCAGTGAGGCTCCAGTGCTGTGTCCAGTTGTGCCCAGAGCTGTGTCCAGCTCTGTCCTGTGCCGTGTCCAGTTCTGGGCTGCTCTGGACCCAATCCAGTGCTCAGGGACGATGCTGCCTGAGCTGGGAGGTTGGGCCAGGTGCCTACTCTGGGTCCTTCCAGCCTGACCCGCTCTGGGATTTGGGGATTCTGGCAGTTGTGTTTCGGTAATTGCCCACTGGAGGGCAGCAGCGAGCAGGGTTAAACAGCACCACTGCGCATGCGCTGCCCCCTCAGTTGCAGTACCCGGTGTCACCACCAGGCGGCAGCACGAGCTGGTGGCGCTGCAGAGCCCCGCCCTGCCCCATCCCGGCCCCGCGTGTCCAACGGGAGCCTCCCCTGGCACAGCCTGAGGCCGTTTCCCCTTGTCCTGTCCCTTGTTGGTGGGAAGGAGAGAGGAGAGGGAACAGAGGGGGATGGAGGGAGGGACGGAGAGGGAAGGAAGGTGAAATGAGGGCGGATGGTAGGGACAGGGGAATGGGACAACAGGGGAATGGGAAGTGAGGCAGGAAGGAGGGGGGAAGTGGGGAAAAAGGATCAGGAGAAGGGGAACGAGGAAGGCACGGAGGGACAAAGGGCAGAGGGGATAGAGGGTGGCAGTGAGGGACGGGAGGGAGGGAAAGGCGCCCACCCGGCCCCGCTCTCCGCCGGGGGTTATCGGAGCACTGCCACAGCTGTAAGGGGAGGGAAGAATCTGTGAGGGGTGAGAACAAGCTGTGACGGGAGGGAAGAAATTGTAAGGAGAGGGAAGTAGTCCCCTTCTCTGCAGTCTGTGCCCTGGGTCTGTGTGTCCCAGGGGCTCACCAGGCAGTGTAGTGTTGGCAGCCGTGGCAGAACTGTGCTGTGTGCCATGTGCCACATCCAGCTCTGCCCGGTGCCATGTCCAGCTCTTCACTCCTCAGGACAGGAGGGACATGGAGGTTCTGGAGCAGGTCCAGCAGAGGCTGTGAGGATGATGAGGGCACTGGAGCATCTCTCTCACCAGGCAAGGCTGCAGGAGCTGGGGCTCTTCAGCCTCAAGAGGAGACACAGCTGACAGGGGACCTCACCCCTGTGTATATGATGCCTTAGGATTGAGCTTTTATCTTTTTCGTGTCCTCTATTGTTTAGTTAGAACTCCACAGCCTGACAGCTGCTGTTCTCCCTTTTTATTGAGAAAAAAAAATTCCTCTCTAGGCCAAAACTCAGGATCACTCAAGGTCTCAGGCCCTGAAAAGTATAAAAAAAGTAAATAAGGCTGTTAGCAAACTGCAGTAATATGATTTCATTACTATATGAATAGTAATAGAATATGAATAGGATATGAAGCTTCAACTGGAGGATTAACCCCTCATATGTAAACAGACAAACCAATAACTGTGAAAAACTTGTGACCATTGTCCATCTTGGGTGTAGCCTCTCAGAGGCTTCTGCCTTCCAGGTGTGTCCATTGAAGGCTTTTAATAAATCCCTGCTTTCATTCTCATAATCATGTCTGGGCTCTGTTCCAGGCAGCCACTCCAAGGCATCCTATAAATATACAATTACACTGCACTTCCCTGGGCCTCAGCCAATGGGGAAAGGAAGAGGGCAAGGTGAGGCTGAGAGTTTGGGATAAAAGGAGGCTGCGTCCTGTGAAACCTCGAGAGAGAAACTCCACAGGGGTTTCACAGAGGGGAAACTCTGAAATTTCATTGAAATAAAGTTTCAAAACTGCTGTATGGACACTTTGCTCTCCATAGAGTGGCTTTTCACCACACATAGAAGGTGCTGGGAAGAGCAGAAAGCCTGACTTAAAGAATGATAAAAAGATGTCAAAGTATTTCCACAAGACAATATATGTGGCTCAAACCAGTGGAGAAAGAGTTAAAGGAAACTCCAGTGTGATTTTTTACAAGTTCTCTAATACAGAAAGAGCAGCACTGGCCAAAACCAAAATTTGGAGGGGAGGCCACCTGAGATATTGGGGCACTCTGTGAAAATACCCACTCAGATCCCTGTTTAGGAACTCTCCAGGACAAGAAAAGCATTTCCTGAGAGAGGCAGGGCCAAGCAATAGTTATGGGTTAACACAACTTGGTTTTTAGTTCAAGAGGAAACATTTCCCTATAAGCACCTGTTAATTTTCGGTGGAAAGGACAGAGACCTGTCAGAGACCAATTTTTAAATGCTGACACCTCATCTAACCACGGAGGAAGCAGTATGTGCATTTGTGAATACACGTATAAGGTTCAGATGAGGCTGAGAACTTCCTTTTCTCTCCGTCCTCAGAAGAGGTAAGGTGGCAGCCCAGCTTCTGCCGGGGTCAGGCAGGGCCGGCCAGACCCAGCCCGGCCAAGCCTTTCCTGGTGGGTTTTGGGCAGGGGGAGGGGAGGAGAATATGTTCTGTCCCAGCCCAGATGGGGTTTCCAGAGGCTGTTAAAACAGTCTGCTGCTAAGCTGTGGGGGCTAAGCCCTCCCAAGTCTTCTGGTCACTCCTGGGCAGAGGAAAAGGGTGGGGAGGAGAAGGCCAGATGAGGGAGAGATCTGTGCAGCTGAGAGCAAAAAGTGGCTCCGCAGACGGGCAAGGGGCCCCCCAGCAGCCAGAACCACAAAATTTTGGCCCAACTTTGGTGTAGCCTGGCTGTACCATCTTCAGCTATCACGTCCACTGCAGGCCTGGGAGATGTCAACTTTTTCATGCCACATGAGACTTATTAAAAGCACTGGGCATTCTGTGAGTGAGAACAGACAAAGTGACTGAACCGTAAGGAGACACTGCATGAGACGGAGGTCAGTGAAGAGAGAGTAAAAGTCTTAGTTTGGGGGTGATTTAGAAGTTGCCTAGTTTGGGCTGGATTTCTGTTAGCAGGCCATGAGAATGGACTAAACTTTCCCTGGATCATATAGAATGCTTTTAGGGGGATGCAGAGTTCTGGTCATAGCCATGGACTGATAGAATTGAGATTGAATGGAGAAGTTTGAACAGAGGAAGACAAAGACAAAGTGATATGAAGCCCTTTGCTCCCAGGGAAAAAGAGATCCCTGTTTCTTGAGAAGAAGATGATTTTGCAGATAGAAGAAGGGAGCCTTTGTTTTACACTAGAAGAGGCACCCATAGACAGTACGCTAAAAGAGGCAGATGTGGCCCATATGCAGTTGTGGGAAAAAGGTGCTAATGGCAGGGGCCTCACAGTTTGCAGAGTTTCTGGGCAGCTGCAGATTTGTGACATGGGAGCCACCAGAGAACTGTTTTCTTGTTGGGATGTCTCCATGGGAGTTTCTGAGAGAGGCTCCTCTACATAAAAACGGCTGAAATATTATTTTAGAGTGGTGAAATGGACTGAAAATCCCAGATTTTTTCTCTTTATGTTGTCAGTGGTAAAAGGGAACATTTGTGGGTGAAGCGGAACTGTTTTGAAAGTTTCATTTTGATTCTCATTGTTTTCTGTTAGTGTTTGTTAATGAATCCATTTTTACAACTTTTATTATTTGGGCCTGCTTTGCTCTCCTCCTAATCCTATCTCAAAATAGGAAAAGGTGCATTAGAGATGCATAAGATGATGCATTAGAGCAAATTATTTCCAAGGAGAGAGCTGCATCTGTATTAGCTAGGAGGCTCATTTTAATGAATATTTCCAATTAGTATGGATAAATGCCCTGTGGCCAAGTCCCCCTGACGTGCAGGACCAGGCGAGGTCTGCTGTGAGTCCGAGCTGATCAAGAATTCCGGCTTTGTGATCCCTCCAGTTCTGTCTGGGAGTTCACTCTGGCCCATTTCGGTATCGGGGGCTTGGGGGACACTGGGGACACTGGGGAGAGGACAGGGGACTGTGGGATTGGAATTGTGCTCCTGGGGGGACTCTGGGGGAGTCATAGAAATGGGGTCATGGGATGCTCTGCGGGAAAGTGAGGGGGGGACATGTAATAGCGGTAGTGGTATTGGGTTCATGGAGGAGATTTAAGACTTGGGGGCGACAGGAGCTGTTTTCCAGATTTGGGTTGAGGTCCTGGGTGATACTGCAGAAACTGGGGACTGGGAGTGGGATTGGGGTCTGGGGACAAGTGAAGGGGGACACTGTGGGGTTCAGGAAATGATCCCAGAATTTGTAACAGGGTCCTGGGGATGCTGAGGAGACTTTTAATCATTGGAGGATTGAGATCCTGGGGAGGCCAGGAGGACATGGCACTGTAAGATTGGGGTCCCTTTGGGGCTGTGGGCTGGGGAGGCATAAGTAACCCCAGGATTGGGGATCAGGAAGCCCAGACATGTCCAGGGGTCTCCCAGTCAGGAGTGCCTCCCTTTGCCCTGGGCTGACCCCACTGCTCTCCCCAGTCCCTCCCTGATGAACCCTCCCCATGTCTCCTCTGTTTCTCCCAGTGTCCCCCAGTGTCTTCTCCTTTTCTCCTTTGTGTCCCCCAGTGTCCCACACTGCTGCTGGTGGCCTCTGTCCTCCATGGCCCCCCTGGCTCACACGCTGGCACTTCTGGCAATCACCATGGCTACCTTGGCCCCCGTGGTGTTTCCCCTGGACATGGCCCTGAACTCCTTCGATGACCAGTACCAGGGCTGTGGCCCTGCCATGATGGCGGCATTTCCGGCCCTCAACCACTCCGAGTTCCAGAAGAATCCTGTCTTTGCCTG
The DNA here is from genome assembly GCF_009819655.1 of Sylvia atricapilla. Taxonomy (NCBI): domain Eukaryota; kingdom Metazoa; phylum Chordata; class Aves; order Passeriformes; family Sylviidae; genus Sylvia; species Sylvia atricapilla. Next base: position 152,616,344 of record NC_089140.1, read on the forward strand.
GCTCTGGCCTGTGGCTGTGGCTGAGTGGCAGAAGCAGGGGTCCCCTCTGTCCCCTCTGGCATCTCAAGACCAGGCCATTGCCATCATGGCTTACATGATGGATGTCTGCCTACAAAGCCTGTTTAATGTTGCCATGCACAATGCCGGTCGCTCCCCCCAGGAATACCGGGACAATTTCCACTTTAAAACGCTGCATTTCCTGCTGACCGACGCCCTGGCCACACTGAAGGACACACAGAAAGGGCAGTGTCTGGATGTGTTCCGTAAGGAGTGCGGGGTCAGGATTGAGGCAAACCGTGGTGACACCATTCGGTGTGGTCAATTCACAACAATGTCTCTGAGTGAACCAACTGTCGCGTGCTCAGTGGAGACGGTGTTCCAGGTGCACACATGCCACGGTGTGGATATAGGCTTATTCTCCAAATATCCAGAAAACAAGGAGGTGCTGATCCCACCCTATGAGACCTTTGAGGTCATCCAAGTCACTCAGGAAGGGAACAAGTCACAGATCCGGCTGCGCTCCACCGGGACCTTCAGCAAATACAACTGCGAGTGGCTGAAAGGTGAAGCCACACGGGACAGACTGGGGGGATGGGGACACCAGCTGTGGCCATGGGGACACCCCTGATAAGGCACAGGGGTCATGATAGCACTCATTAAGGATGGGGCACAGAGGCAGGGATGCCAAGTGTGTGAGGGGGGTGACAAGAACACCAAGTGCTAGGGACAAGCACAGAGATACCTAGTGCTGGAGACACCAAGTCTGGGGACAGCCATTGTGGGCATGGGAACTGGAGTAACCATGACAGGGCAAAAGGATTTGGACCCTAATATCTAGGAAGGAACAGGGACAGGGACAGGGACAGGGACAGGGACAGGGACAGGAACAGGGACAGGGACAGGGACTGAGACAGGGACACCCCCATTCCCTTCATGCCCCTGTCCCTCCTTTCCAAAGGCAGCGTTGTGGCAACTGGCCCTGTGTCCTGGTCATGGATGGCCTGGGTCCCCCATGGCATTCCCTGAACCCCTGGTACCCCCTGGCACACCCTACTGAACCCCCTGACTCCCCATGACCTCTTTCACCCGTAAGCCCACCATGACCCCCCTGACCTCTCTGGCCCCAGTTCCTGCCCAAGCCTGTCCCGACACCCTGTCATCTATCACCTCATGTCCCCCATCTGTCCTGACACCCTTAACCCCCTAAACCCCTATTCTGGCCACACTAACTCCCATGGTCCCCCAGACGCTCCTCTTTGTCCCCCAGGTGGGAGCATCTCCACAGCCCCATTCCACCTTGGAGGACTCCTCCTGGCCACCAGAGCCCTGGCAGTGGCCACCAGGATCCTCTGAGCCACAAGGTCACCAATGTCACCAAGGTCACTGTGGTCACTGTGGCACCCATGGCTACCAAGGCCACTGTGACCACCATCATCATCAAGACTCCCTGAGCCACAAGGCTACCACAGCCACTGTGACCACTGTGGTAACCAAGGTCATTGTGCAAAACCATTCAATGAAATAATTCTATCTAAACAATGTCATTAAAGAATTCTGTCAAAACCAGCAAAAAGAGACAATTCCTAAGTAGGGGTCCAGGTCACTCCCCACACCAACACTTGTGGGAGTGTCTTTTCTCTCAGCCTCATGCAGGATCCTTGAGGCACCTCCCCTTCTGAGGGAGGAAACTCACACACATTTCATTCCAGTCAGGAATATGAGAGAGGAATCTCTGTCTGAGAGGGGACTGGACATGACCAGGGTCAGCTGATGAATGGCCAGGCCCAGCTGTGGTGCTTCATCCTCCCTTGTCAATTTGGGCTTGGTGATTTGGGCTGCTTTTAGCCCAACTCAGCACCAAAATCAGCACAGGACCCCTCTCCATGCAGCCCCGATGGGCACAAATGGGGCACTGTCCCTTGGCCACATTGCAGGGACAGCATCCTGCCACCTCCTGCACTTCAGGGGGACCTGAAAGCCTGGAAATTGGGAGGTTCCAATGGGCAAGGGCAGGTCCTGTCCATGGTCCCCCAGGGCCAGTCCCAGCTGGGTGGACCTACTGGATCAGCTCTGGGGAAGGATCTGGGGGTGCTGGTGGGTGACCAGTGGAGCTGAACTGTAGCCTGGGGCTAGGAGAGGTCCAGCGGGCATTCAAAGGTATGGGGCCAGGAGGTCAGGGAGTGATAGGGTTCCCTTTATCCTGCCCAAGGAAGCTCATTGGGAGTGCTGTGTCCAGTTCTGCCCTGCACTGTGTCCAGCTCTTTCCTGTGCCATGTCCAGTTCTGGGCTGCTCTGGACCCAATCCAGTGCTCAGGGATGATGCTGCCTGAGCTGGGAGGTTGGGCCAGGTGCTCACTCTGGGTCCTTCTAGCCTGACCCACTATGGGATTTGAGAATTCTGGAAGTTGTGGTTCAGGAGTTGACCACCAGAAGGAAGCAGCAAACACAGTTAAACAGTGGCACGGCGCATGCGCCACTTCCAGCTGCAATTCCAGGTGCCACCACCTGGTGGCAGCATGAGCTGGTGGCGCTGCCGAGCACCTGCCCCAGCCCAGCCTCTGCAGTGGTTTGAGATGGAGCCACCTTAAAGCCTATCCAGTGCCAGCCCTGCCATGGGCAGGGACATCTTCCCCTGGCCCACCATGCTCCAGGGTCCCCAACCTGGCTTTGGACATGGGCAGGGACCAGGACGCCACAGATTCTGTGGGCAACCTGTGCCAGTGCCTCACCGTCCTCACGGGGAAGGATTCCTCTCAATATCCCATCTGACCCTGCCCTCTGACAGTGGGAAGCCATTCTTCCTGTCCTGTCCCTCCATGCACTTGTCCAAAGTTCCCTCCTCTCCTGGAGCTCCTTTGGCCAGGAAGGGGCTTTGATATGTCCCTGAATTGCTCTCCAGGTTGAACATCCACAGCTGTCTCCACAGCAGAGGGGCTTCACCCCTCAAAGCCTCTGCGGCTTCCTCTGGACTCATTCTAGCAGCTCCAGATCTTCACTGTGCTGGAGCCCAGAGCTGGCAGAGTGATCCCAGTGGGATTACATCAGAGCTTACCCCACCCTCATCCCTGAACCAACATGCCACAGAGAGCATGCTAAGGACTCTAGTGGCTCACTCTCCTTCTCCAAAGAGGAAAATGTCCAACGGCAGTGGAGCAAGGCTTTTGGCCCACTGGCAAGGCCCAGTGTTCTGGGCCTTTGGCAGCCAAGATGGCTGCCTTCCTGCCAGTGTAATTTCCTGTTCTGGATGTGCAGGAACTGGAAGAGACTGGATAAGAGGAGATGGGACCTGCACCAGGAAGGGACTTCCCGATGAAGGGGGGGGTCCCAACATGGGAGTGGTACTCAGCGGAAGGGTGGAACCTGTCACAGGGGAGGGACCTGACGCAAAGGTGGAAAACAAGAAGGACAACAGAAATGAAGTCAAAATGGCAGTTCCCCTTGAGAGGAGGATGCCATTTTGTTTGGAGTAGGGAAGAGGGATAGGATTGAAAGATGGTGGAACGTGAGTGAGGATAGAACTCAGGATGTGTTGTGCGGGCCCATCCTGAGAACAGGGGAGAAGGGGGTGGGAGATGGCAGAAGGTTGATAGTACTTCTGTGCCCTATCGCTGTTTCCATCTCCCGACCCTTCCTGAAGGGACAAAGGGTTAGTCAAGTGAGGGGCATATGTACTGGGAAAGAGAACTTCCATTTGGAATATTTAAAAGGGCCCCATAAACTGAAAAAAAAGTGCTGGTAAAACTTAAACAATTAATTAACTAAACTTCCCATATGTAATGATCCTCCCTCTCAGATTGGTACTTTCCTTACCCACATACACGTCTCCTTAAAGCCTGGGAGTTCCCACTCTCTGTGGCTGTTCTTAAGGGAAAGGGATCCTTATCCCACAGGACACTAAAACATAACAAAGAACAAAAATGTCTGAATCCAGGGCGGCTTCCCCACCAACTTAAACTCAAGAACTCTGGTGGGTCCAAGTGGTCCAGAAGGTGTCTTATGGGGTCATCTGCACTGAGTCAGTCCTCCATACCCTTGGAGGGTGTTGCCTCTTCTATTGGCAAGAAACTTAATCAAACTTAAGCCCTGCCTCACAGTCCTGCCCAGTGCCATGTCCAGCTCTGCCCAGTGCTGTCTCCAACTCTTTCCAGTGCCATGTTGATTTCTGCCTAGTGCCATGTCCAGTTCTTTCCAGTGCTATGTCCAGCTCTGCCCAGTGCCATTTCCAACTTTGCACTGCTCAGAGCATGGAGGTCCTGGAGCAGGTCCAGCAGAGGCTCTGAGGGTGATGGACTGGAGCATCTCTGTCACCAGACAAGGCTGCAGGAGCTGGGGCTCTTCAGCCTCAAGAGAAGATACAGCTGACAGGGAGCCTCACCCCTGTGGATAAGATGCCTTAGCATTTTGTTGTTCTGTTTTTCAGATCCTGTAATGTTTAGCATGGATTTAGAACTCCACAGCCTGTCACCTGCTGTTCTCCCATTTTATTCAGACAAAACAGTTCCTCTCTAGGCCCGAGACTGAAGGACACCTCACTGTCTCAGGCCCCGAAAAGTATAAACAAAAGTGAGTTTAGGCATTATCAAACTGGGGGAATATGACTTCATTCTCTGAAGTTATTATTGGAGGATTAACCCCTGATATGTAAATAGATCAAATCTAGACTTGTATGAAAAGCTCCAGATAATTGTCCATCTTGAGTGAAGCCTCTCAGAGGCTTCTGCCTTCCAGGTGTGTCCATTGAAGGCTTTGAATAAATCCCTGCTTTCATTCTCATAATCGTGTCTGGGCTCTGTTCCAGGCAGCCACTCCAAGGCATCCTGTAAATATACAAATACACTGCACCTTCCCTGAGCCTCAGCCAATGGGGAAAGGAAGAAGGGGAAGGTGTGGCTGAGAGTTTGGGATAAAAGGAGGCTGCGTCCTGTGAAACCTCGAGACAGAAACCCCACGGGGGTCGGGCTGTAGAAAATCTGTCCCTGTATTCGAATACAGATTAAAAACTGCTGTGTGGACACTTGTCTCTCCATAGAGTGGCTTTTCATCACATGCTGAAGGTACTCTGTAGAGCTTAAAGCCTGACTAAAAGAATGATAAAAGAATGGAAAATATTTCCACAGGATGAAAATTCTGGCTTAAACCAGTGGAGAAACAGTTAAAGGAAACTCCAGTGTGGTTTTTTACAAGTTCTCTAAGATAGAATGTGCAGCGCCTTCTGAAACCAAAAGTTTGAAGGGAGATCATCTGAGATATTGAGGCAGTCAGTGAAAATAACCACTCAGATCCCTGTTTAGGAACTCTCCAGGACAAGAAGAGGATTTCTGGAGAGAGGCAGGGCCATGCAAATGTTATGGGTTAACACAACTTGGTTATTAGCTAAAGAAGAATCAGTTTTCTATAAGCACCTGTTAATTTTCTGTGGGAAGGACAGACACCTATCGAAGGCCAATTGTTAGATACTGACACCTCATATAGCCACGGAGGAAGCTGTATGAGCCTTTGTGAATACACGTATAAGGTTGAGATGAGGTTGACAACTTCCTTTTCTCTCCGTCCTCAGAAGAGGTAAGGTGGCAGCCCAGCTTCTGCCGGGGTCAGGCAGGGCCGGCCAGACCCAGCCCGGCCAAGCCTTTCCTGGTGGGTTTTGGGCAGGGAGAGGGGAGGAGAATATGTTCTGTCCCAGCCTGGATGGGGTTTCCAGAAGCTGTTAAAACATCCTGCTGCTAAGCTGTGGGGGCTGAGCCCTCCCAAGTCTTCTGGTCACTCCTGGGCAGAGGAAAAGGGTGGGGAGGAGAAGGCCAGATGAGGGAGAGATCTGTGCAGCTGAGAGCAAAAAGTGGCTCCCCAGCAGCCAGAACCCCGAGATCTTGGCCCAGCTTTGGAGCAGCCTGGCCGTACCATCTTCAGCTATCACGTCCACTGCAGGCCTGGGAGATTTCAACTATTTTCATGCCAGATGAGACTTATTAAAAGCACTGGGCATTCTGTGAGTGACAACAGACAAAGTGACTGAACCGTAAGGAGACACTGCATGAGACGGAGGTCAGTGAAGTGAGAGTAAAAGTCTTAGTTTGGGTGTGATTGAGGAGTTGCCTAGTTTGGGCTGGATTTCTGTTACCAGGCCATGAGAATGGACTAAACTTACCCGAGAACATTTAGAATGCTTTTAGGGGGATGCAGAGTTCTAGTCAGAGCCATGGACTGATAGAATTGAGATTGAATGGAGAAGTTTGAACAGAGGAAGATAAAGACAAAGTGATATGAAGCCCTTTGCTCCCAGGGAAAAAGAGACCTCTGTTTCTTGAGAAGAAGATGATTTTGCAGATAGAAAAGGGAACCTTTGTTTTACACTATAAGAGGCAGCCATAAACAGTACCCTAAAAGAAGAAGATGTGGCCCATATGCAGTTGTGGGAAAAAGGTGCTAATGGCAGGGGCCTCACAATTTGCAGAGTTTCTGGGCGGCTGCAGATTTGTGACATGGGAGCCACCAGAGAACTGTTTTCTTGTTGGGATGTCTCCATGGGAGTTTCTGAGAGAAGGTCTTCTACATAAGAACGGCTGATATATTATTTTAGAGTGGTGAAATGGACTGAAAATCCCAGATTTTTTCTCTTTATGTTGTCAGTGGTAAAAGGGAACATTTGTGGGTGAAGCGGAACTGTTTTGAAAGTTTCATTTTGATTCTCATTGTTTTCTGTTAGTGTTTGTTAATGAATCCATTTTTACAACTTTTATTATTTGGGCCTGCTTTGCTCTCCACCTAATCCTATCTCACAGTAGGAAAAGGTGCATTAGAGATGCATAAGCTGATGCATTAGAGCAAATTATTTCTAAGAAAAGTGCTGCATCTGTATTAGCTAGGAGGCCCATTTTAATGAATATTTCCAATTAGTATGGATAAATGCCCTGTGGCCAAGTCCCCCTGACGTGCAGGACCAGGCGAGGTCTGCTGTGAGTCCGAGCTGATCAAGAATTCCGGCTTTGTGATCCCTCCAGTTCTGTCTGGGAGTTCACTCCGGCCCATTTCGGTATCAGGGGCTTGGGGGACACTGGGGACACTGGGGAGAGGACAGGGGACTGTGGGATTGGGATTGTGCTACTGGGGGAACCCTGGGGGAGTCACAGAAATGGGGTCATGGGGTCCTCTGTGGGGAAGTGAGGGGGGGACATGTAATAGCGGGAGTGGTATTGGGGTCATGGAGGGGCTTTAAGACATGGGGGGAGCAGGGGGTCTTTTCCAGATTTGGGTTGAGGTCTTGGGTGATACTGCAGAAATTGGGGACTGGGAGTGGGATTGGGGTCTGGGGACGAGTGAAGGGGGACACTGTGGGGTTCAGGAAATGATCCCAGAATTTGGAGCAGGGTCCATGGGGTGCTGAGGAGGCTTTTAATCATTGGAGGAGTGAGCTTCTGGGGGGGCCAGGAGGACATGGGACTGTGGGATTTGGGTCCTTTGGGGTTGGGGGCTGGGGAGGCATAAGTAACCCCAGGATTGGGGATCAGGGACCCCAGACATGTCCGGGGTTCTCCTGACCAGGAGTGCTTCCCTTTGCCCTGGGCTGAATCAACTTCCCTCCCCAGTCCCTCATTGCGGAACCCACCCCTTGTCTCCTCTGTGTCCCGCAGTGTCCCCCACTGCTCCTGGTGGCCTCTGTACTCCATGGCCCCCCTGGCTCACACTCTGGCACTGCTGGCAATGACCGTGGCCACTGGAGCCATCAAGGTGAAGCCCCTGGACATTTCCCAGAACTCTTTTGATGACCAGTACCAGGGCTGTGGCCCTGCCATGACCGCGACGTTGCCGGCCCTCAACTACTCTGAGTTCCAGAAGAATCCTTTCTTTGCCTGGGCCTGGACTGAGGCTGTGGCTGAGTGGCAGAGGAGGGGGTCCCCTGTGTCCCCTCTGGCATCCCCAGACCAAGCCATTGCCATCATGGCCTTCATGACATATAGCTGCCTACGGACCATATTCACTCTTTCCATGCGCGTGGCCGGGCGCTCACCCCAGGAATACCGGGACAATTTCCACTACAAAACGCTGCATTTCCTGCTGACCGACGCCCTGGCCACGCTGAGGGGCACACAGAAAAGAAAGTGTCTGGATGTGTTGTATCGGGATTGCGGGGTCCTGTTTCAGGCGCAGCATGGCAACACCATCCGGTTCAGTCAATTCACAGCAATGTCTCTGAGCAAACCAACTGAGGGGTGTACAGTGGAGACAGTGTTCCAGGTGCACACATGCCATGGTGTGGATATAGGCTTATTCTCCAAATATCCAGAAAACAAGGAGGTGCTGATCCCACCCTTTGAGACCTTTGAGGTCACCCAAGTCACTCAGGAAGGGAACAAGTCACAGATCTGGCTCCGCTCCACCGGGACCTTCAGCAAATACAACTGCGAGTGGCTGAAAGGTGAAACCACAGGGGACAGACTGGGGGGCATGGGGACACCCACTGTGGCCATGGGGACACCCCTGATAAGGCACAGGGGACATGATGACACTCACTAAGGATGGGTCACAGAGACAGGGATGCCAAGTGTGTGAGGGGGGTGACAAGAACACCAAGTGCTAGGGACAAGCACAGAGATACCCAGTGCTGGAGACACCAAGTCTGGGGACAGCCATTGTGGGCATGGGGTCTGGAGTAGTCATGACATGGCACCAGGATTTGGACCCCAACATCTGGGAGAGGACAGGGACAGGGACAGGGACAGGACAGGGACATGGATGCCCCCTTTTCCTTCATGTCCCTGTCAATCTCCTTGCAAAAGTCAGTACTGTGGGGACAGGCCCTGTGTGCTGGACATGGGTGGGCCGGGACCCCCCATGGCATTCCCTGAACCCCTGGCACCCCCATGGCACCCCCTTACTCTCCCTGACCCTTATAACCCATAAGCCCACGATGATGCCCCAGACCTCCATGACCCCTGTACCCCCCCATATTCCCCCTCAACACCTGGTCACCTTTTATCTCATAACCCTCATCTGTCCTGTAACCCCTAACTCCTCATTATTGCCACCCAGTCCCCGTCTTTTTCATTCATGGTCCCTAAGACCCTCCTCTTTGTTCTCCAGGTGGGACCATCTCCATGGCCCCCTTCCACCTCGGAGGACTCGTCCTGGCCACCACAGCCTTGGCAATGGCCACTGAGGTCCTCTGAGACATGAGGTCACCAATGTCACCAAGGTCATTGTGGTCACTGTGGACACCACAGCCACTCTGGCCACCATGGTCACTAGAACCACCAAGGCCACTGTGACCACCATCATCACCAAGACTCCTTGAGCCACAAGGCTACCACAGCCACTGCGACCACAGTGGCCACCAAGGCCGTTGTGCAAAGTCATTCTATTAAATGATTCTATCAAACCAATTCCATTAAAGAATTCTGTCAATACCTGCAAAAAGAGACAATTCTTAAGCAGGGCTCGATGTGACTCATCACACCAACACTCGTGGGAACGTCTCTTTCTCTCAACCTCGTGCAAGATCCTTGGGGAGCCTCTCATATCGGAGGAAGGAACCTCACACATATTTCATTCCAAGCAGGAATATGGGAGAGGAATCACTTGAGAGTGTTGATTTAGACTGGTTTTAGCCCAATTTAGTGCCAGTGCCATCCCCTGGCTGTGGGGGACCTGTCAGAGCAGCTTTGAAGAAGGACGTGAGGGGCCTGGTGGGTGACCAGTGGAGCTGCCCATGTGGCCTGGGGCCATAGGAGATACAGGGGACATCAGGAAGATCAGAGCCAGGAGGTCAGGGAGGGATTGTGACCCCCTGCCCTGCCCAGTGAGACTCATCGGGACTGCTGTGTCCAGTATGCCCAGTGCTACTTCTACCCAGTGCCATGACCCACTCTGTTCAGTGATGTGTCCAGCTCTGTCCAGCACCGTATCCAGTACTGGGCTGCTCTAAACCCAATCCAGTGCCCAGGGATGATGCTACCTGAGCTGGGAGGCTGCGCTAGATGCCCGCGCTGGGTTCTTCTGGGATTTGTGGATTCTGGGAGTTGTGGCTTGGGAATTGTCCACCGGAGGGCAGCAGCGAGCAGGGTTAAACAGTGGCACTGTGTATGCGCCGCCCCCGGCTGCAGTTCTGGGTGCCTCCAGGAGGTGGCAGCACGAGCTGGTGGCACTGTTGAACACCCACCCTGCCCCATCCCGGCCCTGGGACCCTGCAATCACTTGGGTTGGAGCCACTTTAAAGCCAATCCTGTGCCAGCCCTGCCATGGGCAGGGACATCTTCCCCTGAGCCACGCTGCTCCAGGGCCCCCCAACCTGACCTTGGACATGGGCAGGGACCGGGCAGCCACAGCTCCTCTGGGCAACCTGTGCCAGTGCCTCACCATCCTCACAGAGAAGGATTCCTCTCAATATCCCATCTGACCCTGCCCTCTGAGAGTGGGAAGCCATTCTTCTTGTCCTGTCCCTCCATGCCCTTGTCCCAAGTCCCTCCTCCTGTTCTGGAGCCTCTTTTAGTCAGGAAGGGGCTTTGATATGTCCCTGGATCACTCTCCAGGCTGAACACACCCAGCTGTCTCCACAGCAGAGGGGCTTCACCCCTCGAAGTCTCTCCATGGCTTCCTCTGGACCCGCTCCAGCAGCTCCACATCTTCTCTGTGCTGGAGCCCAGAGCTGGCAGAGTGATCCCAGTGGGAATGTCTCACGGTGGGAAGGGCTCAGTGCTTGTCCCACTCCCATCACAGAACCAACACCCCACATGGAATATATGGGCTCCAGTGTCTCACTCTCTTTCTCCAAAGAGGAAACATGCCCAACAACACTTGAGCAAGGCTTTTGGCTGACCATCAAGACCTCGTGTCCTAGGTCTTTGGCCACCAAGACGGCCGCCTTCTGGCAAGTGTCATTTCCAGTTCTAAATGTGCAGGAACTGGAAGGGACTGAACCTGAGGAGGCGGGACCTGCACTAGGAAGGGACTTTCTGATGAAGGGGGAAGGTCCCAACATGGGGGTTGTACTCAGTGGAGGGGTGAAATCCATCGCAGTGGAGGGACCTGAAGCAAAGGTGCAAAACAAGAACTACGTCGAGAATTAACTCAAAATGGTGATTCCCCTTGAGGGGCGGATGTCATTTTGTGTGGAGTAGGGATGAGGGATAGGATCAAAAGATGATGGAATGTGGGTGAGGACAGAGCTCAGGATGGGTTTTCTGGGCCCATCCTGAGTAGGGGACAGAAGGGGACAGGAGATGGCAGGAGGTCAGTGGCACTTCTGCGCCCTTTGGCTGTTTCCATCTCCCAGCCACCCCTCTGAAGGGAAAAAGGGTTAGGAATGCAGGTAGGGTAGAATACAAATTGGAAAAGAGAACTTCAAATTGGAATATTTAAATGGGCCACACAAACTTCTGGTTATTGTGGTTAAAACAATTGTGGTTAAAACAATTGTGGTTAAAAGAATTGTGGTTAAACCTTAAAGAGTTATTAAACTAAACTTCCCGTATGAAATTATTCACCCTCTAAAATGACAATTTCCCTTACCCGCATCTATATGTCTCCTTTCAGCCTGGGAGATCACATTTCTGATGGCTGTCCCTGATGGCAAGGGATCTCCCACTCACAGGACAGTAAAATGTAAAACAACACAAGAACGCCTGGATCCATGGTGTCTTCCTTGCCAACACAAACTCAGGAGCTCTGACAGGTCCAAGCGGTCCAGAAGGTGTCTTGTGGGGTCGTCAGCACTGAGTCAGTCCTGCATCCCCTCTGAGGATGTGGGCCCTCCCGTTGGCAAGAAGCTGAAAAAAAGTTAACTTCTGCTTCACAGTTCTGCCCAGTGCCATGCCCACCTCTGCCCAGTGCCATGTCCAGTTCTTCCCAGGGCCATGTCCACTTCTACCCAGTGCTGTGCCCAGTTCTGCCCAGTGCCATGTCCAGCTCTGTGCTCCTCAGCACAGCAGAAACGTGGAGATCCTGCAGCAGGTCCTCCACAGGTTGTGAGGATGATGAAGGCACTGGAGCATCTCTCTCACCAGACAAGTCTGCAAGATCTGGGGCTGTGCAGCCTCAAGAGGAGACACAGCCAACAGGAGACCTCATCCCTGTGTATATGTTATCTTAGAATTTCCCTTTTATCATTTTCAGATCCTGCACTGCTTTAGTGTGAATATCTAGAACTCCCCAGCCATTCAGCTGCTGTTCTCCCATTTTATCCTGGCAAAGCAATTCCTCTCTAGGCTGAAACTCAAGGACATCCCACTGTCTTATTCTCCAAAAAGTAAAATAAAAATGATTTGTGGCCTTAGCACACGGAGGGAATATGACTTCATTACCTGAAGCTGCCATTGGAGGATTAACCTCTGATATGTAAACAGACCAAACCTATGACTGTATGAAAAGCTCCTGACCATTGTTTGTCCTGGGTGTAGCCTCTCAGAGGCTTCTGCCTGCCCAAGGAGTGTCTATTGAAGGCTTTGAATAAAATACCCACTTTTTTTCTTGTAATCACGTCGAGCTTCTTTACCAGGCATCCACTCCAAGGCATCCTATAAATGTATGAATATACTGCACCTTCCCTTTGCCTCAGCCAATGGGGAAAGGAGGAGGGCAACATGCAGCCAAAAGTTTAGGATAAAAAGAGGCTAGGTCCTCCAAAACCGCGAGAGAGCAAATCCACGGACGTGTGGCTGTGGAAACCCTATGGCTTTATTCAAATAAAGTTTCAAAACTGCTGTGTGGACACTTGACTTTCCATAGAGTGGCTTTCACCACACAATGAAGGTGCTGGGTAGAGCTTAAAGCCTGACTTTAAGAATGTTAAAAAGACGTAAAAGTATTTCCACAGGACAATAATTGTTGCCCGAACCCGTGGAGAAAGAGCAAAAATGAAACTCCAGTGTGGTTTTTGACAAGTTCTCTAAGACAGAAGAAGCAGAGCCTGCCAAAACCAAAAGTTTGAGGAGAGGTCATCTGAGATATTGAGGCAGTGAGTGAAAATACTCACTCTAATCCCTGTTTAGGAACACCCCAGGACAAGAGCATTTCCTAAGAGGGGCAGGGCCATGCAAATGTTATGGGTTAACACCATCTGATTTTTAGTTGAAGAAGAAACAGTTTTCTATAAGCACCTGTGGAAAGGACAGAGACCTGTCAGAGGCCAATTGTCAGATACTGACACTTCATATAACCACAGAGGAAACTGTATGAGCCTTTGTGAACACGCATCTAAAGTTGAGATGAGGCTGAGAACTTCCTTTTCCCTCCGTCCTCAGAAGAGGTAAGGTGGCAGCCCAGCTTCTGCCGGGGTCAGGCAGGGCCAGCCAGACCCAGCCCGGCCAAGCCTTTCCTGGTGGGTTTTGGGCAGGGGGAGGGGAGGAGAATATGTTCTGTCCCAGCCCAGATGGGGTTTCCAGCAGCTGTTAAAACATCCTGCCATCATCAAAATATCCCATCCTGGGAGAGGGATTGGTGTCTGTGTGGGGGGACAAGGGTGACCCTGGGGGACCCCAGGCCCTGGGTCAGGGTCCTGATGGGCAGGGGGTCACTGGGAGGGGTACAAGGGACTGGAGAGGGATTGGGATAACAGAGTCACTGGCAAATACCAGGAAAGAGGCGACACAGAACTCTGGGAGTGGGATTGGTGTGCAGGAGGACACTGGGAATTTTTGGGAGGGGGTCAGGAAGTGACTCCAGGATTTGAGTCAAGGTCCTACCGGGGGTGGAGAAGACACTATGAGGAGGGTATACATCAGGCTGTGAAAGTGGGATTTGGGTTCTGGGGGTGTGGGGGACATCGGCAGGCTCCAGAACTGACCCCAGGATTTGGGATCAGGCCCCAGCACATGTCCAGGGGTCTCCTGGCAGGGGCAGCCCCCTCCCCCCGCTTACCCTATTCTCCCTCCCCAGCCCTTCATCAGGGAAGCCACCCCATGTCCCTCTGTGTCCCACAGCATCCCCTGCGTGCCATCAGTGTCCTCTGAGGCCACTCAGTGTTCCCTCAGTATGCCCTGGTGTTCCCCAGTGTCTTCCCTGTGTCACACACTGTGTCCCCTGTGTCCACTCTGTGTCCCCCAGTGTCCCACACTGGTCCCGTGGCCTCTCTTCTCCATGGCCCCCCTGACTCACACCCTGGCACTGCTGGCAATGGCCGTGGCCACCGTGGCCATCAAGGTGGTGCCCTTGGACATGGCCAAGAACTCCTTCGATGACCAGTACCTGGAATGTAGCGAAAACTTGTCGAAGAATTTGCCAGAACTCCAGGCTTCTGACTTTAGCAAGAATGATGAGTTTGCCAAGAACTGGAAAACTGCCACTGCTCAGTGGCAGAAGCAGGGGTCTGTTAGAAACTCTCTTACCCAAGACCAGGCCATCGCCCTCATGGCCTACACCATGAACACGATGACCCTGTACAAGCAGTTCAATGACGCTGTGCGCGAGGCTGGAAGCTCCAGCTGGAAATACCAGAATGAATTCCACTTCAAATCCCTGCATTTCCTGCTGACCAGCGCTCTCCAGACACTGGGACACCCAAAGAATTGTAAGAATGTGTTCCGGGGGGTGAAGAATTACCATTTTGATGCGAAGCAAGATGATGAAGTCCGCTTTGGGCAATTTGCATCAACATCGCTGAACGAAAAGGTGGCCCAGGATTTTGGGCAGGACACGATGTTCAAGGTGTACACGTGTCACGGAGTGGACATCCAGAGATTCTCCATGTATCCAAGCCAGAAGGAGGTGCTGATCCCACCCTTTGAGACATTCAAGGTCATTGGTGTCAATAAGGAAGGGAACACGATGCACATTGAACTTCGCTCCAATAGGAATTTCAGCAACTACGACTGCGAGTGGCTGAAAGGTAACACCATGGGGATAATGTGGGGGTATTGTGGACATTCAGTGAGAGGTGCGGATAAGGACACACAGTTCTGACACACCCATGGCCCAAAAGGGACAGTGACACTTTCTGTGGGAGGGAGACAGGACACCCAGTGCTGGGGACAAGGACAGGGACAGCCACTGGTGGGCACAGAGGATGGGTGAATTGCACACCCAGTGCCAGGTGAGGGGGACAGGGACATCCAGTACTGGGGAACACCCACTGGGTTTGCAGGGACAATGCCACCCATGGCTGGGCACAGGAGACAGGGAACAATTTATGGCCTCCTCTGATCCCCAAAACATTAGGGTCCCCCGCTCACCCCTTTCCCACTCCTCATTGCCCTCCTGATGCCCTCAGACCCCTTACCATTATGGTCCCCCTGACGCCATTCTTTATGTTCCCAGGTGGGAGCCAACCCAGGATCTACCTCCACTTTGGGGGGTTTCTTCTGGCCACTGTGGCCATGGCACTGCTCATTGGAGCCCTCTGAGCCACGAGGCCACCAAGCTCACTGTGGTCTCAGAGGCCACTTTGGCCACCATGACCACAAATGCCACCAGGACCTGCGCAGAAATGAGGCTACCAAGGCTACCAAGACCTCTGTGGACACTATGGTCATTTTGGCCTCTGTGACCACTGTGGCCATTGATGCCACTGTGGCCACTGTGGCCCCTATGACCAGTCTGGGCATTGGAAGCACCATGGTCACCATGGCCATTGTGGCCACTGCAACTACTGAGGCAATGTTGGCCACCGTGGCTGCCAAGGTGACTAAGGTCACCATGGCCACCACAGCCAGGGTGGCCATCGTAGTCACTGTAACAAGGGGTCCGTCCTGGGGAAGGCCCTCCGAGAGCTTCCCAGGAGGGAGTGGCACAAAGCCAGCAGGACCAGTGAGGACAAGGCTGGAGCTGCCAGGACAGCACGGACAGCAGAGTTTGGACAGCACCTGGGGCCGGTTGGGCACTTCCCAACAGAAGCGTTTGGGCTGCCATTTTCATGGCCACCTCCTAAAGCTTGTTGGCTGCCTCACCTGGTATATTCAAAAAAATTGCTGCTTGCTTGCTTGGAGTGGGAAAAAATTGCTGCTTGCTTCCCTGGAGTATTAAAAATGTATCAAGATTTGATCCTTGCTCACGTGGCATATCAAAAGTTTATCAAAATTTTCTGCTTGCTTGCCTGATGTATCCGCTACAGCGCTTTTAATGCATTTCCTGCAGGGTGCCTCATTTCCTAAAATAAAGCAGTTCCTGGTGATTTATTAATGCAAATTTAAAGCTTTATTTTTCAAACCTCAGTTTTCAGAGAGGCAATGGAGAAATGTTCTTCCCTCTTTCCTCTGTGCTGCCTTTTCACAGCAGCCCCTCAGGATGGACCTGGAGGGGCTGGAGCATGTCCAGGGAAGGGATGGAGCTGGGAAAGGGTCTGGAGCACCTGGAGTAGCTGAAGAAGTTGGGGAGGGGGATGCAGCTGGGGCTGCTCAGAGCAATTAGAAAAGAATGAGCAATCAGTTCAGAGCCAAATCCAAATTTCCTGATTTGAGGCAAGGCAACAGGACGAGCGTAGGGAGGAAAAGAACAATGAAAGAACAAAAAAAAAGGACCAAAAATAAAATACAGAAAAGAGGACAGAGGCACCACCACACATTCATTTATTTAAAAACCTGATGTTTCATCAGGAAACTCTTTTTTCTTTCAAATCAGGGGATTATTCCTCTTCAGCCCACACATCTCCTGAACTCGCCGTGCCGTTGTGGTTCAGGAATTGCCCACCGGAGGGCAGCAGCGAGCAGGGTTAAACAGCAGCACTGCGCATGCGCCGCCCCCAGCTGCAGTTCCGGGTGTCACCACCAGGCGGCAGCACGAGCTGGTGGCGCTGCCGAGCGCCCGCCCCGCCCCATCCCGGCCCCGGGGCTCTGCAATGGTTTGGGATGGAGCCACCTTAAAGCCCGTCCTGTGTCAGCCCAGCCATGGGCAGGGACATCTTCCCCTGGGCCAGGCTGCTCCAGGAACCCCCCAGTCTGGCCTTGGACACGGGCAGGGACCGGACAGCCACAGCACCTCTGGGCAACCTGTGCCAGGGCTTCACCACCCTCACAGGGAAGGATTGTATTGGAAAGATGGGTGGTGATGTCTTTGACACACAACTCAGTAGGTTGCAGTCTTAAAGAGAAATGGTTCTCCATCATCTCAAAATGGGTGTTGATGTTTCTACAGACAAGAAGTTTGTCACAGCACCCTCAAATTTGGATCAGAAAGTTCGAACTCCTGAATCTTTAGTAATAGGAGAAATGGGTCCCCACAAAGTGTGTTGTATAACCCAGACAGCCTGAACTTCTGAACTCTGGGGGAGAATGGTTCATGAGCAATATGGTGTATTTGGCTTGGGAAGGCTGCACCTTCCCAGCAGCCCCATTCAGCTGATGGGGAAAGGAAGAGGGCAACGTGTGGCTGAGAGTTTAGGATAAATGGAGGCCGCATCCTCCAAAACCAAGAGAGAGAAACCCCACAAGGCTATGGCTGTGGAAACTCTGTCACTTTATTTAAATAAAGTTTCAAGGCTCTTTTGTGGTCACATTGACTTTTCAGAGTGCGGCTTTTCAGAACATGCTGAGGTTGAGCTGAAAGCCTGACCTAAAGAATGATAAAACGACGTAAAAGTATTTCCACAGGACAATAATTGTTGCCCAAACCCGTGGAGAAAGAGTGAAACTGAAACTACAGTGTGGTTTTTGACAAGTTCTCTAAGACAGAAGAAGCAGAGCCTGCCGAAACCGAAAGTTTGAGGGGCGGTCATCTGAGATATTGAGGCACTGCATGAAAATACCCACTCTAATCCCTGTTTAGGAACTCTCCAGGACAAGAAGAGCATTTTCTAAGAGAGGCAGGGCCATGCAAATGTTATGGGTTAACACAACTTGGTTATTAGCTAAAGAAGAAACAGTTTTTTATAAGCACCTGGTAATTTTCTGTGGGAAGGACAGACACCTATCGAAGGCCAATTGTTAGATACTGACGCTTCATATGACCACAGAGAAAGCTGTATGAGCCTTTGTGAATACACATCTAAAGTTGACATGAGGCTGAGAACTTCCTTTTCCCTCCATCCTCAGAAGAGGTAAAGTGGCAGCCCAGCTTCTGCAGGGGTCAGGCAGGGCCGGCCAGACCCAGCCCAGCCAAGCCTTTCCTGGGGAGTCTTGGGCAGGGGAAGGGGAGGAAAACATCTTCTGTCCACTGGCCAGTCCCTCCCTGAGGAACCCTCCCCATGTGCCCTCTGTGTCCCCTCTGCATACGCCAATGTCCCACACTGCTCCCAGTGGCCTCTGTCCTCCATGGCTCTTCTGGCTCACGCCCTGGCACTGCTGGCAATGACCGTGGCCACTGTGGCCATTGAGGTGGTGCCCCTGGACACAGCCCAGGACTCATTTGATGACCAGTACCAGGGCTGTAGCCCTGCCATGTCCGTGGTATTACTGGTCCTCAATCGTTCTGAGTTCCAGAAGAATCCTGACTTTGCCCAGATCTGGCCTAAGGCCACAGCCAGGTGGCAGATTAAGGGGTCCTCTGTATCCCCTCTGACATCCCCAGACTTGGCCATTGCTGTCATGGCCTACACAATGCCAGACATGTATGAGGACTTCAAGGTGGCTGTGCGTGTGGCTGTGCGCTCCCTCCAGGAATACCGAAAGAGCATTTCCTTCTGACCATGGCCCTGGGGACACTGAGGCACAGTCAGAACGCGCAGTGTCATTAGGTGTCTTGGCTTCTGCGTGACACTCATTTCAAGGTGCAGTATGGCCAGAAGGTCCAGTTTGGTCAATTCACATCAATGTTGCTGAGCAATAAGACTTTTCATGGATTTGGTAGAGGGGCTATATTTCAGGTGTACACGTGCCATGGTGTGGACATCCAGCAGTTCTCCATCTATCTATGGGAGGAGGAGGTGCTGATCCTGCCCTTTGAGACCTTTGAGGTCACCCAGGTCATCTGAGATGGGAATACGGCATGGATTTGGCTCCGCTCCATTAGGACGTTCAGCAAATACAACTGCGAATGGCTGTAAGGTGAGACCACAGGGGACAGCCTGTGGGGATGGGGACACCCACTGTGACCATGTGGACACCCCTGATATGGCAGAGGGGACACAATGATACTCACAGGGATGGGGGATAGGGACACCCACTTTGTGTTTGTAGGGAGAAGGATGCCGTGTTTGAAGTCACCCATTGTGGGCACAGGGCAGGAACGCCCAGGAATGGGCACAGGGTTTAGGATGCCCACATCAGGGAGGGGACAGGGAAACCTCCTGCCATTGGAGTACAGGGACAGGGAAGCCCCTGTTCCAATCCTGTCCCTGTCTGCCAAAGGCAGTGCTGTGGGGACTGGCCCTGTGTGCTGGACGTGGGTGGGCTGTGTCAGAGTCTGTCCAAGGATGTGATATGCCTCACGACTGTCTCCAATGACTGAGGACTGAGACCCCAGACTCTGAAAGGAGCCCTGGCCTGGCTGAGGTGGAATGTTTGCCAAGTCTTGGAGGACTGGTATGCATCTCCCTGAGAACGGAGTGCAAGAACAATGGAACTGGTCACAGTGGACTGAGCCAAGGCTGCTTGCCCAAACTGGTCCGCCCGTACCCGAGTACGGCACGTAAGGTGTGCAGCTTGTCCCTGAGCACCCAACCTCAACACGGGTGGCTCCGGTTTTGGCCCTGTGACTCCCCTTTGTCCCAACCTTGATGCAGGTGGCTCCGGTTTTGTCCCACGCAAGTGGCTCCTGCTTTGGCTCTGGGCCCCTCGCTTTGCCTCAACACAGGTGGCTCCCGCTTTGGCTTTGTGCCACTCGCTTTGGTCCCCGCCTTGACCAACCTATAAAACCCTGGAGACCCCTGCTCACCTTCGTGTACACCCCACTGGAGAACAACCGCGTCTATGGGCATCTCGGCCTCAAGGACTCGGCCCTCCACATTGGTAGCTATAATCCCTTACCCTTTTTTCTATCTTTCTTACTATTCTCTATTTTCTCTCCCACTATCGCATTTTGGTGGCACTAAATAAAGGTGCATTTTTTGTTGTATTGAGTTGTCCCCCGCTGTGTCTTTTGTGCTCTGAGATCCTAAAACAAACCATCAGGTTCCCCGCATATGTTTGTGGACCCTGACACCTTTGTAGGATCCTCAGAGCATCAAGCTGGGAACAGTGGAAGTCTCGGGCTGGTAGCTGGGATGGCAGGGTGTCCCGGCAGGGCAGAGGGGTGCAGGGTCACTCTGTAGTGAGATGAGCAGTGCTGATGGAACCACGACAACAAGGCAGGGCTGGCCCAGCTCTCACAGGGCGACAGAGGAACTCAGAATTCCAGGACGAGCAGATGATGGTAGATTTCCCAGGAATGAACGCCTCCAGAGACAGTGAACTCCTCCAGCAGTAGCACCAACACAGCCGTGCTTCCTCCGCGAACGCTGAAACCCAGAGTGACAGGGGATGCCTGAAGCTCTTCCCTTTACCTGCCCCTAAACTCGGTTATCTCTCCCTCCAAGCTTCGACCACCCCTTTGTTTTGTTAAATAGTCTTAAGTACTACTTTTAGTCTCCTTAGTAACTTATGGGGAAAAAATTCTTTAGAGTAAAAAGGAACAAAACCTAACCCCCAACACCATGGTTGCCACAGTGACTGGAGTAACCTCTGTGACACTGGAGGCCTCATGGCTCAGAGGATCCCGGTGGCCACTGCCATGGCTGTGGTGGCCGGGGGGCCCTGGGGACACTGTCACCTGAGGGACAAAATGGGGGGTCAGGGGGACCATAGGGACAGTGAGGGGGCTGGGAACAGCTGTAATGGGAGGTGAGGGGTGACAGGAGCAATGGGGGCCATGAGGTGACAGGTGACAGGGTGTTAGGGGGGCATGGGGGGGTACAGAGGCCAGGGATGTCAGGGGGATCATGGTGGCCTTAGGGCTGACAAGGGTCGGGGGAGTCAGGGGGTTCCATGGAGGTGACAGGGGATGACAGGGTTTGAGGGAGTGCCATGGGGAGTCCCAGCCCATCCACGTCCAGCACACAGGGCTCATCCCCACAGCACTGACTTTGCCGGGGAGGGACAGGCTTGGAACAGGGTCATTCCTGTCCCTGTTCCTGTCCCTGTCCTCCCCTGGCAGGGTGAGGCTCACATCTACCCTCTCACAGATGCCAGATGCCCCCAGGCCTTTGTCTGCTGCTGGAAATGCCCCTGGAAGCTCCTGCCCTCCGGAGAGGGAGCAGACACCATCATGCACCGTGTGTCACCAATGGGTGTTCTCCTCCATCTCAGACCTTTGTTCCAGTTTGGTGGTGAGGTCTGACAGCTTGACACCCAGCATTTAGTTCCTTTTATTTTTCCCTTCATTATGGGGCTTCTGATTGTTAATAAACTATTATTGCAGGTTTTTTTTTCACTTTCATCTATCAGTATTCATTTCCTGCTGGTGGAAAGGGGTTGATGGAACCCTTTAGAGGAGACAACTCATTCCAGAGCGTTCTCCTTTAAGTGACCTCAAACCAAAACAGAGATCCAGCCACAGCCCAGGGAGGAGCCCAGCCCAGAGCAGGGGGATACCTGAGCAGAGGCTGGGACTCCGAGGGAGAGCCATGGAGAGAAGGGCCCTGGTCCCAGGCTGGAGCAGCCTGTCCTTGAAGGAGTGACACATGTGCAGCAGTTGTGGGAGGACTGTCTGCCCATGGGATGGACTCAGGCTGCAGCAGTTTGAGGAAGGTTCTTGCCCATGGGATGGACTCAGGTTGCAGCAGTTATAGGAAGGTTGTTTCGCGTGGGATGGGCTCAGTTTCCAGCAGTTTGAGAAAGGTTGTTTCCCATGGGATGGACTCAATTGCAGCAGTTGCAGAGGGCTGTTTTCCGTGAGATGGAGCCTCGTTGGAGAAGTTACAGGAGAACTGTCCTGTGGGAGGGATCCCACGGTGCAGCAGGGGAACTGTCCCTGAGCAGTGGGAGAAATGTCGAGTGATGAACTGACCACAGCCCCCATTCCCATCTCCCTGTGCTGCTGGGGGTGGAGGGAGAGCTGGGAAGGAGGGAGGAGTGGGGGAAAATATTTTAAGGGTTTATTTTATTTCTCATGATCCTGCCTTGATTTTGTCAGTGTAATTAATTCACTTCATATTTCTAACTGGAGTCTGTTTTGCCCACGATGATTTTTGATGAGTGATTTCTCCTGGGCCTTACCTCAACCCATGAACGCTTTGTTCTATTTTGTCTCCTCTCTCAAGCAGTGGAGAGGAGTGTCTAAGGGGTTTTGGTGGGTTCCTGACAGCCAGGGAAAAGAAAACCAATCCAATACCCAATAAAGAAATTTCATCACCAGAAGTGAGGCCTGGCAGAGTTGGGCAAATTGAAAATTGGCTGCTTATCTAAAAGCCCACAATAAAGAGGGTGGGTGGGTGGATGTTATCTCCCAATAACCAGGTCAGGCCCACCCCAAGTGATGCTGCCATTTGTAAAGGAGAAAAGCCCCAGCACACCTCTGGGCAATCGATGGGATGGGGACTGGTCTGCAGCCTCAGATACTCGGTGTCTGCAGGACAGAATTGTCAGCTCTGTTACAGAACAATGCCCCAGGTGTTGGAAACAGAACCCTTTGAATTCCAACCCATCAGCTCCAGGGATCACTGAAAGACGAAACACTGCCAGGGATTCCTGGCAAATGGATTTTCTGAGCCACCACACCAACAAGGGCTCAGGTATCTCCTGGTGTTGGTGGATCCCTTTTTTGGGGTTCAGATCTTCTCCTGCAGCACCACCAAGGCTGGGGAAGTCACCCAGGCAGTCCCCAAGGAGATCATCCCCAGGCTCGAGGTGCCCACAGGGATGTCATCTGATAGGAGACCCCATTTGGTGTGTGAGGTGTGACAGCAACTGAGTGAGCAGTGGGGAGTGGGGCTGGGGGCCACTGGGGGGACATGGGAAGGGGGGATTGGGGTCCTGGGTAGTGAGCAATAAGAGAAAATAGAATGTTCAGCTCCCCTGAGGGTGCTGAATAGAGCTTAATGATGAAGGAGCAGAAAAAACATCAAAGGATGTCAAAGTGTGGGTACAGTACAGGAAATGTGTCTGGAGCGTGTTGGGAAAGAGATAAAGGGAATTCCAGTTATGGGTTTTGGCAAGTTCTATAACAGAGAAGGAGCAGCACCTGCTCAAAGCAAAAGTTCAAGGCAAGATCATCTGGGATACAGGACACTCAGTGAAAATCACACCCGGTAACCCCAATTTTATGGCTCCTCAGGACAAGAAAAATTATTTTCTAATTTCCTGGCTCCATCGTCTGTCAGCTGCTGTTCTCCCATTTTATTCTGACAAAACAATTCCACTCTAGGCTGGAACCCAGGGTCCTGAAAAGAATAAATAAAAGTAAATTGTGCTGTTAGACAACTGTCGGAATGTGACTCCATTACTTGAAGCTGTAATTGGAGGATTAACCCCTGATATGGAAACAGACCAAACCTGTAAGTGTATGAAAAATTCCTGACCATTGTCCATCTTGGGTGTAGCCTCTCAGAGGCTTCTGCCTGCCCCAGGTGTGTCTATTGAAGGCTTTGAATAAATCCCTGCTTTTAGTCTCATAATTGTGTCTGGGCTCTGTTCCAGGCAGCCACTCCAAGGCATCCTATAAATATACAAATATACTGCACCTTCCCTGTGCCTCAGCCAATGGGGAAAGGAAAAGGGTAAGGTGAGGCCGAGAGTTTGGGATAAAAGGAATCTGCCCCAAGAGGGTCTGTCTGTGGAAAATCTCTTCCTTTACTCCAATAAAGTTTCAAATCTTCTGTGTGGACACTTGGCTCTCCATAGAGTGGATTTTCACCACACACTGAAGTTGCTTTTGAGCTTAAAGCCTGACTTAAAGAATGACAAAAGGGTGTAAAAGTATTTCCACAGGACAATAAAAGCAGCTCAAAGCAGTGGAGAAAGAGTAAAAAGGAAACTGCAGTGTGGTTTTTGACAAGTTCTCTAAGACAGAAAGAGCAGCGCCTGCGAAAGTGAAAGTTTAAGTGGAGGTCATCTGCAATATCACGGCAGTCTGTGAAAATACCCACTGAGATCCCTGTTGAGGAACTCTCCAGGACACAAAGAGGATTTCCTGAGAGATGCAGGGCCATGCAAATATTATGGGTTAACACAACTTGGTTTTTAGTTAAAGAAGAAACAGTTTTCTATAAGCACCTGTTAATTTTCTATGGAAAGGACAGAGACCTGTCAGAGGCCCATTGTTAGATACTGACACTTCATATAACCACAGAGGAAACTGTATGAGCCTTTGTGAACACGCATCTAAAGTTGACATGAGGTTGAGAACTTCCTTTTCCCTCCGTCCTCAGAAGAGGTAAGGTGGCAGCCCAGCTTCTGCCGGGGTCAGGCAGGGCCGGCCAGACCCAGCCCAGCCAAGCCTTTCCTGGTGGATTTTGGGCAGGGGGAGGAGAGGAGAATATGTTCTGTCATAGCCTGGATGGGGTTTCCAGAGGCTGGTAAAACATCCTGCTGCTAAGCTGTGTGGGCTGAGCCCTCCCAGCTCTTCTGGTGACTCCTGGGCTGAGGAAAAGTGTGGGGAGGAGAAGCCCAACTAAGGGAGCGATCAGGCAGCTGAGACCAAAAAGCAGCTCTGCAGTGGGGCAAGGAGCTCAAACCTCTAAATTTTGGCCCAGCTTTGGTGCAGCCTGGCCCTACATCTTCTGCCACTTACCGGGCAAGAACTATCGTGCTCTCTGCAGACCTGGGAGATGTTCTCATTTTTCATGCCAGATGAGACTTATGAAAGCACTGGCCCTTGTCTGAGTGAGAACAAAGTGATTGAACCGTAAGGAGACGCAGCATGAAACGGAGGTCAGTGAAGAGAGAGGAGAAGTTTTAGTTTGGGGGTGATTGAGGAGTTGCCTAGTTTGGGCTGGATTTCTTATAGCAGGCCATGAGAATGGACTAAACTTTCCCCAGAACATTTAGAATGCTTTTAGGGGGATGCAGAGTTCTGGTCAGAGCCGTGGACTGATAGAATTGAGATTGAATGGAGAACTTTGAACAGAGGAAGACAAAGAAAACGTGATATGAAGCCCTTTGCTCCCAGGGAAAAAGAGACCTCTGTTTGTTGAGATGAAAATGGTTTAAGAAATAGAGGAGGATAACCTTTGTTTCATACTAGACGAGGCACTCATAAACAGTACCCTAAAAGTAGCAGATGTGGCCCATGTGCAGTTGTGGGGAAAAGGTGCTAACGGCAGGGGCCTCACAGTTTGCAGAGTTTCTGGGCGGCTGCAGATTTGTGACATGGGAGCCACCAGAGAACTGTTTTCTTGTGCTGATGTCTCCATGAGAGTTTCTAAGAGAGGCTGCTCTTTTTAAGAATGGATGAAATATTATTTTAAAGTGGTGAAACGGACTGAAAATCCCAGGTTTTATCTCTTTAT
Source organism: Sylvia atricapilla (assembly GCF_009819655.1). Classification (NCBI taxonomy): domain Eukaryota; kingdom Metazoa; phylum Chordata; class Aves; order Passeriformes; family Sylviidae; genus Sylvia; species Sylvia atricapilla. The sequence goes on from NC_089140.1 coordinate 152,641,620, forward strand.
CTTATTAGAGGGAAAGGGAAAAGTTGTGGGGGACACGGAACTGTATTGAGAGTTTCATTTTGATTCTCATTGTTTTCTGTTAGTGTTTGTTAATGAATCTATTTTTACAACTTTTAAGATTTGGGCCTGATTTGCTTTCCACCTACTCTTATCTCAGAGTAGGAGAAGGAGTAGATGATTTCAACAAACACTCAAATTACTGCACTAAATTCCAAACAAAAACTGGTGAATGGAAAACCATTACAACAAATTATTTCCCAGAAAAGCACTGTTTCTGGGTTTGATAGGAGGCCCATTTTAATGAATATGCATAATTAGGATGGATGAATTCCCTGTGGCAAAGTCCCCCTGACCTGCATGACCAAGAGACATCCGCTGTGAGTCCGAGCTGATCAAGAATTCCGGCTTTGTGATCCATCCAGTTCTGTCCGGAAGTTCACTCCGACCCATTTCGGTATCAGGGGCTGGGGGGACACTTGGGACACTTGTGGGGGTACAGGGGACCATGGCATTGTGATTGAGGCCATGTAGGACACTGTGGGGACCCTGGGGGAGAATGTGAGGTGGGATTGGTGTCCTGGGCAAACCTGGGGGACACAGGGGGACACTGAGGGACATGGGACTGGAGTTCACAGGGCTCTGGGGGGAAGAAGGTGGAGCCTGGGAATGTGACTGGGGCAATGGGAGGGCTGGGGGACACTGCAGGGGGAGGAGGGTGATCCCCAGATTTGGACTGGGGTCCTGGGAGGTGTAATTTTCAACAATTCCAAAGGAGACACCGGACTTGACACAGGACTGTGGGTGTGGAACTAGAGTCCGTGCTGGGACCGGAGGACACTGGGGCATCCAGGAGTGACCCCAGGATGCAGGATCAGGGTCCCAGGATGTGTTCAAAGGTCTCATGGACAGGGCTGGCCCCCCTCTCCCCAGGCTGATGCCACACTCCTTCCCCAGTCCCAGATGGAAGGACATTCCCTGTGTCCCTTGGTGTCCGTCCATTTCCCTCAGTATTCCCCCATGTCCCCTCAGTGTCCCCTCAGTGTCCCCTCAGTGTCCCATCAGTTTCCTTCATGTTCGTCCATCTTCCCTGTGTCCTCCAGTGTGCCCTCAGCTTCCCAGTGTCCCCCAGTGTCCCACACTGGTCCTGGTGGCCTCTCCCCTCTCTGGACCCACTGGTTGGGACCCTGGCACTGCTGGCAATGACCGTGGCCACTGAGGCCCCCACGGTGGTGCCCCTGGACATGGCGCTGGACTCCTTTGATGACCAGTACCGGGGCTGCCGACACGCCATGACCGAGCTGTTGCCGGCCCTCAAACACTTGGAGTTCCGGCAGAACCCTCTGTTGGCCCGGGTCTGGGTGAAGGCCGCAGATGAGTGGTGGAGGCGGGGGCCCCCTGTGACCCCCCTGTCCCCAGCCCAGGCCATCGCCCTCATGACCTACACAATGAAGGACATGTACAAGCAGTTCAACGACGCCGTGTGCGTGGCCGGGCGCTCCCGACGGGAATACCGGGACAACTTCCACTTCAAGGTGCTGCATTTCCTGCTGACCGATGCCCTGGCCACGCTGAGGGACACTCGGGGACCGCGGTGTCACCACGTGTTCCGGGGAGTGCGCGGGGTCCGGTTCCAGGTGCGGCCTGGTGACACCGTCCGCTTCGGTCGATTCGCGTCGACGTCGCTGCGTCAAGAGATTGCTCAGCAATTTGGGACAGACACGGTGTTCCAGGTGCAGACGTGGCAGGGCGTGGACATCCGGGAATTCTCCTCCAATCCCAGTGAGGAGGAGGTGCTGATCCCACCCTTTGAGACCTTCAGGATCACCAGTGTCACCCAGGAAGGGGACAGGGCACAGATCCAGCTCTGCTCCGCCGGGACCTTCAGCAAATACAGCTGCGAGTGGCTGCGACGTGACACCATGGGGATGACCTGGAGGACAGGGACACCCACCGTGGGTATGGGGACACCCGTGATAAGGCACAGGGGACAATGACACCCACAGGTGATGGGGGACATGGACAGGGACAGCCGTGACAGGGCACAGGGGTGGGGAGGGGTCCCACATCTGGGAGGGGACAGGGACAGACCTGCCAGGGGAAGTCAGGGACGGAGACAGGGACAAAGATAGGTACTCCCCTGTGCTGACTCAGTCCCTGCCCTCTGCCAACCAGATCTGTGGGGACCAACCCTTTGCTCAATGTGGGTGGGCCAGGACCACCCAGACCCTCCTGAATCCCTGGCAGCCCCCTGACACCCCTCATGGTGCCCCCTGACTCCCCCTGAATCCCTGGCCACTCTAAAGTCCACCGTGACCCCCCCAAACCCCCTTGCCCTCTGTATGTCCCCACTGCCCGCCCCACACCAAATCAACCCTAAAGCCCCTGTGGCCCCCTTGAGCACCAATCTCCCCCTGCACCCCTTTCCACCCATCACCCCTAACCCTTCCCCACCCATGGCCCTCATCTCTCCTGTCACTCCTAACCCCAGGTTATGGCCCCATCTGACCCCCTTGCTTTCTCCATGGCCTCCAGACCTCCCTCATGCCCACCCCCCAAGGTGCCACCTGAACCCTCCTCATTGCCCCCCTGTACCCCTGTAACCCCTGACCCCTCCCTGACCCCCCTCAGCCCCCATCACCCTGATGTACCCCTCATCCTCCTCTTTTTCCCCACAGGTGGGAGAATTCCCAGGGCCCCCTCTCACCTCAGAGGACTTCTCCTGGCCACCACAGCCTTGGCAGTGGCCACCAGGTTCATCAGACCCACGGGGCAATGAAGGTCACCATGGTGTCCATGATCCCCAAGGCCACCAGGACCCCCAGAGAAATGAGGCCACCAAGGCCACCACTGCCATTATGATGACCATGTCCACTACAGCCTCCATGAGGCCACTGTGTCCACCAGTGGCACTATGGTCACTGAGGCTACCCCAGAAGTTCTGTCCACCATGGTCACTAGAACCAACCAGGCTCACCATGGCCACCATGGCCACCAAGACCCCTTGAGCGACAAGGCCATCGCAGCCACAGTGACCACTGTGGCCACCAAGGCCATTGTGCAAATCCATTCTATTAAAAATTCTAATAAAACGATTCCATTAGATAATTCTATTGAAGTAGTTTTATTAAACAATTATATCCAAACAATTCCATTAAAGAATTCTGTCCAAGGCAGCAAAATGAGACAATTCTTAAGCAGGGCTCGAGGTCACTCTCCACATCAACACTCCTGGGAACGTCTCTTTCTCTCAGCCTCACACAGGATCCTTTGGGAGCCTCTCCTTCCCGAGGGAGGAACCTCACACACATTTCATTCCAAGCAGGAATATGGGAGAGGAATCATTTGGGGTTGGGGATTTGGGCTGGGTTTAGCCCAGTTTAGCACCAGTGCAATCCTTGGGCTGGAGGGGACCTGCAGGAACAGCTCTGGAAGTTTACCAAAAATGTTGAAGGTTCTGGCTAGAGCTTAAAGACTTATCAGCAAAAGTGATAAAAGGATATAAAAGTATTTACACAGGACAATAAACACGGCCGTTTAAAAAATAAACCGTGAAATAGAGATAAAGGGAATTATTGTGTGGTTTTTGGACAAGTTCTGTAACAGAAGGAGCAGCGCCTGCCAAAATGTAAGTTTGAGGTGAGGCCATCTGAAATATTGGGGCAGTCAGTGAAATTGACTCCCAGATCCCTTTTTAGAAATCTCCAGGACAATAGGAGGATTTCCGGAGAGAGGTGGAGCCATGCAAATGATGTCCAGGAAAGGTGTTGTTAGACAGGAGGCCGACCTTCATGAATATTTATGATTCTGATGGATAAATTCCATGGCAAAGATCCCCCCTGAGCTGCAGGACCAGGATACATCCACGGTGAGTCCAAGCTGATCAAGAATTCCGGCTTTGTGATCCCTCCAGTTCTGTCCAGGAGTTCACTCCGGCCCATTTCGGTATCAAGGGCTGGGGGGACACTGGGGACACTTGAGGGGGGACAGGGGGACTCTGGGATTTGGGTCTGGAGGGCACTAGGAGAGTCACTGGACTGGGACTGGGGTCATGGGGTGGTCTGGTGGCAGCGATGGGGGGCACAGGGCTTTGGGAGGGGCAGTGGGTACTGGGGGACACTGAGGGGCACATGGGACGGGATCAGGGTCCTGGGGGGCCACCGGGGATCTCATGGGACTGGGAGTGAGATTTGGATATGGGAGGTGGACAAGGGGGACACTGGGGGACCCCAATTCTCACTCTCTCATCAGGAAAGGCTCTAGGTCATCCTACAATTGCCAGCATTTCATCTTTTCATCTCAGTCCTCCTCCTTGCTCTATTGTACTGCCAGCACTGACCCTGCCGCTGTCTCCTCTCAGTGCTCCCAGGGACCCTGGGGTCTCAGCCAGCGGGGCAAGGGCCTGGGTGGCCAGGAATTGGGGTTTGCCATGTCCTCATCCATCACTGTCATCATCTGCAACAGAGGGATCCAGGGACCTACATCCTCCTGAGAGAGCAGTCCCCCCTGGAGAGGTATCAGGGCTGCCTGTGTGCAATGGGACACCAGAGAAACAGGGCTCAGTCTCTTTGGGAGAAATAAATGAGATTTTCAGTCTATCTGGGAGACAAAACTAGTTTCAATGCCACTTGTCTCGTGTATGTGGCAATGCTGCCACAGCTGAGCCCAGCCCTTGGGGCCGCTGTCCCGATGCATTTGGAAGGGCAAGGACACAGTGTGGAGCGCCATGTGTCTTTGTGCTCCGTGTTTGTGTTGCCCCTGAGGGTGACAGTGATGGTGGCACCACTCCCTCAGCAATGGCCTGGCAGGTGGGGAGCCCTCGGCAGCACTCTGGTGGCAGCAGGGCCAGAGCCCTGGGCCCGGGCTCTGTGCCCGTGGTGCCGCAGAGGCCCGGGAGAGCTGCGAGAGTCAGTTCCTTGGGCACTGCCCTGAGCCGGGTGCAGCAGCCGGCCCCTGGCCTTGTGGAAGATCAGAGGGCTCTGGTGGTGCCACTTGTGCAGGTTGTGCAGATACCTGTGGATGGCCCCGTCCTTGCGTGGTGGCCCTGTGTAGCCAAGAGACATGTTTTTGTAACCATCAATTTATTCACAGAAAATTCCCTGGGGAAAGAATTTCAGAAAACCAAAACGTCTCAGGCACGAAACCTGGGCTACAGCCCTGCCCCGCTCAGCTTCCCGTCCCTGGCAAAGGCGCCCAGGCTGCGCTCGGTGGCCCTGGGTGTCATTGCTGAGGGCAGTGAGGAGCCCCGGGGCCGGGAAGAGCCCTGAGGGACAGCCCTGGTCCCCGGCCTCCCCATGGCTCATGGAGCCCCTGCCCACGAGTCCCTGGCACATCCGTGTGGCCAATTCCTCGTGGGCTGGGCAGCGCAGCCTGCAAACCCAGGGCTGTTCCCCGTGGGGCTGGGGCTGCCGTGTGGGAGCGTGGCTGTGGTAAATGTAATGTATAAATTTGTGTATCAAAGATTTGGTTTATTAAAAGTTACTCCACAGCATCTCCGAGATTCCAAGACCTGTGGTGCAAGCCACGAAACCACAAAATTTGCAACAGAAATGACATAGCGGGACTGGAGATGGCCCATTCATCAAGGATGGGCCTCCACTTCACAGCTGCTTGGCATCTGATGTCCATCTCAGTGGGAGATCCGGAGGATGATCAAATCAGCACCCCAAAGACAAGATCCGGGAAGACTATCAGCATCTTCTCACACTTAAGGGAACTTCTGTCTAGACCTTGCTTGGAAATAAAGATACACATCAATATTTCAATGGACTTAGCCTCAGGACAAATAAACCATATAAAAACCCTTACACCAGGACATAGGGTGTGTGGTTGAGGTTGGACGGTACCGTTGTTACTGTCACTCTGCCCACCCAGCATTCCATCAGTGTTGTCCGATTTTATAGTGGCTTTTTGATTGTTTTTTTAATTGTTTTTTAAATTGTATTTTTAATTTGTTAAATAAATTCTGTTATTTTTAATTGACTTCTTCTCATTTATAACAGTGGCCAAAGCCCCTCAGGGCTCTGGGCACAGCAGGGGCCACCAGGCCACAAGTGCGGGCGCTGCTCCATGCCAGCTCCTGCCTGCTCCGCTGGGGATGGGGGCCGGGGGTGGCCCTTTATGACAGGGGCACTCAGTGTCACGGCCCTTTGTGATGCGGGACATGGTGGTGGCCAGAGCCCATTGTGACATCAGGGAGCCCCGCCCTGGCTCTGGGGATATCTAAGGGACGCAGAGCCCTGGGGAGCCCAGTCCCAGGAGAGCCGCGCTCTGAGCAGGAAGCAGCTCCCTGGATCCGTCTGCGGTAGCAGAAGACGGAAATTGTTGACACGATGAACATGGACAAGAAGAAGCCCAACTCCCAGCCCGCGCAGATGCCACTGCTGAGCCTGCGGAGGAGGCCAAGGAGGAGTGATGAAGCAGGAGGGAGAGGCCAGTGGACGGGCAGGGCCAGGATCTTTGCCCTGCAAAAGGAGCCGTCTCCGTCCCACGCCTCCTCCACCTGCTCCTGCTCTTCAGGGACGACCCTCAAGCTGCCACCAGTGCAGCTCGGGCAGCCAAAGGTGGGACCCAAAAGCCTTGAACATGTCACACTCCCACAGGTGCAGCTTGCACAGCCTCAGGCAGCACCGCAGGGCAGCCGGAGCCAGGCCCTGTCCCTCCGTGGGGACAGGCTGCCACTGCTGCCACCAGTGCCACGGCGGCCGTGGCTGACAGCGCTGCCCAGCCTGGTGAGCCCCAGGGACACTCAGAGCCGGGACACAGAGCTGGGCAGCGCAGGGGAGAAGGGGCCACAGCCCTGCAGCCCCTGTCCTGGGCAGCCCTCCAGCCCCGTGCCCAGGGTGCTCCTGCCCCGGCGCAGGGTGGCCCAGGAGGGCACAGCCCGTGTGTCCCCAACCTGGCAGCTGCTGCCTGTGCCACCCATCCCCTCAGGGGCTCGTGCTGTGGGGCACAGCCTCAGGGATGTGGCACTGCAGAAAGAGGATGATGACATCGAGCTCTTTGGAAGGGACAGCAGGAGTGGCCAGGAGCTGTCCCCAGTAGAAGATGACATTGACCTCATGCCAGTGGACAGCACAAGTGATGAGGAGCTGTCCCAAACAGACGAAGCCATCGAACTCGCTCTGGATGACAGCAATAGTGAGCCAGAGATGTCCTGTGTAGAAGAGGCCATTGAGGTCCCTTCAGGGGACAGCAGGAGTGGCCAGGAGCTGTCCCCAGTGCAAGATGACATTGACCTCATTTCAGTGGACAGCACAAGTGATGAGGAGCTGTCCCAAACAGATGAAGCCATCGAACTCGCTCTGGGTGACAACAACACGGAGCCGGGAATGTCCCCTGTAGAAGAGGCCATTGAGGTCCCTTCAGGGGACAGCAGGAGTGGCCAGGAGCTGTCCCCAGTTCAAGAGGATATCGAGGTCATTGCAGGGGACAGCACAAGTGATGAGGAGCTGTCCCAAATAGACGAAGCCATCGAACTCGCTCTGGGTGACAGCAACAGTGAGCCAGAGATGTCCCCTGTAGAAGAGGCCATTGAGGTCCCTTCAGGGGACAGCAGGAGTGGCCAGGAGCTGTCCCCAGTAGAAGATGACATTGACCTCATTTCAGTGGACAGCACAAGTGATGAGGAGCAGTCCCAAATAGACGAAGCCATTGACCTCTTTCTGGTTGACAACCACACGGAGCCAGAGATGTCCCCTGTAGAAGAGGCCATTGAGGTCCCTTCAGGGGAAGGCAGGAGTGGCCAGGAGCTGTCCCCAGTTCCAGAGGATATCAAGGTCATTGCAGGGGACAGCAGAAGTGACAAGGAGCTGTCCTCAGTGGAAGAGGACCTTGAGGTCCCTTCAGGGGACAGCCCGAGTTACGATGAGCTGTCATCATTGGAAGAGGACATCGAGGTGGTGGCAGGGGACAGCCCAAGTGACGAGGAGCTGTCTTCAGTAGAAGAGGCCCTTGAGGTCATTCCAGGTGACAGCACATGTGAAGAGGAGATGTCTCCACTGCAGAAGGCCATCATGGCCATTGCAGGACACAGCCCAAGAGTTGAGGAGCTGTCGGAAGTGGAAGAGGACATCAGAGTCACTTCAGCGGACAGCACGAGGGAAGAGGAGCTGTCTCCAGTGGCAGAGGCCATCATGGTCATAGCAAGGGGCAGCCCAAGAGTTGAGCAGCTGTCCGAAGTGGAAGAAGCCATCGAGGCCGATGCAGAGGACAGCTCCAGTGATTGGGAGCTGTCGGAACTGGGACAGGCCATCAAGCTCTTCCCAGCGTTAAACAGCATTGACAAGGAGCTGTCCCCAAGGGAAGATGACAATCAGCTCTCCCCAGGGGACAGCAAAGATGACAAGGAGCTGTCCCCAGATGAAGAGAAGCAGGAGGAAGCACCATCCCAAGGGGAGAGCGTCAGTGTCCAAGAGCTGTCCCAAGGGGAAAACAGTGAGGATCAGGAGCTTTCCCCAGAAGACATCAGAGATGATGCAGAGCTGGAGTCTGGGGAAGGCTGCGATGTTGAAGAGATGTCCCCTTGTGATGAAGACGACCACAAACAGCTTTCCCATTGGGAGGATGAGGATGAAGAGCTCTCCCATTGGGAAGAACATGAGGCTGAAGAGCTCTCCCAGTGGGAAGAGGATGAAAATGAAGAGCTCTCCCTCTGGGAAAACGATGAGAATGAAGAGCTGACAAGGATTGGCCTTCTCGGTGGCATGGAGAGCGATTCCAGCTCCTCACCTGAACTGCCAGATCTGCAGCAAGTGTCAAGGCACCAGAAGGTGCAGGCATGGCTGGAAGCTCATTTCCCCCACCATTACGGTGTGGAGGAGGAGGAGGAGGAGGAGAACAGAGCCCTCAGACACCAAAGACTGTCCCAAGTGAAATGCTGCCAGGACAAGGTGGGGAACCAATGGCAGAAGCTGTTGGCTGCCATGTCATCCCTTGTGTCCAAGGACAAGGTGCTTTCCAAAGGGAAGCACCGTGGAGCTGAAGAGGTGTCCCAAGGGGAAGTCGCTATCCAGGATAACATCTGGCATAAACCCTTGGGTTTGGTGGATGACGAGGACCCCCTGGAGGGACCCAGCTGTCGCAGGCGTGTGGGCGCAGAGGTGAGAGCAGAGTCAGTCTGTGCCCTGACCCGCTCCTCTCCTGCCCTGTGGAGTCCTGCGGGCACCGAGCTGGCAGCTGTGACCCCAACCAGCGCTGCTGAGGAGGAGCAGCCCCCTGAGCCTCTGACTCTGGTGGGCAAAAAGGCAGCAGCTCCCTCTGTCCTCAGTGAGGAGAGGACGTCACCAGGGACACCGAGCCCGCTGCCGGCCCTGTTCAATACTCCGGCCAGCAGCCAGGCTCAGCTGTACATGGGCAGCGTGACCAGCGGGACCCTGAGCAGGGCTGTGCTGGAGCTCCAGGCCCTGAGGCAGCGTCAGGAGGCACGGGGGGCCCTGGGGCAATGGATTGCTGCAGAAAGGGAAGCAGCAGTCCGAGGCCAGCGGGAAGGGAGCCCGTTGCCTGCCCCGCACAGCCCCCCCAGCCCCCGGCCTGCCCAGCTGGGAGCCCAGGCCCTCCGCGGGCAGCCGGCTGCCCCCAGGAAACGTCCCTCCCGCTTCAGGCGGGCGCTGCGGGCGCTGCGGGGGCTGTTCCGGTGTCCCTGCCTGAGGCCACGGCCCGAGGAGTGACAGTCAGGGCACCCAGAGCAGGGATTGCTCCCAGAGCCTCCCTCCCTGCAGGACCGCGGCTCACACGGCGCTGCCAAAACTCCTGGGAGTTGGGACACAGACAGGAAGAGGAAGATGAAGATAAAGACAATGAAGAAGAGGAGGAAGATGCTGAAGAAAGCAAAGAAGATGAAGAAGACAATGAATACTCAAAAGATGACCACAACGAAGTTGAGGATGATGGATATGAGGAAGACAAGGAGAAAGACAAAGACAACAATGATGAAAACAAAGAGAAAATAATGGCAAAGACAAAGAAGAAAATGATGACGAAGATGAAGGAGACGAAGAAGAAGAGAAAGAAGAGGAAGAAGAAGCAGAAGAAGACAAAGATTTCTTTAAAAATCCGTCGAAGAATAGTAATAAGAATAAGAAGTTTAAAACTGCTTAGAAGTAGAAGAAGAGGAATAAGAATAAGAATAGGAGTAAGACTTCAAGATATAGAAGTAGAAGAGCAATAGGAATACAATAGGATTTTACAGTAGGAATTTGAACTTAAATACGCATAGGAGAAGAAGAAGAAGAAGAAGAAGACTTCGAATTTTAAGTTGCATTGAAGAAAAGAAGAAGGAGTACATTAGTAATTAAGAATCCATAAATGAAGACCAGATCTAATGAATAAACAAAATTTCCAAAATATTTGTATTTACTACATCTTGTACATTTCCCTTACAGTCTATGATATAAAAACATGAATAAAGAAACTACTGTAATTAAATAAAATACAATAAATAAATAAATAAAATAGATCACTTTCTCTGGAAATAATTTGCATGTCTCTGCCTCTTTTTGGATGTCTTTTTCTGGTACTGCAGTGTCATCCAGAGGTGTTTCTGGGTGTGGTTTTCACTGGGTGTCCCAATATCCCAGATGACCTTTCCTGGAACTTCTGCTTTGTGCAGTCGCTGCAACTTCTGTGATCCAGAACTTGCAAAAAATGCTCACTGCAGTTCCCTTTATCGCTTTCTCCATGTATTCCAGCCAATTTTACCGAGCATCCGCACTTTTAAAACCCATTCTTTTCTTTTGCCAGTGAGTCTTTAATCTCTATCCAGCGCCTTCATGTGAACTGAAACTTTCTATTCTCTCTCTGATTTCTAACCCCCAGGACCCCAATCCCACTGTCCCATGTCCCCTCTGTGTCCCCCAGCCCCACTCCCCACTGCTCACTCAGTTGCTGTCACACCTCACACACCAAATGGGGTCCCCCATCAGATGACATCCCTGTGGGCACCCCGAGCCTGGGGATGATCTCCTTGGGGAGTGCCTGGGGGACTTCCCCGGCCTTGGTGGTGCTGCAGGAGAAGTTCTGCACCCAAAAAAGGGATCCACCAACACCAGGAGATACCTGAGCCCTTGTTGGTGTGGTGGCTCAGAAAATCCATTTTCCAGGAATCCCCGGCAGGGTTTCCTCTTTCAGTGATCCCTGGAGCTGATGGGTTGGAATTCAAAGGGTTCTGTTTCCAACACCTGGGGCATTGTTCTGTACCAGAGCTGACAATTCTGTCCTGCAGACACTGAGTATCTGAGGCCGCAGACCAGTCCCCATCCCATCGATTCCCCAGAGGTGTGCTGGGGCTTTTCTCCTTTACAAATGGCAGCATCACTTGGGGTGGGCCTGACCTGGTTATTGGGAGATAACATCCACCCACCCACCCTCTTTATTGTGGGCTTTTAGATAAGCAGCCAATTTTCAATCTGCCCAACTCCATCCATACCTCACCTCTAATAAGAGAGAGAATAGAAAGATTCTGATCCCCTAAAGATGTTGAGTAGGGCTTAAAGGTTGACTTGCAAAAAAAAAGAAAACCCAAAGGATGTAAAAGTGTGGACACAGCAAGGCAAAGGTGGGTGGAGCCCGTGGAGAAAGAGATAAAGGGAACTCCAGTGAGGATTTTATCTCAAGCCCTGGACCACAGAAGGCGCAGCGCCTGCCCAAAGCGAAAGCTATAGGTGATGCCATCTGGCATATTGGGGCACTCAGTGAAAACCATGCTCTGAAACTCCATTTTTATGACTCTCCAGCACAATAAAAATTATTTGTTGACAGTGGCAGAGCCACGCAAATTATCTAAGGGAAAAATGCTGGATTTGTATTAGTTAAGAAGCCCTTTTTAATGAATATGTATAAAAAGCATTAATAAATTCCATGTGGCAAAGTCCCCCTGAGCTGCAGGGCCACGAGAGATTCGCTGTGAGTCTGAGATGATAAAGAATTATGGCTTTGTGATCCCTCCAGTTCTGTCCGGGAGTTCACTCTGGCCCATTTTGGTATAAGGAGCTGAGGGGCTTCAGGGGATGCTGTGGGTGGACATGGGAGTATGGGGTTGGGATTGCGCTCCTGGAGGAACATGAGGGGAGTGACAGGATTGGGACTGGGGACATGGGGTGCCTTGAGGGGAAGTGAGGGGGGACACAGGATGGTGGGAGTGGGATTGGGGTCACCAGGGGGGCTGGGAGACAATGGGGGGTAGAGGGTTGTGCCCGGATTTGGGTAGAGCTCCAGGGTTGACACTGAAGAAGTTGGGGACTGGGAGTGGGATTGGGGTCTGAGGACATGCCGAGGGGAACACTGGGGGTCTCAGGGAGTGACCTCAGGGTTTGGGTTTTGGGGGGGGCTGAAGGGGCTTGTAATAATGGGAGTAGGATTTGGCTTCTGAGGGGGCCAGGAGGACATGGGACTGTGGGATTGGGGTCCCTGTGGGGCTGGGGGGCGTTGGGAAGGCATATTAACTCCGGGATTGGGGATGAGGGAGCCCAGACATGTCCAGGGGTCTCCTGGCCAGGAGTGCCTCCTTTCCCTCTGGGCTGACCCCACTCTCCTCCCCAGTCCTCAAGTCACGTCAGTGTCCCTCTGTGTCCCTCAGTGTTTCCTCAGTGTGTCCCCTCTGTGTTCCCCAGTGTCCCACATTTCTCCTGGTGGCCTCTGTCCTCCATGGCCCCCCTGGCTCACACCCTGGCACTGCTGGCAATGGCCGTGGCCACTGCAGCCATCAAGGTGGTGCCCCTGGACATGACCCAGGAATCCTTCAATGACCAGTACTGTGGCTGTGGCCCTGCCATGATTGCGGCATTGCTGGCCCTCAACCGTTCTGGGTTCCAGCAGCATCCTCTCTTTGCCCAGGTCTGGCCTGAGGCTGTGGCTGAGTCACAGAGCTGGGCGCCCCTGAGTCCCCTCTGTCCCCAGCCCAGGCCACTGCCATCATGGCCTTCCCGATGGATGACATCTTGGACGAATTCAACGCAGCTGTGCGCGTGGCCGGGCACTCAGCCCAGGAATACCGAGACAACTTCCACTACAAAACGTTTCATTTCCTGCTGACCGATGCCCTGGTCACATTGAGGGATGCTCTGAAAGGGCAGTGTCAGGACTTTCTCCAGAAGGTTTGTAGGGTCCAGTTCAAGGCAGAACGTGACACAACATTCCGGTTTGGTGAATTCGCATCGAAGTTGCTCAGTGGAATAACTAGGGATTGCTCCATGAAGGAGACATTGTTCCAGGTGTACACCCGCCAGGGTGTGGAAATAGACTTTTTCTCTGACAATTCGCAAAACTGGGGGGTGCTGGTCCCACCATTTGAGACCTTTGAGGTCACCCAAGTCACTGAGTCCGGGGACAAGGCAGTGATCCAGCTCCACTCCACCGGGACCTCCAGCAAATACAACTGCGAGTGGCTGAAAGGTGACACCACAGGGGACAGACTGGGGGGAAGTGACACCCACTGTCACCATGGGTACACCTATGACAGGACACAGGGGACACAATGACACTCACTGGGGATGGGGGACAGAGACGGGGACACGCACTCTGGGTGGGGGGACAAAGACACCCCATGCTGGGTATGGGGACACCCGTTGTGGGCACAGGGACAGGAACACACCTGACAGGGCACAGGGATGGGGAGCCCCACATCTTGGAGGGGACAGGGACAGCCCATGCCAGGACTGGGACAGAGGAGCCCCTGTTCCAGCCCTGTCCCTCCCTGCCAAAGGCAGTGCTGGGGTGTCATGCTCTATGTGCTGGACGTGGGTGGGCTGGGACCCTCCACGGCACTCCCTGGAACCCTGTCACCCCCTGTCATCCCCTGTCACCCCCTGTCATCCCCTGTCACCCCCTGTCACCCCCTGTCACCCCCATGGCACCACCTGATTCCCCCTGATGCCCCCGATCCATCACCCCTAAGCCAACCATGACCCCCTGACCTCCCTGGCCTCTGTATCCTCCCCATGCCCCCTCCCCCAAACACTGTCACCTGTCACCTCATGGCCCCCATCACTCCTGACATCCCTCACTCCCCATTATGGCTGTCCCTGACTCCCCTCTTTGTCCCACAGGTGGGACTGTCTCCAAGGCCCCATTCCACCTTGGAGGACTCCTCCTGGCCACCACAGCCCTGGCAGTGGTCTCCGGGATCCTCTGAACCATGAGGCACAGTCACTGAGGTCACTGTGCTCACTGTGGCCACCACAGCCACCATGGTCACTACAACCACCAAGGCCACTGTGACCACCATCATCACCAAGACTCCCTGAGCCACGAGGCCACCACAGCCACTGTGACCACTGTGGCCACCAGGACCATTGTGCAAAGTCATTCTATTAAATGATTCTGTCTAAACAATTCCATTAAAGAATTCTGTCAAAACCAGCAAAAAGAGACAATTCTTTAGCAGGGCTCAAGGTCACTCCCCAGATGAACACTCGTGGGAACGTCTCTTTCTCTCAACCCCACAGAGGATCCTTGGGAACCTCACACACATTTCATTCCAAGCAGGAATATGGGAGAGGAATCATTTGGGGTTGGTGATTTGGGCTGGGTTTAGCCCAGTTTAGCACCAGTGCCATCCTTGGGCTGGGGGGGACCTGCTGGAGCAGCTCTGGAAGCTTTACCCCAAATGCTGAAGGTGCTGGGTAGAGCTTAGAGACTTATCAGCAAAAACGATAAAAGGATATAAAAGTATTTACGCAGGAGAATAAACACGGCTCAAACTGTGAGATAGAGATAAAGGGAACTATTGTGTGGTTTTTGGACACGTTCTCTAACAAAAGGAGCAGCGCCTGCCAAAAGTGGAAGTTTGAGGCGAGGCCATCTGAGATATTGGGGCAGTCAATGAAAATGACCCCCAGATCCATTTTTAGAAATCTTCAGGACAATAGAGGGATTTCCAGAGAGAGATGGAGCCATGCAAATGATTTCCAGGAAAGCTCCTGTTTGTGTTTTAGACAGGAGGCTGACCTTCATGAATATTTATGATTCTGATGGATAAATTCCACGGCAAAGATCCCCCCTGAGCTGCAGGACCAGGAGAGATCCGCGGTGAGTCCAAGCTGATCAAGAATTCCGGCTTTGTGATCCCTCCAGTTCTGTCTGGGAGTTTACTCTGGCCCATTTCGGTATCAAGGGCTGGGGGGACACTGGGGACACTTGAGGGGGGACAGGGGACTGAGGGATTTGGGTCTGGAGGGCACTGGGAGAGTCACTGGACTGGGACTGGGGTCATGGGGTGGTCTGGGGGCAGCGATGGGGGGCACAGGGCTGTGGGAGGGGCAGTGGGTACTGGGGGACACTGAGGGACACTGGGGGGCACATGGGATGGGATCGGGCTCCTGGGGGGCCACTGGGGATCTCATGGGTCTGGGAGAGAGACTGGGATATGGGAGGGGGACAATGGGGACACTGAGGACCCCAATTCTTGGGTCAGGCTCCTGGGGCCACGGGGTGACTGGAAAGGGTACAAGGGACTGGGAGAGGGATTGGGGTAATCGAGGCACTGGGAAACACCTGGAGGGTTGGACACAAAACTCTGGGAGTGGGATTGGGGTGCTGGGGACACTGCAGTTGCTTGGGGTGGGGGTCAGGAAGTGGCACCAGGATTCGAGTCAGGCTCCTGCGGGAGTGCTGAGACGACCCTGTGAGGAGGGATACAGGACTGAGGGAGTGGGATTGGGGATCTGGGAGCCTGGGAGGCACTGGGGGGGGGGCTCCTGGATTGACCCCAGGATTTGAGATCAGGTCCCAGACATGTCCAGGGGTCTCCTGGCCGGGGCTGCCGCCCTCCCAGCCTGACCCCAGTCTCCTGCCCCAGCCCCTCACCAAGGAAGCCTCTCCATGTCCCCCCATGTCCCTCAGTGTCCCCTGGTGTCCCCCAGAGTCTTCCCTGTGTCACGCAGTGTCCCCTCTGTGTCCCCTCTGTGTCCCTCAGTGACCCACACTGGTCCCGTGGCCTCTCCTCTCCATGGCTCCCCTGGCTCACACCCTGGCACTGCTGGCAATGGCCGTGGCCACTGTGGCCATCGAGGTGGTGCCCCTGGACTTGGCCAAGAGCTCCTTCGATGACCAGTACCTGAAATGCAGTGTTACCATCAAGTCCCAAGAACTCCAGGACTCTGACTTCCTCAAGAATGAGAAGTTTAAATATGGCTGGAAAATCGCCAGGGAGAGGTGGAAGGAGCGAGGATCTGTGTCATACCCACTTACCCCAGACCAGGCCATCGCCCTCCTGGCCTACACCATGAGGGAGACTGACTTATACCGCAGGTTCAACGAGGCCGTGCGAACAGCTGGAAAATCCAGCTGGGAATACTGGAATGAATTCCACTTCAAATCCCTGCATTTGCTGCTGACCCAGGCCCTCCAGAAGCTGAGACGCCCAAACGATTGTAAGAACGTGTTCCGGGGAGTGAGGAATTACCATTTTGATGCGAAGCAGGGTTATGAAGTCTGCTTTGGGCAATTCACGTCAACATCGCTGAACGAAAACGTGGCCCAGGATTTTGGGCAGGCCACAATGTTCAAGGTGCGCACGTGCCACGGCGTGGACATCCAGAGATTCTCCATGTATCCAAAGGAGGAGGAGGTGCTGATCCCACCCTTCGAGATCTTCAAGGTCATTGGTGTCAGTAAGAGCTGGAACACGATGCACATTGAGCTTCAGTCCACAGGGAACTCCAGCAACTACGACTGCGAGTGGCTGAAAGGTGACATCATGGGGACAACCTGGGGGTATTGGGGACACTCAGGGAGGGTTGGGGATGAGGAAACACAGTGCTGGGAACACCTATGGCCCAGAGGAAACAGGGACACCCACGGTGGGTGGGAGACAGGGACATCCAGTGCCGAGGACACCTATTGGGGTTGGGGGGACAAGGCCACCCATGGCTGGGCACAGGGGACAGGGAACTTGTTATGGCCCTCTCTGAACCCCACACTCTCAGGGCCCCCCCTTTCACCCATGGCCCTCCAGATGCCTCCTGACCCCATCTTCCCATGGTCTCCCTGACCCCACTCTTTGTGTCCCCAGGTGGGAGCCTCTCCAGGAACTCCCCCCACCTTGAGGGATTTCTCCTGGCCACCGTGGCCATGGCAGTGGCCACCAGAACCCTCTGAGCCACGAGGTCACCAAGGTCACTGTTGCCCAGGAGGCCACTGTGGCCACCATGACCGCGAAGACAACAAGGATCTGCAGCGAATTGAGGCCACCAAGGCTACCAACATCACTATGGTCATTTTGGCCACAGTGGTCACTGTGACCACTTTGGCCCCTGTGACCACTCTGGGCATCGGAAACACCATGGTCACCATGGCCATTGTGGCCACAGGGACCCATGAGGACACCGTGGTCACTGTAACAAGGGGACCATCCTGGAGAGGCCCCTCTGAGAGCTGCCCTCAAAGTCTCCCTGTGGCTGTCCCTGATGGAAAGGGATCGCCCACCCACAGGACACCAAAATGTGAAACAAGACAAAAAGGCCTGGATCCTGAGCAACTTCCTCGCCAACACAAACTCAGGAGCTCTGGCGGGTCCAAGCGGCCCAGAAGGTGTCTTGTGGGGTCGACAGCACTGAGTCAGACCTGCATCCCCTCGGAGGGTGTCAGCTCTCCTGTCGGCAAGAAGCTGAATAAAACTGAACTCCTGCTTCACAGCTCTGCCCAGTGCACTGTCCAGCTCTTCGCTCCTCATGGCCAGAAGGACATGGAGATCCTGCAGCAGGTCCAGCAGAGGCCGTGAGGATGAGGAAGGCACTGGAGCAGCTCTCTCAGCAGGGAAGGCTGCAGGAGCTGGGGCTGTTCAACCACTAGAGGAGACAGAGCTGACACAGGGGACCCCATCTCTGTGTATACGATGCCTTAGGATTTGGCTTTTATATTTTCAGATCCTGCACTTTAGTGTGGATTTAGAACTCCACAGCCTGTCAGCTGCTGTTCTCTTGTTTTATCCAGACAAACCAGTTCTTCTCTAGGCTGAAACTCAGGGACAAGTTACTGTCTTGGGCCCCGAAAAGTTTAAGCAAAAGAGAATCAGGCGGTTAGCAAACTGTGGAAATATCACTCCATTTCCTGAAGCTGTAACTGGAGGATTAGCCCCTGATATGTTAACAGACCAAACTGATAACTGTCTGAAAAACTGCTGACCACTGTCTATCTTGGGTGTAGCCTCTTGGGGGCTTCTTCCTGCCCCAGCTGTGTCTACTGAAGGCTTTGAATAAATCCTCACTTTTATTTTCGTCATCATGTCTGGGCTCTGTTCCAGGCAGCCACTCCAAGGCAGCCTATAAATACATTAGCATACTGCACATTCCCTGGGCCTCAGCCAATGGGGAAAGAAAGAGGCTAATGTGTGGCCGAGGGTTTGAGATTAAAGGAGGCTGCGTCCTCTGAAACCTCGAGAGAGAAACCCCACAGTAGTCTGACTCTGGAGCCTCTGTCCCTGTATTTGAATAAAATTTCAAAGCTCTTTTGTGGACACTTGGCTCTCCTGGGTAGAGCTGAAAGCCTGACTTCAAGAAAGAAAGGGATGTGAAAGTATTTCCACAGGATAATAAATGTGTCTCAAACCAGTGGAGAAGGAGTTAAAGAAAACTCTTAACAAGTTCTCTAAGACAGAAGGAGCAGCTCCTGTGTCAACTGGAAAGAAAAAAGGTTATGTGACATACTGAGTCATTCTGTGAAAATGCTTACTCACATCCCTTTTTAGTAACTGTCCAGGGCAGTTTCCAGATGGACATTCCTGGCAAGAAACAGGGCCGTGTGAATGTTAAGAGTCAGCACAACTTGGTTTTTAGTTAAACTGTTCCCTGTAAACGGGGGTTCATTTTCTGTGGAAAGTGCAGAGACCAATCAGAGGCCGATTTTTAAATACCCACACCTCATATAACCACGGAGGAAGCTGTATGTGCCTTTGTGAATAAACGTATAAGGCTGAGATCAGGCTGAGAACTTGCTTTTTGCTCCGTCCTCAGAAGAGGTAAGGTGGCAGCCCAGCTTCTGCTGGGGTCAGGCAGGGCTGGCCAGACCCAACCCGGCCAAGCCTTTCTCTGTGACTCTGAGGAAGAGGAGGGGAGGAGAATATGTTCTGTCCCAGCCCAGGTGGGGTTTCCAGAGGCTGTTAAAACATCATCAAAGCATCCCATCCTGGGAGTGGGATTGGCGTTTAGGAGGGGGACACTGGGAGACCCCAGGCCTGGGGTCAGGGTGCTGGAGGCAGGGGGTCACTGGGAGGGGTGCAAGGGACTGGGAGAGGGATTGGGGTAATAGAGGCACTGGGAAACACAGGGAGGGGGGGGGAAACAGAACTCTAGGAGTGGGCTTGGGGTGCTGGGGGACACTGGGATTGCTTGGGGGGGGTCGTCAGGGAATGATGCCAGGATTTGAGTCAGGGTCCTGCAGGGGGCTGAGATGACACGATGGGAGGGATACAGGACTGATGGAGTGGGATTGGGGATCTGGGGGCATGGATGACTTTGGGGGACTCTAGGAGTGATCCCAGGATGTGACATCATGTCCCAGGACATGTCCAGGGGTCTCCTGGTCAGTGCCCCCCCACCTCCTTGGAGTGACCCCACTGTCCCTCCCCAGCCCATTATCTAGAAAGCCTCCCCATGTCCCCCCATGTCCCTCAGTGTCCCCTGTGTCACATCAGTGTCCCCTGTGTCCCATCAGTGTTCCTTCAGTGTCCACTGGTGCTCCCCAGTGTCTTCCCTGTGTCACACAGTGTGTCCTCTGTGTCCCCTGTGTCCCCCAGTGTCCCACACTGGTCCCGTGGCCTCTCTTCTCCATGGCCCCCCTGGCTCACACCCTGGCACTGCTGGCAATGGCTGTGGCCGCTGTGGCCACTGTGGCCATCGAGGTGGTGCCCTTGGACATGGCCAAGAACTCCTTCGATGACCAGTACCTGGAATGTAGCCATAACTTTTCTGAGAATTTGCTAGAACTCCAGGTCTCTGACTTCTGCAAGAATTATGAGTTTGCCAGGAACTGGGCAAAGGCTGTGGCCCAATGGCTGAACCAGGGGTCCATTTCATACCCGCTTACCCCAGACCAGGCCGTTGCTGTCTTGGCCTACACCATGAACACGATGAAGCTGTACAAGCAGTTCAACGACGCCGTGCGTGAAGCTGGAAGTTCCAGCGCGGAATACCGGAACAAATTCCACTTCAAATCACTGCATTTCCTGCTGACCAGTGCAGTCCAGACACTGGGACACCTGAATCCTTGTAAGGTTGTGTTCCGGGGGGTGAGCAGGTACCAGTTCAAGGTGGAAAACTACGAAGTCCGCTTTGGTCAATTCATGTTGGCGTCGCGGAGGGAAACAGCAGCCCAGGGTTATGGGCAGGATACGATGTTCAAGGTGACCACGTGCCATGGCGTGGACATCCAGAGATTCTCCATGTATCCAAAGGAGGAGGAGGTGCTGATCCCACCCTTCGAGACCTTTGAGGTCACCGGTGTCAGTAAGGAAGGGAACACGACACACATTGAGCTTCAGTCCACCGGGAACTTCAGCAAGTACGACTGCGAGTGGCTGAAAGGTGACACCATGGGGACAAGCTGGGGGGATTTGGGACACTCAGTGAGCTTTGGGGATGAGGAAACACAGTGCTGGGGACAACCATGGCCCAGAGGGGACATGTAAACCTGTGGCCAGGAGAGAGGTCACCCAGTGCTGGGGACAAGGAGAGGGACAGCCATTGGTGGGCACAGAGAATGCGGGTACCCAGTGCCAGGTGAAGGGGCAGGGACATCCAGAGCTGGGGATATCCACTGGGCTTGGAGGGACAAGGCCACTAATGGTTGGGCACAGGGGACAGGGACCTCATTGTGGCCCGCTCTGACCCCCACACCCTCAGGGCCTACCCGTCACTCCTGTCCCTCTCCTCATGGCCCTCCTGATCCTATCCTGACCCTGTCCTCCCATGTCCCCCTGACCCCACTCTTTGTGTCCCCAGGTGGGAGCCTCTCCAGGAACTCCCCCCACCTTGAGGGATTTCTCCTGGCCACCGTGGCCATGGCAGTGGTCACTGGAACCGTCTGAGCCATGAGGCCCCCAATGTCACTGTGGCCCAGGAGGCCACTGTGGCCACCATGACCACAAATGCCACCAGGGCTTGCAGAGAAATGAGGCCACCAAGACTACTGAGGCCTCTGTGGACACTGTGGTGACTTTGGCCCCTGTGACCGCTCTGGGCATCAGAAGCACCATGGTCACCATGGCCATTGTGGCCACTGTGACCCATGAGGACACTGTGGTCACTGTAACAAGGGGACCATCCTGGGGAGGCCCCTTTGAGAGCTGCCCTCAAAGTCTCCCCGTGGCTGTCCCTGATGGAAAGGGATCGCCCACCCACAGGACACCAAAATGTGAAACAAGACAAAAAGGCCTGGATCCTGAGCAACTTCCTCGCCAACACAAACTCAGGAGCTCTGGCGTGTCCAAGCTGTCCAGAAGGTGTCTTGTGGGGTTGTCAGCACTGAATCAGTCCTGCATCCCCTCGGAGGGTGTCGGCTCTCCTGTTGGCAAGAAGCTGAATAAAACTGAACTCCTGCTTCACAGCTCTGCCCAGTGCCATGTCCAGCTCTGCCCAGTGCCGTGTCCAGCTCTGTGCTCCTCAGAACAGGAGGGACATGGAGATCCTGCAGCAGGTCCAGCAGAGGCTGTGAGGATGATGAAGGCACTGGAGCATCTCTCTCACCAGACAAGGCTGCAGGAGCTGGGGCTGTTCAACCTCAAGAGGAGACAGAGGTGACACAGGGGACCTCATCCCTGTGTATATGATGCCTTAGAATTTGGCTTTTATATTTTCAGATCCTGCACTTTAGTGTGGATTTAGAACTCCACAGCCTGTCAGCTCACTGTCTCTGGCACTGAAAAGTATAAATAAAAGTGAGTTGGGGTATTAGCAAACTGGAGTAATATGACTTTATTACCTGAAGCTGTAAATGGAGGATTAACGCCTGATGGTACAGGTAAACAGACAAAACCGATAACTGTATGAAAATCTCCTGGCCGTTGTCCATCTTGGATGTAGCATCTCAGAGGCTTCTTCCTGCCCCAGGTGTGTCTACTGAAGGCTTTGAATAAATCCCTGCTTTCATTCTCATAATCGTGTCTGGGCTCTGTTCCAGGCAGCCACTCCAAGGCATCCTGTAAATATACAAATACACTGCACCTTCCCTGTGCCTCAGCCAATGGGGAAAGGAAGAGGGCAATGTGTAGCCGAGAGATTGGGATATAAGGAGACTGCATCCTTCGAAACCTCGAGAGAGAAACTCCACAGGGATCTAGAAACTCTGTCCCTGTATTTGAATCAAGTTTCAAGGCTGTTTAGTGGACACTTGGCTCTCCAGAGTGGCTTTTCACTACACACTGAGGGTGCTGGGTGGGGCTTTAAGACTGGCCAACAAAAATGAGAAAGGATGTAAAAACATTTTCACAGGACAATAAACAATTGGTGAGAGAAAAAGGCAACTCCAGTGGGGTTTCTGACAAGTTCTGTAGCAGAAGGACCAGTGCCAGCAGAAAGTGAAAGTTTCAGTTGATGTGATCTGAGCAATTGGAGCACTCAGCGGAAGTGTCCCCTCAGATCCTGTTTTAGAAACTCTTTTTGTCAATAGGAAGATTTCCGGAGACACTGCATTTTTTTTACTCTCTAGGGCAACAGGAGGATTTCCAGACAGAGGCAGGACCATGCAAATTATTTCCAGGAAAAGTGCTGTTTCTGTGTTAGATAGGAGGCGCATTTAAATGAATGTTCATAATTAGGATGGATAAATACTCAGTGGCAAAGTCCCCCTGAGCTGCAGGACCCAGAGAGATCCGCTGTGAGTCTGAGCTGATCAAGAATTCCACCTTTGTGATCCCTCCAGTTGTGTCCAGGAGTTCACTCCAGCTCATGTCGGTATAAGGGGCTGGGGGGACACTGGGGACACTTGGGGGTAGCAGGGGACTGTGGGATTGGAGTTGCACTCCTAGGGTGACACTGGGGGAGTCACGGCACTGGGACTGGGGTCATGGGGTGCTCCGGGGGAAAGTGAGGGGGGCCATGGGATGGTGGGAGTGGGATTGGGGTCACAGGTGGGGTTGGGAGACACTGGGGGTCGTGCCCAGATTTAGGCTGAGCTTCTGGAGTGACACCAAAGAAATTGGGGACTGGGAGTGGGATTGGGGTCTGGGGATGGGCTGAGGGGGACACTGGGGGGCTCAGGGAGTGACCCCAGGATTTGGTTGTGGGTTTTGGGGGGGCTGAGGGGACTTGTAATAATGGGAGTAGGATTGGATCTCTGGGAGGTCCAGAAGGACACAGCACTGTGAGATTGGGGTTGGGGTCCCTGAGGGGCTGGGGGTTGTTGGGGAGGCATTATTAACCCCAGGATTGGGGATTAGGGAGCCCAGACATGTCCAGGGGTGTCCTGGCCGGGGCTTCCCCCCCTTCCCCAGCCTGACCCCACTTTCCCTCCCCAACCCCTCACCAAGGAAGCCTCCCCATGTCCCCTCATGTTCATCTGTGTCCCCTCTGTGTCCCCTCTGTGTCCCCCAGTGTCCTACACTGATGCCCGTGGCCTCTCTTCTCCATGGCTCCCCTGGCTCACACCCTGGCACTGCTGGCAATGACCGTGGCCACTGTGGCCATCGAGGTGGTGCCCCTGGACATGGCCAAGAACTCCTTCGATGACCAGTACCTAACATGTAGAAGTAACATGTCTGAGAAATTCGGAGAACTCCAGCGCTCTGACTTCCACAAGAATGATGAGTTTGCCAGGAACTGGGCAAAGGCCATGGCCCAGTGGCAGAAGCTGGGTCCTTTTCATCCTCTCTCACCCCAGACCAGGCCATTGCCCTCATGGCCTACACCATGAAGGAGCTGAACTTGTACTTGAACTGCTGAAGCAGTTCAATGATGCCGTGCGTGAAGCTGGAAGCTCCAGCTGGAAATACCAGAACAAATTCCCCTTCAAGTCACTGCATTTCTTGCTGACCAGCGCCCTTCAAACACTGAGACAGCCCAACAACTGTAAGAAAGTGTTCCGGTGCGTGAGCAGGTACCAGTACAAAGTGAACAAAGATGAAATAGTTCGCTTCGGTCAATTTGCCTCAACATCACTGAGCCAAATGGTGGCCCAGTGTTTTGGGCAGGACACGATGTTCATGGTGACCACGTGCCATGGTGTAGACATCCAGAGATTCTCCATGTATCCACAGGAGCAGGAGGTGCTGATCCCACCGTTCAAGACCTTCAAGGTCACCGGTGTCAGTAAGGAAGGGAACACGATGAACATTGAGCTTCAGTCCACCGGGAACTCCAGCAACTACGACTGCGAGTGGCTGAAAGGTCACATCATGGAGACAATTTGGGTGGACCAGGAATGCTCAGTGAGGGCTGGGGACAAAGACACATAGTGCTGGGAACACCCATGGCCCAGAGAGGACAGGGCCACCCACTGTGGATGGGAGACAGGACACATAGGGCTGAGGACAAGGACAGGGACAGCCATTGGTGGGCACAGGGGATGGGGACACCCAGTCCCAGGTGAGGGGAACAGAGACACCCAGTGCTGGGGACACCCACTGGGCTTGGAGGGACAAGGCCACCCATGGCTGGGCACAGGGGACAGGGACCTCATTGTGGCCCCCTCTGACCCCCACACCCTCAGGGCCCACCCCTCATCCCTGATCCCCTCCTCCCATGGTCCCCCTGATCCCAATCTTTGTGTCCCCAGGTGGGAGCTTTACCAGGAACTCCCCCAACCTCAGGGGGCTTCTCCTGGCCACTGTGGCCATGGCAGTGCTCACCAGAACCCTCTGAGTCACGAGGCCACCAGTGTCACTTTGGTCTTGGGGATAGCTGGGGCCACCATGGCCATGAAGACAAGGATTTGCAGAGAAATGAGGCCACTAAGGGTACCGAGGCCTCTGTGACCACTATGGTCGCCACCGTGTCCACTTTGGCCCCTATGACTACTCCGGGCATCAGAAGCACCATGGTCACCATGGCCATTGTGGCCACTGTGACCCATGAGGCCACTGTGGCCACTGTGGCCATGGTGGTCACTGTAATGAGGGGTCCATCCTGGGGAAGCCACTCTGAGAGATGCCCAGGAGGGAACAGCACAAAGCCAGCAGGGCCATTGAGGACAGCCCAGGACAGCACGGACAGCAGAGATTGGGCAGTGCCTGGGGCCAGTTGGGCACTTCCTGACAAAAGGGTTTGGACTGCCAATGTCACGGCCACCACCTAAAGCTCCTTGCCTGCCTTTCCTGATGTGTCAAAAAAAATTGCCACTTGCTGGCCTGGAGTGGGAAAAATTTTCTGCTTACTTGCATAGAGTATTAAAACTGTATCAAAAATTTGATCTTTGCTCACCTGGCATATCAAAAGTTTACCAAAATCTGCTGCTGGCTCCCGTGATGTATCCACTACAGCTCTTCTAATGCCTTTCCTGCAGGGTGCCTCACTTCCTAAAATAAAGCATTTCAGGGTGTTTTGGTTAGTGGCAAATTAAAGCTTTATTTTTCAAACCTCGATCTGCAGAGAGGCACTGGGGAAATCGTCCTCTCTTTTTCCTCTGCACTCCATTTCACAGCAGCCACTCAGGAGGGACCTGGAGGGGCTGGAGCATGTCGAGGGAAGGGATGGAGCTGGGGAAGGGTCTAGAGCACCTGGAGTGGCTTATTGAGATAGGGGAGGGTGCTCAGAGCAATTAGAAAAAGATGAAGAACCAGTTCGGGGCGAGATCCAAAGCTCCTGATCTGAGGAAATTCAACAGTAGAAATATTGAGAGAAAAATAAGAAAATCAAAGAGAAAGAATGAAAAATAAATACAGAGAAGAGGCACCACCACCCATCCATTACTGTAAAAATCGAATGTTTCACCAGTAAACTCTTTTTTCTTCACAATGGAGGGATTTTCCCTGTTTAGCCCTCACATCACCTGAACTCGCCGTGCCATTGTGATTCAGGAATTACCCACCGGAGGGCAGCAGCGAGCAGGGTTAAACAGCAGCACTGCGCATGCGCCGCCCCCAGCTGCAGTTCCGGGTGTCACCACCAGGCGGCAGCACGAGCTGGTGGCGCTGCCGAGCGCCCGCCCCGCCCCATCCCGGCCCCGGGGCTCTGCAGTGGTTTGGGATGGAGCCACCTTAAAGCCCGTCCTGTGCCAGCCCTGTCATGGGCAGGGACATCTTCCCCTGGGCCAGGCTGCTCCAGGAACCCCCCAACGCAGCCTTGGACACATGCAGGGACTGGGCAGCCTCAGCTTCTGTGGGCATCCTGTGCCAGCGCCTCACCATCCTCACAGGGAAGGATTCCTCTCAAGATCCCATCTGACCCTGCCCTCTGACAAGGTCAGACATTCTTCTTGTCCTTTCTCTCTGTGCCCTTGTCCAAAGTCCCTCCTCTTCTGGAGCCTCTTTTAGTCAGGAAGGGGCTTTGATATGTCCCTGGATTGCTCTGCAGGCTGAACACCCCCAGCTGTCTCCACAGCAGAGGGGCTTCACCCCTCGAAGTCTCTCCATGGCTTCCTCTGGACCCGCTCCAGCAGCTCCACATCTTCTCTGTGCTGGAGCCCAGAGCTGGCAGAGTGATCCCAGTGGGAATGTGTCATGGTGGGAAGGGCTCAGTGCTTTCCCCACTCCCATCACAGAACCAACACCCCACATGGAATATATGGACTCCAGTGTCTCACTCTCTTTCTCCAAAGAGGAAACATGCCCAACAACACTTGAGCAAGGCTTTTGGCTGACCATCAAGACCTCGTGTCCTAGGTCTTTGGCCACCAAGACGGCCGCCTTCTGGCAAGTGTCATTTCCAGTTCTAAATGTGCAGGAACTGGAAGAGACTGAACCTGAGGAGGCAGTGCCTGTGCTAGGAAAAACTTTCTGATGAAGGGGGAGTGTCCCAACATGGGCGTGGTACTCAATGGAAGGGTAGAACCCGTCTCAGGTGAGCGACCTGGCACAAAGGTGGGAAACAAGAAGGAAAGCGGGAATGAATTGAAAATGGCAGTTCCCCTTCAGGGGTGGACGCCATTTTGTGATGGAGTCGGGAAGATGGATAGGATCAAAAGATGATGGAATGTGGGTGAGGACAGAGCTCAGGATGGATTTTCTGGGCCCATCCTAAGTAGGGGACAGAAGGGGACAGGAGATGGCGGGAGGTCAGTGGCACTTCTGTGCCCTTTGGCTGCCCATTGTCCATCTCCCAGCGCCCCC
This sequence comes from Sylvia atricapilla, assembly GCF_009819655.1. Classification (NCBI taxonomy): domain Eukaryota; kingdom Metazoa; phylum Chordata; class Aves; order Passeriformes; family Sylviidae; genus Sylvia; species Sylvia atricapilla. The sequence goes on from NC_089140.1 coordinate 152,668,810, forward strand.
TCCAAAGGGAAAAAAGGTTAGGAATGCAGATTGGGCAGAATACAAATTGGGAAAGAGAACTTCAGATTGGAATATTTAAAAGGGCCACATAAACTAAACCAAAGAGGGGTAAAACTTGAAGAATTATTAAACTAAACTTCCCATACGAAATGATTCACCCTCTAAAATGACAGCTTCCTTTACCCACATCTATATGTCTCCTTTCAGCCTGGGAGATCACATTTCCCATGGCTGTCCCTGATGGCAATGGATCACCCACCCACAGGACAGTAAAATGTAAACCAACACAAGAACGCCTGGATCCAAGGCAGCTTCCCAGCCAACTTAAACTCAGGAGCTCTGACAGGTCCAAGCTGTCCAGAAGGTGTCTTGTGGGGTTGTCAGCACTGAGTCAGTCTCGCATCCCCTCTGAGGATGTGGGCCCTCCCGTTGGCAAGAAGCTGAATAAAAGTTAACTTCTGCTTCACAGTTCTGCCCAGTGCCATGCCCACCTCTGCCCAGTGCCATGTCCAGTTCTTCCAAGGGCCATGTCCACTTCTACCCAGTGCTCTGCCAAGTTCTGCCCAGTGCCATGTCCAGCTCTGTGCTCCTCAGCACAGCAGAAACGTGGAGATCCTGCAGCAGGTCCTGCACAGGCTGTGAGGATGATGAAGGCACTGGAGCATCTCTCTCACCAGACAAGTCTGCAAGAGCTGTGCAGCCTCAAGAGGAGACACAGCCAACAGGAGACCTCATCCCTGTGTATATGTTATCTTAGGATTTCCCTTTTATCATTTTCAGATCCTGCACTGCTTTAGTGCAGTCAGTTGCTGTTTTCCCATTTTATCCTGGCAAAGCAATTCCTCTCTAGGCTGAAACTCAAGGACACATTACTGTCTCAGGCTCCAAAAAGTATAAAAAAAGTGATTTGTGGCCTTAGCACACTGAGGGAATATGACTTCATTACCTGAAGCTGCCATTGGAGGTTTAACCTCTGATATGTAAACAGACCAAACCTATGACTGTATGAAAAGCTCCTGGCCATTGTTTGTCCTGGGTGTAGCCTCTCAGAGGCTTCTGCCTGCCCAAGGAGTGTCTATTGAAGGCTTTGAATAAAATACCCGTTTTTTTCCTTCTAATCATGTCGAGCTTTTTTACCAGGCAGCCACTCCAAGGCATCCTGTAAATACACAAATATACTGCACCTTCCCTTTGCCTCAGCCAATGGGGAAAGGAGGAGGGCAACGTGCAGCCAAGAGTTTAGGATAAAAGGAGGCTGCATCCTCCAAAACCGAGAGAGCAAAACCACGGATGTGTGGCTGTGGAAACCCTATGCCTTTATTCAAATAAAGTTTCAAAACTGCTGTGTGGACACTTGACTTTCCATAGAGTGGCTTTCACCACACAATGAAGGTGCTGGGTAGAGCTTAAAGCCTGACTTCAAGAATGATATAAAGACGTAAAAGTATTTCCACAGGACAATAATTGTTGCCCAAACCTGTGGAGAAAGAGTAAAAATGAAACTCCAGTGTGGTTTTTGACAAGTTCCCGAAGACAGAAGAAGCAGAGCCCGCCAAAACCAAAAGTTTGAGGGGAGGTCATGTGAGATATTGAGGCACTGCATGAAAATTGCCACTCTAATCCCTGTTTAGGAACCCTCCAGGACAAGAACAGCATTTACTGTGAGAGGCAGGGCCATGCAGATGTTACGGCTTAACACCATTTGGTTTTTAGTTGAAGAAGAAAGTTTTTTATAAGCACCTGTGGAAAGGACAGAGACCTGTCAGAGGCTAATTGTCAGATACTGACACTTCATATACCACAGAGGAAGCTGTATGAGCCTTTGTGAAGACACATCTAAAGTTGACATGAGGCTGAGAACTTCCTTTTCCCTCCATCCTCAGAAGAGGTAAGGTGACAGCCCAGCTTCTGCCGGGGTCAGGCAGGGCCGGCCAGACCCAGCCCAGCCAAGCCTTTCCTGGTGGGTTTTGGGCAGGGAGAGGGGAGGAGAATATGTTTTGTCATAGCCTGGATGGGGTTTCCAGCAGCTGTTAAAACATCCTGCGATCATCAGAGCATCCCATCCAGGGAGTGGGTTCCAGGGTGGGGGAAATGGGGGCACTGGGGGACCCCAGGCCTGGGGTCAGGGTGCTGGGGGCAGGTAGTCATTTAGAGGGGTACAAGGGACTGGAGAGGGATTGGGGTAATAGAGCCACTGGCAAATATCAAGAAGGAGGCAACACAGAACTGTGGGAGTGGGATTGGTATGTAGGAGGACACTGGGAATTTTGGGGAGAGGGTCAGGAAGTTACTCCAGGATTTGAGTCAAGGTCCTACAGGAGGTGGAGAAGACACTGTGAGGAGGGTATACATCCGGCTGTGAAAGTGGGATTTGGGTGCTGGGGGTGTGGGGGACATCGGCAGGCTCCAGAACTGACCCCAGGATTTGGGATCAGGCCCCAGCACATGTGCAGGGGTCTCCTGGCAGGGGCAGCCCGCTCCTCTCGCTTACCCTATTCTCCCTCCCCAGCCCTTCATCAGGGAAGCCACCCTATGTCCCTCTGTGTCCCACAGCATCCCCTGCGTGCCATCAGTGTCCCCTGAGGCCACTCAGTGTTCCCTCAGCATGCCCTGGTGTCCCCCAGTGTCTTCCCTGTGTCACACACTGTGTCCCCAGTGTCCCCTCTGTGTTCCCTAGTGTCCCACACTGGTCCTGTGGTCTTTCTTCTCCATGGCTCCCCTGGCT